>NC_090935.1:1432219569-1432538855 GCF_040938575.1 Ambystoma mexicanum
ATTCTAATTATTGGAGGGGGAGATTTCCATTAAAACTCCCACCCTGTCGCTGAGTGTCGTGGGAGTATTCTGTGTGTTGGTCGTGCTCTTGCTGTTACCGGAGACCGACACGGGCAGTGTTTCTTTCATCTCTTTCTTCAGCTGAGCGTGGAGAGCGGTCGCCGGTGGCCCTAGGGGAACAGCAGGCCTGGGAAGCCCTGCCTGGGCCTCCGTGAGTTATTTGCTTTTGGCGCTCTGAGCGCGGTGTTTGGCCTGCTTCTGCTCCCCCCTCCCACTTCCTGGTCCTCCTCTCCCTCCCCGCCTCCCTGCCCGCCCACCCCCCCCTCTGATTGGCTGTGTGCCTGCTTCCCCTCTGGCCTACTCGACGGCCGTTCCCCCGCTCGCTTCTTTCTTCAGCTGAGCGTGGAGAGCGGTCGTCGGTGGCCCTAGGGGAACAGCAGGCCTGGGAAGCCCTGCCTGGGCCTCCGTGAGTTATTTGCTTTTGGAGCTCTGAGCGCGGTGTTTGGCCTGCTCCTGCTCCCCCTCCCACTTCCTGGTCCTCCTCTCCCTCCCCGCCTCCCTGCCCGCCCACCCCCCCCTCTGATTGGCTGTGTGCCTGCTTCCCCTCTGGCCTACTCGACGGCCGTTCCCCCCGCTCGCTTCTTTCTTCAGCTGAGCGTGGAGAGCGGTCGCCGGTGGCCCTAGGGGAACAGCAGGCCTGGGAAGCCCTGCCTGGGCCTCCGTGAGTTATTTGCTTTTGGCGCTCTGAGCACGGTGTTTGGCCTGCTCCTGCTCCCCCCTCCCACTTCCTGGTCCTCCTCTCCCTCCCCACCTCCCTGCCCGCCCACCCCCCCTCTGATTGGCTGTGTGCCTGCTTCCCCTCTGGCCTACTCGACGGCCATTCCCCCCGCTCGCTTCTTTCTTCAGCTGAGCGTGGAGAGCGGTCGCCGGTGGCCCTAGGGGAACAGCAGGCCTGGGAAGCCCTGCCTGGGCCTCCGTGAGTTATTTGCTTTTGGCGCTCTGAGCGCGGTGTTTGGCCTGCTCCTGCTCCCCCCTCCCACTTCCTGGTCCTCCTCTCCCTCCCCGCCTCCCTGCCCGCCCACCCCCCCTCTGATTGGCTGTGTGCCTGCTTCCCCTCTGGCCTACTCGACGGCCGTTCCCCCTGCTCGCTTCTTTCTTCAGCTGAGCGTGGAGAGCGGTCGTCGGTGGCCCTAGGGGAACAGCAGGCCTGGGAAGCCCTGCCTGGGCCTCCGTGAGTTATTTGCTTTTGGCGCTCTGAGCGCGGTGTTTGGCCTGCTCCTGCTCCCCCCTCCCACTTCCTGGTCCTCCTCTCCCTCCCCGCCTCCCTGCCCGCCCACACCCCCCTTCCTCTCCCTCTGCCTATAACCTCCCCCCTCCTGGGCACCCCTCTGCCCGGCAGCCCCCGCGGCTAAGGGCCCCAGGCCAAGGGCGACTCCTACAGTGCGGCTCCCTGTGTGTCTGCAGGTGTCCGCAGGGGACGCCAGGCGCCAGTTCCACCTGTTCTCCGTTCCCCGGCCCACCCCTCCTACTCCTGGTTACATCCGCATGGGGCCTTGCCTCACTGTATTCACAGTTGAGGTAAACTAGGGTGTTATCCTCCCCTCGCAGGTTTCTCAAACTTAGGTGGCCCGGTACCTAATACGCATTACTGTTTGCTCTGAACTATGGTAAACTAGGGTGTTTTTCTCCCCTCGCAGGTTTCTCAAACTTAGGTGGCCCGGTACCTAATACGCATTACTGTTTGCTCTGAACTGTGGTAAACTAGGGTGTTTTTCTCCCCTCGCAGGATTCTCAAACTTAGGTGGCCCGGTACCTAATACGCATTACTGTTTGCTCTGAACTATGGTAAACTAGGTTGTTTTTCTCCCCTCGCAGGTTTCTCAAACTTAGGTGGCCCGGTACCTAATACGCATTACTGTTTGCTCTGAACTGTGGTAAACTAGGGTGTTTTTCTCCCCTCGCAGGATTCTCAAACTTAGGTGGCCCGGTACCTAATACGCTTTACTGTTTGTTTGCTCTAATTGTGGTAACTTGTGCTTGCCGCTCACTTCCTGTCCGCGTGCTCTCGTTTCGTCTGTCTCCCCCCCCTCCCTCCTACTCCATGGTGCTCTCTGTCTCGCCTATCTTCTCTAACTGCTTCTCCATTGACTATCCTGCTCTCCTCACTAAATCTGGTAGGAAAAAGTTTAAAAAGGACATCCTGGTCTCCAACCCAGGCCTCCCTATCGCTGACACCTACACTAGTGCCTGCTCTAAGGAAACTCTCACTGACATCCTCTTTTTCGTGCCTTCGCCTGACCTATGGACCCTTCATATGGTCTCTGTGCTCTCTCCTTTCTCCTCCTCTCCCATTAATGGTGGCACCCGTTGGGATGTCCTCTTGGCCCCCTTCCGCTCCTCTAAGGCCATCATTAATGTCTACGCTAATGGAACCATCTTGGTCCAAGGCCCTCAGGCCAACCTTCTCCTCTTTGATAGACGCTTCCCACACCTCATCAACTTCCTCTCCTCTCCTGCTGTCCCCCCTCCTCTATCCTTGGCTACCTTGCCTCTACCCTCCCTCCCTGCCCCCTCTCATGCTCCTTCTTCACCTCCTTCTTCAACACCTCCGCAGGGCGTACCTCTGATCTGTACCCCTCCCCGGAAGTTCTTCAAGGAGGGCAACCTTCTCCACATTGCCACTCTAAATTCTCGCTCTGCCATCAAACACTCCTCTGATATCTGTCACCTTCTTGAGGAACTGGACCTCGACGTCCTCTGTCTCACTGAGACATGGTTCACAGCCAGCTCTGCCACCTGCTTTGACACACTCCTACCTGACGGTTACAAGATCCTCTCCATGCCCAGGCCTAACCATGCAGGGGGTGGTGTTGCCCTTATCTTCCCTGAGTGGATTCCTGCCACTGTCACTCCTACGCAGACCTACTCCTCTTTTGAATGTCTTGTCTGCCGACTCTCTCTCTCTCCTAGCCATTCCCTTACCGTGGCTACTATCTATCGGCCACCTGGTCAAATTTCCTCCTTCCTCTCTGAGTGGGCTGACCTCTCCTCCTCACTCCTGTCCTCAACCACTCAACTCCTCTTTCTTGGCGACTTCAACATCCACCTTGATGCCTCCAGTCCCCCCACTGCTCTCTTTCGTGACCTCTGCGACTCTCTCTCACTCTCTATTCTCCCGTCTGGGCCTACTCACTCTGCTGGGCACACTCTTGATGCTCTGATCTCTTCTGACCTTCCCCTCTCTGTCCCTCTCTCCACTCCTCTCTCCTGGAGTGATCACTTTCTCCTATCCTCCCACCTCACCCTCCCTACCCCACAGGCAAAGCCAACCTCTTCACTGCCACCCACCTTCTCGGTCATCCGACCCATGAAGCGTGTGTCAGTTGAGGCTTTCGCTGCTACCTTCTCACCTCCCCCACCCCTTCGGCTGACTCCCACCCTGACACAGCCCTCTCCATGCTCCACCCTGCTATATCTGTTACTCTTGATATCCTTGCCCCCGTCATGAGAATCCGCCTGAAGCCCAAAGCCAAATATAACTCCTGGTATGACTCGGATCTCGCCACCCTAAAACGCAAGTGCAGGGTTGCAGAGAGGAAATGGCGTGCTTCATGTTCATCCTCTGACAAACTGGCCTGCCGCCTGCTCCAAAGGCAGTATCGGCTCTCCGTTCTCACCAAGAAGAGAGCCCTTATCCAAGCCCGCATCTCTGCGGCATCTAACAACTCCGCCGAACTCTTTAAAATCTGCAAGGAGCTGGCCAACCCTGTTGCAGTCTCTACCTCTCCTGTCCCCTCCCAGGCCCTCTGCACTGCATTGGCCTCTCACTTCATCTCTAAAACTCAGGACATCCTGTCCTCGCTCTCCTCCTTTCACCTCCCTCCCTCCCTTCCCGGCTCTTCCTCTGGCCCTTCTGCAGTCACCCCTCCTCCCTCTTTCTCTGCCTTTCCACTTTTCTCTGCTGACGAGGTTTCCAGACAAGTCCGATCTATGGAAGTCTCGTCTAAACAGGTTCACCCATGTTCCTCCAAAACTATCAAGGACCACATCGACTCCCTGGCTCCTGCCCTGGCTGACTTTTGCAACCACTCCTTCGCCTCTGGAGTCTTCCCTTCCCCCCTCAAGCACTCCCTTGTGCACCCTCTTCTCAAGAAACCCTCTTCCGACCCCTCCTGCCCGGCTAACTATCGTCCTATCTCCATCACTCCCTTCCTGGGCAAGCTCCTGGAGAAACTGGCCATCTCCCAGCTTAACCTCCATGCTGAATCTGTTGGTAGTCTTCATGACCATCAATCTGGTTTCAGAGCTGCCAGAAGCACGGAAACTGCTCTCCTGAACATCCGTGAAGACCTGCTCTTGAACCTCGATTCCAACACTCCGTGTGTTCTCATTCTGCTCGATCTCTCCTCTGCCTTTGACACTGTCAACCATGCCATCCTGCTCAACCGTCTCCGTGAAAACCTGGGTATCACTGGTCAGGCTCTGGCGTGGCTGACCTCTTTACTTTCAAATCGACCCTCCCAGGTCCAACTGGGGTCCTTCCTCTCCGACATCTTTTTCTCCACCTGTGGTGTCCCCCAGGGATCTAATCTCTCTCCCTGGCTGTTCAACCAGTATCTGGCACTCCTTGCCCACCGCATCGCCGCTCTCTGCCCTAATTTCCAGTGCTATGCGGACGATACCCAGCTCATTTTCAGGCTACCGTCAGCCTCCCCCTCTCCTTCCCTCATCTCTGACTGTCTGTCTGCTATCCAGGAATGGTGTGCCGCCAATGACCTCTGCCTTAATGCCAGTAGGACTGAGATTCTACTCATCGGTACACCCACTCCCTCCTTCCCTGCAGCTCTCTGGCCTGCCTCCCTTGGCCCCCTCCCTGCTCCTACCTGCAATGCAAAAAACCCTGGGGTCATCTTCGACTCCACACTCTCCTTCTCTCCTCATATTTCTGACGTCGCTAAGAAGTCACACTACCAGCTGCACCTCCTCAGAGGTATTCTTCCCTTCCTCTCCTTCCCCCAGAAGCTCACTGTCTCCCGAGCCCTGGTTCTCTCGAAGCTGGATTACTGTAACAGCCTCTACCTTAATCTGCCTGCCTCCACTCTCCGCCCTCTACAACTCATACAGAACAGAACTGCGAGACTTGTCCTTGGCCTCAAGCCCAGGGACCGTATCTCTCCAGGACTGAAATCTCTACACTGGCTCCCAGTGGCTGCGAGGATAAAGTTCAAAACCCTCTGCATTGTCCACAAGGCCTTCTGGGGCCTTGGTCCTAAATACCTTCAACTCTCTCTTCCCAAATATCTTCCTTCCCGAGCCCTTCGCTCATCCGCCTCCAACTCCCTCAGGGTCAGCCGCTTCTCGAAGCAACGAGCTGGGGGTAGATCTCTCTCCGCGGCAGGGGCCTCCCTCTGGAACAGCCTTCCTGCCTCCCTGAAACTTGAGGAGAACCATCTCCGGTTCCGGAAGCACCTCAAAACCTTCCTCTTTGCCTCTGCTTTCTCTCTCCCTCTCCCCTGCTGAACAGCTAATATTCTTCACTGAAACTGCACTGATTCTGCAACTGGACCACTCTTAACGGCCTCGGTCCTGGGCCCAGCCACTCTCCACTTGCACTGATGCCCTGGAACCCCTCTGCACTGCGGGACTGTCTCTGTATCCCTACAGCCCCCCCTTTTCCAGCACTTGTTCTGCACTTACCTTGCACTTGCCACCAACTGGCCCTATTTATTTATTACTTTACGCCACTTACCTTGTACTGCACTTCCCCCCCTCCCCTTCCCCTTGCACTTTTCCCCCTCCCCCACCCCTGCACTTGCGCGATCTGAATGACACCTGGCCTAGTAGGATCGTTGTCTGTCTCCCCTTGTTTCCTCCCCTCCCTGCCTCGTCGCGCCTTGAAACACCTGTGTATAGGCGCGTTACAAATGCCATATCATATCATATTATATCATTGCAATTATTTGAGGTGGAGATTTCCATTAAAACTCCCACCCCGACGTAGAGCGTCACAGAGTGTCGTGGGAGTGTTCTTTGTGTTCCGTGGGGACTGAGGGGGGCCAAGAGGACCAAGCGGAACAGTCGGAGGTCATGGCTGATAAGATGAAAATGGACTTAAAGAGAGCGGGTGGGCAGCCGCTGACAAGCTCGCCGCTTAAGCGCTGGGACTCTGCATCCGCTCAGAACTCTGATAACACATGTGCCTCAGTCAGCCCAAAAGACACTGGGAGCCTCACAAGTAAGTAAGGCTATGCAGTGTGCAGATGAAAGCGAGAGTGAGATGGTCATACAGAGTGGAGAGAATGGACATTTATTACAGCCGACTCAAGTTGCCTCTGCGCCGCCCTCCGCGTGTTTACAATACGTTGCGTGTGATTCACAGGTGCCTGCAGTACTCCATATAACTAACAAAGAAAACAAAATGAAAGAAAATGATAGCAAAATGATAGCAAACAAACACTAAGTCATCAGGTAGGAGTGGAAAGCAAGACAGGAGGG
Organism: Ambystoma mexicanum; assembly: GCF_040938575.1. Lineage (NCBI taxonomy): Eukaryota > Metazoa > Chordata > Amphibia > Caudata > Ambystomatidae > Ambystoma > Ambystoma mexicanum. Next base: position 1,432,226,065 of record NC_090935.1, read on the forward strand.
CTAAGTAACAAAGTGGAAAGCATGAGAATTCCTTCCCTAAGTGTGCTAGCATGGAGGGTACATGAAACTGATGACTCTATAAAGAGCCGAGAACGGCCCCTTTTAAATGAGTGCACCAGATAAGAATGGAGCGATAAAGGTAGCAGTACAGTATCCGCCTAGTTCGGAATTATGTAGAGAGTAGCTAGATACAAGTGCATCCTTCGGTCAGAATGAAAAGTGGCACTGGATAGCAAACGAAGGAATTCATGCAGAAAGTAGTGGACTCGATAGGCAGCTAAATAAAAAAAAACATAACTGATCTAGAGGACAACGTCTTTAGTGACAAGGAGTGGATCGACAATAACGATTGAGACAATGGCGAAGAAAGATATTTGAGTAAAGAAGAAGGCGGGTTACGTTTTCACTCACCAGAAATACAAACTCCCAAAAATATGGCTCGCAAGAAGAGTCTGAGAGTCACAATGAGAAAAAATCTTGAGTGAGAGAAATCTGAGAAGTGACTCCATTGCAGTGGCAGATAAACTGATTGAAGATCTAATAGCCTTGAACGCTCAAATAGGGTGCAGCAATTTAGAAACCATGACGCAAAAAGAGGCTCTTTTAATAGAAACATCTAGTGGAAACCATGTAATACGCAAAAGGCCTGGAATAGAAACTGAAGTGGAAACAACGGAAAGGGTCTATCAAGGCCAAAGACGACCAGCTAAAAAGAAGACGGACCGATTCGAGCCGGATCCCGCCAATTTGCTGCTTGCAAAAAAGACATACTCAAGAAATGAAGAAGATTGACCATAACAAAGGGAACACATGTAAAAAGGCTGGTGTCAGAGCCAGAATGCCAAAATTGAGTAATGAAAGTGAGAGCTCATCATTTGATGAAGTACTGCTACTGGCGCATCTACGGATGATATAGAGTATACCAAATTCAGGCGATATGTGTTACAAAGACAAGAAAGCGCCAAGCGGGCACTGGAAAAAGCAAATGTATGCAGGATGTGATAGAAAAGGTGGTGGAAAATTTCAAACCAGATATAATGTCTGCCATGTCCATCGCTATCGCTCCTTTGTCTAAGAGTTCATTGAAAATTATAGAGATTAAAATACCTTAATAGCCTTAGTCAACTCTAAAATGACAAAGCTTGAGATGGACTTCAAGAGGTGAAATATCAGATCCGGAATGATAAAAACAAATATGCTAAAGGAATCATCAAGAAATAACGGAGAGGACAAAAGACTATTAGCAGAGGTTGCTAAAGAAGCCATAATAATATTGAAAAGAAATCAGTCAACTAGAGACTTGGTGAGTCCCCCAATTGTGGAAATAGTACACATCAGAGACGACGGATGTATCACAGATGACGTAAACCAGAAATGCGGGAGGGCTTCACCCGCTCCTACACTAGATGTGGGAAACCTTTCATGGGAACCGGCTGGTGAGATTGCAATCCCTGAAAAAAGGCCGGTGAACAGGCCAATCACATGCCAAAGAAACAGCGATGCTGACCTCGTGGAGGTGATGAGAAGGGATGTTGAGAACAGGTAAAAAAATAAAGATAAATCATATGGCAATCATGACAATGAGACAGAAGATATATAATGCATCAGCAAATGCAGAAGGCACGAGTGTGAAACCTGCTAATTGGCCAGCAGTGACCGTAGAAGGTATCGAGAAAACAAGTGAAACCTATGCAATTTTTCTAAGATCAAAAAAGGAACCAGCACGAAAGCAGAAAAGCGATCCTGTGACACATATGAAAATGAAAAAAATAAATAAATGACAAAACAAAAAAATAAAAACGCTAGAAATTCCTCTAAATTTCTAAGAAATATTAAATCAGTAAATGTAACAATACAAACTACCAATGAAGTCAAACAAAAAGATGAAAGATAAAGAAGCAACATCGAATAAACAATTTTAAAAACTACTGAAAAATAGGAGAAAATGAAAAACATTTCTGAGCAAGAAAAAGAAGAGGCGATACTCTTGGAGGAAATTTGAAATATGTCAACATACGAAACCAGTGAAGATGAGGGCCAAAAGTGGCAGAGAAAATGAGAAACATTGTATGCACAGAAGTGGTTCGAGAGACGGAGGGAGCGTCTCATCAGGAGTTAGTAGTACAGCTTGACGAACTAAAGCAAAAAACAAGAGTGGTCTTTATGTCTCTGTCGCCAAAAGAATCAATGATTCGGCCTTGAGAAGTTAGAGAACTGACGCCAGCAAGAGATGAGTTCATTACAATTGAAGAAAGAAGAAAAATCATCATAAATAAATTATTACTAAAGAATCAAAAAAATCTAACAATCAGGACGTGCAAAACAACAAAAAAGATAAAGGTAGTGACTAAAAACAGTCACATATGCTCTCTGCAAATCAGAGTAACAAAAGAAACATTATAAATAAAAGTGAAGAGGATGAGTCGTGGAGGAAGGATCCACGTCCCAAAATTGCAATTGGAGGAATTGGAAAGAATGGAGAACACACAGAAGAAAGACAATAACTTCTCTTTGTTGCTGGAAAGAAACATACCAAACAGCAAGGCTTTATCCTGAATAGATACAATGTTTTACAATTATTACACCATCTGCCAGCGCTTAGCTCGATCAGTTCGAAAGATCTAAAGACAGTGGAATTTATATCAGAGTCCAAGTTTGATCGAGTACTAATACATATATATTCGAGAGTGGTTCGGGACATCATTCTAGACTGTGCATGTGATCTATGGAATTTAGGATTCACAATTAAGGAATTAGAGCCAAAACTTGTGACATCTAAAAGCCACAATAAAACAAAGATCACCCAAGAAAAGATAAAGAGTGCATATTTAAGGAAACACAGGAAAAAGGAAAAAAAAAAATTACCAAGAAGAAACAAGCGAGTCTGAGATCGAGTTAACGGACTCAGAGTCCAAAGACTACGTATTGGCAGATACGACAAAATAAAAAAAAACAATAAAAATGACGATTCTTAACAATAATCAATTGACTAGTGCAAATAGTAACACTGACGCAAAAACAATGTACAACAACAAAGATGAAAATTGTAGATGGCTGGCGGAAGCGCTAAATTAAAAAAAATGAAAGCTAATGTCCGGAAAAACAAACAGAGGCAGTAAAACAGATGGGATCATGGAACACAAGAGGTGTCGCCCATCTAATTGAAAAGTCATATAATATCTTGAAAACATTAGATATTATTTGTTTGCAAGAAATGTGGTTAGTAAATCCACCATGTGTAGAGGGATATGAGATGGCTTTTAATCCTGCAATCACACAAAGAAAAGGACGGCCGATGACCAGATTAATGACCTTGGTAAAACGGAAAAGTGGTTTGCGTATAACAAGCACAAGTAATCCATCGTCATATATTCAGAGGACGACAGTCGAGGCGAAAAGTAGTGTGAGTGGAACCAACATATAAATACATATCCTCAATGTCTATTGGCATTGCGCAGCCACAGGAAAGATGGCATTTATCGATGAAATATGTGACATCTTGGACAATGTCGCCATTGGTCAGTTAAATGCACATATCATCTTATGTGGTGATCTTAATATGGACCTAGTGTCCTTAGATGCAACAAACAAGGGGTGTAGCCCAAATAAGAACATGAAAAATATGCTAAAAACAACCTGCTTAGAAGAATTAGATGTGAGAAGTATGGTTATATTGAACGGAAATATACAAGGTGACATCCTGGCTAAAGCAACATGGGAAAGGGAACCCATGAAATCAATCATGGACTACTTTGTCATTTCAACTAACATGATAAAAAATATAAAAGAGCTAAACATAGTTAGAACGCAACAAAGTAGTGATCAAAACCTAGTCAAAATCCTTCTCAACGTTGAAACATCCAAAGAAACATCTTTGTGGAATCCTCCCATAAATATGGAGAAGCCCGAACGCGGAGAAAAGGGCAACGCATTTTTCTGCACGCTGTTTTGCTGTTGTGCTGTTCTGGGTGGGTGGGGTGAGAAGGTATCCACAGCGGTGCAAAGCGGTGCAAAAACAACGAAGCAGTCCGGTCACCAGCCATGGCAGGCTTGCGGTAAGGAGCCTCTTTTTGCATCTGCTGTAGCCCGAGAAGGCACAAGAGACTGTTGGAGGAAGCCTCCTTTGATCTCGCAGGCTCGCCATCATCAACGGGTTATAAACGTGACGTATAATACGCCACTGTTGTACCTGACGGCATTTGAAGGGTATATACATGTCAACTATACTGAGGGTGTTTAGTGAAGGCAAGCGTCCCCAACCAGCACGATCCTCCCCGCAATGAGAGACAATGAAGGACTCTCCCAGGATGGGAATAAGGCCAAGACAGAGTGCGGGTGAGCGTAAATGGGAGTTTATCAATCAGAATAGGGCATGCAAAGAACTCTGCAAACTCCGAGAGCGCTCTGTCTGACAATAGCAAAGACAGGCGTATATATTTACAGAAAACGTCATCAGTACCTACATACTATAAGGGGCACAAGTTCAATGGGATTGGGTGGCGATGACTAGCTATAGGTGCTGCTGCGATGTGGTTGGCCTTGGCTGGAGGACGTCACTGGTCAGCCTCGTGGGTTGGGCTGGGCCTGGCAGGTCAGCTGAGTTCATCGGGGTCATGTTGTTGTGCCTTTGTGGCCAGTGTCAGAGATGAATGTCTTTTCCTGACTTATTTGCCCTATGCCAAGCACACCGCAGTCATTCAGTCATTGCAATATTATCTTCTTTAGTAAATCTATCAATAGGTTATTCTACAGGTTAATGCAACACAGGAGGAATGCACCTTGTGAGGGGTTTGATGGTGATTCATCAGTGCATGGTTACCAGTGTCCTGTTTGACCGGTACCATAGGTCGAGGGGCTAAGTCTCCGGGCATGGGACGGGCGGTACATGTCTTTCTGTCTCATTAGAAGTTATTATGAATGGGCTGCTGTATGTTGCCACAGTATTGGGTGTCTTCATTGCACAGGGCCATAAGTCTAGGGTGATCCGGTGGGTTGTGGGGTTTAAGAGGGGGCGCCTTTGGATTTGTGTATTCAAGCGGAGGATTACTGCTGGGTTGTAAATAATGCAGGTGGCAGGCCGTGGCCTTGGGTGCTACAGAGGGGACTACAAATCTTTGTAGCGGCTCCAGCCTAGTTGGGGGAGGTGGAGCAGCGCGGCGCAGGCCTCAGATCTCTTGTTTGGCAGACTTCGCAGGGTGGTAGGGGAAATGGCCTTGCACATATTCACAGAGGTATTTTTCTCGTGTGTTGCCGACTTTAGGTGAGAACATCATAAACATTTGAACACTCTTATAATACTCATTTGGATCACTTGAAAACATACATTTCAACTTAACTACATGTCTCTCGAATATAGCCAGTCTGAGCACCTTATTAGTACATTATGTTTTAACAACTACAGCATTTAGTTATATGCATATACATTTGCATTAAGTGAGGTAGTAGTGTGGTTGGTGGAGCATAAAGAACGAGACCCGCCACCGTGCCTGGCGTTAATGGCATACAAGGGCTTAGATATATACACATGACTGGCGCATTTGCACGCGTCTTTCACACGAGCCCTATGTATAGTTGCATTCGTCCTCCCCTGCACTCTAGCAGCATTAGTTCAGTTATGGCGCGGGACCGCGGGGTGTACGGTTTTCAATGATACATATAAAGAATAATCCCCCGGAATGCTTTTTATCATTTGCACACACCTGCAGGGGTGTGGGTCCTTCATTGCTGGTGTCATGTAAACATGCGTTTCTACAATAATTACACATTTTTACAGGTTTCTTTAGTAGAAGTAGTTTTGTGGAGAGAATACGCGTATTACAAGTAGTTTTTTGCATTCGTATTTGGGTATTTTTCTGCTTTCATCGGATGACCATTTTACAGTTCTCCCCATCACCCAGGCCTCGCTGACCGAGTCATGCTGGGAGCAGTGATACACTGCGGAAGGTGAAATGTTACAGTGTTAGTATCTTATGCTAGCTCATGTCCGTCTTGTTCGTGGGAACGGGCTCACAGCGGATCTGCCAGGGTGCTGCGGCAACAGGGATAATTGAAACTCTCCGAGGGTGGGGGCCGCGCTACAGTGCGCTGAGCTCACACCATCTTTAACAGACAAAATGGTTTCTGAGGCCTAGCTAAACTCAATATTTGTGGGCAATGTCTTCAGCAGGTGAGCCCTCCACCACCTGGGGCTGGGTGGTATGAGGGGACGCCCAATGAGCCATGGCCCTCTCCTGGGGAAAGGATGTAGGCAAGGGGGGTCTCTTGGACCAACCCTCCCCTACATTTCCCCCCTTTCGTTACTTAAGTAACAAATTCTTTAACTCATTCAATCTCCTACACTCTTCTTCGTCCATAATTGCCTCATCCCATGCTGGTGTGCCTTTTATGGGCATCCAGGCTCTACACACTCCCCTTAAGCTCTCATCCCTCCTAGCATATTCATCTGGGGTACAGGTCAGGTATATACATCCACTCTCTCCTTCCAAGTCTACCCACACCTCCTGATACCATTCTAGTATACGGGGCTCTCTGATGGTGGTGTGCCATAATTTGTCTATGATATCCTTGTCATGATACCTAGGCACTAGTTGATACCTTGGTGTATCATCAGTTCCGGTTTGTACCGGCACTTCCTGCATAGTTTGTATTGTACCACGGGTGTTGCCCATTGTCACCATCATCATTGCACCATTAGGTACTGCATTAGCACAACATCGAAGACCCACCTGGCACAGGCAAAAAATAAAGAGGAGGAACACCACAGTTGGCATTAAAAATTTCACAGTCATTCCCAGCCATGAGGGAACCCAGGAGAAGATATTGTCGAACCATGTGCTGTCTTCTGCTCCACCTTCCATTTTCATCCTTTCTCCTAGATTGTGTACTGCTTCAATCACATGGGACAGCGAGCCGTTTTCTGCGTCTTCAGAAGGTACGAAAGTGCAGCAGGCACTTCCGATTTTTCGGCAAACACCTCCATCCATCGCCGTCAACAGGTCCAGGACATACCTGTTTTGCATTGTCATCAATCGTAAAGCTCTTAGTTCCACTTTTATTACGTTGAACCCTTCTTCAGTGTCATTTGCCAACTGGATCAGCTCCCAGCGTGTTATCTGGAGCCATTTTGCATTTGCTCTGGCCTGGATACTTGGGATGAGTGAGGCGAAGAATGTCTCTGCCGAGCTAAATAATCGGTATCTGTCTGGGATCTGCGCCAGCAACTCCGATGATGCCTTTGATATGTAGTTTGATGCTCGTCTGTTTCGGGACAGCACCTCTTCCTTGCTCCCGGAAGATAAGACATAGATTTGTGACTCTGCAGTCGGCTGGGCCTTGCTCTGTTGGGTGTTTTCTCGTGTTATTTTGCTCCCGTCAATGTGGCTTTCTGGTATTACCATTAGGGCTGAGTGCAGAGTGGCCATTGAGCAGCTGCCACTCCATGACTGGGGGAGGTGCAGGTATGCCTGGTTGCCGCATACCCAATACGTGTCCATCAGGGCCGCTGTCCCTTTTCTCAGATCTGGGATGGTGAGGGTCTTGTTACAGTTCTTGTTTGTCCCCATAGGAGTTTTTCCCTCTCCTTTAAAACATAGTTCATGGTCTATTTCGTTCTGCAGTTTGAAGGGTTTTTCAATGGCTGTTACCCAAGTTAGTTTTGAAATGTGTTCCTTCCATACTGGTGTGCACGTTTCTTCTATCCATTTCAATTTCTCTGGTGCCACACCCCTCAGCGCTTCACCTTTACACAGTACTTCTTCATCCTTCCACTTGTTGTCCGAAAAAAGTGTTCCTTGTATCACAAAAAATGGTTCTTCCAGACATATCACTCCTACTGTCTTTGGGTAGCAAGTCTTCTCGTTCTGCAGCATTCTAAAGGTAACATCATGTGCCTGGAAGGTGTTCTTAATCCTGCATAACGTGAGATGAAGGTGTCATGATCTCTGCTTCCAAAAGGTCAGGGTTTTCCCAACTCCCTTGGAAGCAGATCCATAACCCAGGTTCCGAGTGCCAACCAGTCCCAATTGGGACCTTTTGGACCCAGTCCTGGCGCCAGTGGCACCAGGCTCATAAATATGCCCAGTCCCAGCGCTGGAAGCGCCGGGCTCATAATGCTTGGGTGGACTTACCTTCAGCAGACCATGCTGCTTACTTGCCTGCCAGTTGAGCCTCTGATCCTCTTCTGTTTGGAACTACTTTTCCTGTTGGGTGGGGCTGGAGCCACTCCCTAGATTCAGAACACTGGAACTCTTCTGGAAGGCAGGAACTCTTTTCTTACCAGGAACTCTTTTCTTACTTAGGCGTGGCTGTGGAAGGAGACACCTAAGCACTACAGGAGGCTATTTAAACCACACCCGGTGGATGAATCTTGCTTTGCGTTATTCTGCAACCTCTGCAGCAGAACGCTCATCGTGTCTTCTGCATCCGGTCCTGGGCCTAAGGAAAAAGGCTTACCATCCTGAATCCAGTCTTCAGCAACACCTATAAAGACAAGAAAGAACAGGTTAGCATTCCGGCATCTGAAAGGCAAAGGCTTACCATCCTGAATCCAGTCTTCAGCAACACCTATAAAGACAAGAAAGAACAGGTTAGCATTCCGGCATCTGAAAGACAAAAGTTTACCAACTCTTCGCACGCTCCGGAGGCCTTCGGCGCTGCATCCCGCATCTGAAAGACAAAACAAGGTGCGTTTAAAGACATTGGGGAACTTTAATACTCACGTGCCATTACTCCTTTCCACATCTAATCCAGTGGGTATTCCGGCACCCTGCAGCCGCTCCGAACTCGTACCTGCAAAATAAAAAAGACAGTTAGAGCGCATAGTGAAGCAGGCAACAAGCACTTACTTACGTGCTTCCAGGCGCTTCTATTCATCACACGGGCTCCATCTTCAACTCACTTCAGCCCATCATCCGCCATCGCCAGAACCCTGCAAAACAAGAGACATCATTACTAAAGACTTTAAAGACATTTGAATGACTCGAAACTTACCGTTCGTGCAGTAAACGACGGACAGCAGTCCTCTGAAGTCAAGAGGCCTGCGCTACCTATCCAGTGAAGAAACTGGTTACAGCGTCCTGCCCCGAGGCAGATGGAGAGCTCGGCATTCACTTACCTAAGGTGAGAGCGTTAACCTTTGGGGGTCTACAGGAGAGGAGAAGAGGAAAGAGATAGGGACACCCCAATAACCCCAGTTCATTAACCCCATATTTTCTATCTGCAGACATCTTACTCTACACGTCAGGCATACAGTGCACAGAGGTCCAGCCCAAAGAGCCAACCGGGTGCTACACATCACCTTTGAAGATACGGTAGTCGCCCAGTCAAGACCGGCGCCTCTGCGAGAATCAGGTGAGCGTTACAGAACGCAAAGCCTACCGCAAAACTCTCGCCCAGGCGCTATGGAAACCTCGGATACTGACCCCCTAGCCCGGTTACTTGGGGAACTAAGGGCAGAAGTGCATGCAGCTCGTCAGGAAACGAATGCTCTAAGAAGGGAACTAATTATTTCCAAGGAGAGAACAGACAATCTTGCTAGACAAGTGCTACAGTCACAAGCCGGACAGACCCCGTTACCCGCATCAGGGGCAAATCTTCCTTCAACATCCTCTATGAATCCAGTGCAGATCAACCTACCTGGGAATGTACCTCTGGCTCCGCCCGAACGATTTTCTGGTGACCCAAAGAGGTTTGCAGTATTTATCAATCAGTGCCGGTTGCACTTCTTATGCCGGCCAGCAGCCTTTCCAACTGATCAAGCAAAAGTAGCTTTTGTACTTTCGTACCTTAGTGGCAATGCGGCAGACTGGTCGATCCCTCTAGTTAATCAAGATGATCCGGTTCTCCATGATTTTCAAGCCTTTCAGCTTAGTATGGAAAAACTGTTCGCAAGACATTCACAGGGGCAGGCCTTGGACAATGAGCTTCTTTCGTTGCGACAGGGTAATCAAGACCTTTTGGCTTATATTGCATCTTTCAATAGACTAATAGTGGAAACTCAATGGCCTGAGGACAAAAGGATTACGCTGTTTTATAGAGGTCTACGTGGAGAGCTCAAAGACGTTTTAGCCCAAGTAGTGAATCCCCCACAAGACTGTTCGGATTATATAGACTTGGTCGTTCAAATAGATCACAGGCTGCAGAACAGGAAGGCCGATCGTTCCAAGTTTGATGCTCGAGTATTTTCCAAACCGCCAACTCCTTCCAAAGGAGTAGACTCCGGGGAACCCATGCAAATAGGGGGTCTGAAAGGTCCTCTAACACAAAGGGAGCGGGAAAGGAGGAAACAGTTGCAATTATGCCTATATTGCAGAAACTTAGGGCACTTTCTTCGAGACTGTCCGGTGAAACCTGCCAAGAAGGCAGTACGAGCTGCAGTTACCAAAGTTACAAACTCTGAGCAGGGAAACGACCTCGCCCGACAAGAATAGAGGTCCTCTTGCCGAGCGTGAAAACCAGTTCCGTGACCTTGCATTTCGTGATACCTATGCTCCTCATTAGCCCTGATAATCCGGATCGATTACATGCAATTGAAGCTTACGTCGACAGCGGTGCCATCGGCAATTATGTGGATCATGAAATGGTTTTGAGGATGAATCTAACTCTTTGTCCCAAGGCTGTAAAGGACGTCATTACTACGGTGGAGGGTACGGAGATAGCCTCCGGGCCAGTAACGCATACCACTCAAGAGGTGACGCTAGTAAGTCAAGATGGACACCATGAGAAGATTGTGTTCGATGTGATCAAGGCCCCTCAGTTTCAGATTATTCTAGGAATACCTTGGTTAGAGAAACACAATCCTCTGATCGATTGGCGAGCAAGAACGGTCCAGTTTCCAGAATGTGTCTCTACTTGTCACCCTCCACCTGGTGTTGCACTGGCCGCAATTTCTTCAGAGACTCCCCAGTTACCTCCCGAATACCTAGAATACCAAGATGTTTTCCGGAAGGATCAGGCTAACTCTCTACCTCCTCATAGGTCTTATGACTGCCAGATAGACCTGATACCTGGATCTACTCCTCCTTGTAGTAGAATTTATGCCCTCACCGAGCCTGAGAACCTTCACCTTCGACAATACCTGGATCAATACCTGGCAAATGGGTTTATTCGTCCTTCCAAGTCCCCTGCTTCTTCAGCTTTGTTCTTCGTTCCAAAAAAGGAAGGAGACCTTAGAACTTGTATCGATTATCGCTCCCTGGACCAGATCACTGTTAAGAATAGATATCCGTTACCTTTGATCCCTGAACTCCTGGACCAAGTCAGAAAAGCATGCATATATACAAAGCTGGATCTTAGAGGAGCTTACCACTTGGTACGAGTAAAAGAGGGCGATGAATAGAAGACGGCCTTCCGCACCAAGTAAGGGCTATTTGAATATCAGGTCATGCCCTTCGGACTTTGCAATGCCCCGGCCGCCTTTCAATATTTTATGAACGATGTCCTCAGAGAGCTCATAGATGTATGTGTTGTTGTTTACATTGACGACATCCTCGTTTATTCTTCATCGGAATCTGAACATCGGAAACACGTGAAAATGGTCTTCGAAAGATTGCGTCAACACAAACTTTTCGCTAAGTTGGAAAAATGTGTTTTCAACGTGACTGAAGTTGAATTCTTGGGATTCATATTATCACCTGGCGGAGTGCGTATGGATTCAAAGAAGGTCGATGCAGTTCTCAAATGGCCATCACCATCCTCCGTAAAAGGTGTGCAAAGCATGTTAGGCTTCGCTAACTTTTACCGCAGGTTTATCCCCGAATTCTCTCGAATAGTCCAGCCCATCACTGCCTTGTTAAAGAAAAACAAACGTTTTGAATGGTCTACCGAGGCGGAACAAGCTTTCCAGGATTTGAAGACTAAATTTATCTCTGCACCAATCTTAAAACACCCTCGCCCCGAACTCCCCTACATCGTGGAAACTGATGCTTCAAGCCTTGCCATGGGGGCAGTTCTATCACAAAAGGACCCGGTAACCAATCAGTTGCATCCCGTGGCATTTTGGTCCCGCAAATTCTCGCCTCCTGAAATCAATTACACGATTACTGACAAGGAACTTCTGGCTATCAAGTCTGCCTTTAAGGCTTGGCGGCATTATCTGCTGGGGGCCCGACACACCGTTACTGTGATTACGGATCACCGAAACCTGCAATATTTGAAGACCGTAAAAGCCCAATCCTCTAGACAACTCCGTTGGGCATTATTCTTTGCCGAGTTTGACTTCATAATTACCTATCGACCTGGTACAAAGAACGGTAAAGCCGATGCCCTTTCTCGGATGGGAGTGGAAGAACACTTGGTCAACCCTAAACCTGTACCAATCATTCCCGAACAAAGAATTCTGGGTGTAAACGCCACAGAATCCATAGAGGAAGTTAAGGATAAAGCCAGGCAATTTGTAACTCCAGCAGACATACAGAATTGGCATCTGCAGGGAAAGGACTTTGCAGTAAAGGACAACTTATTGTATTTCCAAGAACGATTATACCTACCCAGCACAGATTTACAGAAAAAAGTAATCTCTTGTTATCACGACTCTTTAATGGAAGGTCATCCCGGTATAGCCAAGACCTCAGAAAAGATCAAGCGCTACTTCTGGTGGCCGTCTTGGAAAAAAGATATCAGAGACTTTATAATGTCCTGTGGAGTATGCGCCCAAAACAAGAGTCAAAAGGAAAGACCAGCAGGCCTCTTACGCCCTATTGACATCCCACCTCGCCCTTGGCATACGCTTTCTATGGACTTCATCACCGATCTACCTCCATGCTCCGGATACAATACGATTCTAGTAATCGTGGACTTATTCTCCAAGATGGCGCATTTCATTCCGCTCAAAGGCTTGCCAACAGCAGCAACTCTGGCCCGAGAATTTATCGAAAACATCGTCCGACTGCACGGTTTTCCTTCGGTTCTAATTTCGGATCGAGGTAGTCAATTTATTTCTCATTTTTGGCGAAGTTGCTGTCGGTCGGCTCAAATTGATGTGAGACTATCGACCAGTCACCACCCTCAGACCGACGGACAAACCGAGAGGACCAATCAAACTCTGGAACAGTATTTACGCTGCATGCTGCAACAAACTGAAAAAACTTGGAAAGATATCCTTTGGATAGCCGAGTATGCCTACAATAACTCTGTCCATTCGGGAACTGGGAAAACCCCGTTTTTTCTTTTGTACGGCAGTCACCCTCGAACCTCGGAGTTGGATCCCCTCCAAGTTCCTGAAACACCAGCAGTAGACTACCTGCATTCTACAATCACCCAAGCCTTTAAGGAAGCTGTTTCTCACCTTCAAAGGGCGAAAGAACAATACAAGAAAGGAGCAGATCAACATCGGAAGGAAGCCCCTCACTATCAAGTAGGGGATCAAGTCTGGTTATCCACCAAATATCTATCTCTAAAGGGGCCACGCACATTCAACCCAAGATACCTTGGTCCCTATTCCATCACTACCATAGTAAACCCAGTAGCGGTCAAGTTGGACTTGCCCCCGCACATGAAGATACATCCGGTCTTCCACGTCTCTCTATTAAAACCCGTGCAACCTCAAACCCGACTAACCAAATCTCCAAAACCTATCCTAGTGGATGGAGAACTCGAGTTTGAAGTCAAAAGCATTCTGGACTCCAAGATCTCCAAATCTAAACTATTCTACCTAATTGACTGGAAAGGCTACGGCCCCCAAGAGAGATCCTGGGAACCTGCTGAATATGTCCACGCTCCTCGCCTAATCAAAAGATTTCACCGAACATTTCCTGACAAGCCAAAACCCCCGGAGAAGCCCGGTTTGGGAGGGGCCTTGAGGGGGGGTACTGTCATGATCTCTGCTTCCAAAAGGTCAGGGTTTTCCCAACTCCCTTGGAAGCAGATCCATAACCCAGGTTCCGAGTGCCAACCAGTCCCAATTGGGACCTTTTGGACCCAGTCCTGGCGCCAGTGGCACCAGGCTCATAAATATGCCCAGTCCCAGCGCTGGAAGCGCCGGGCTCATAATGCTTGGGTGGATTTACCTTCAGCAGACCATGCTGCTTACTTGCCTGCCAGTTGAGCCTCTGATCCTCTTCTGTTTGGAACTACTTTTCCTGTTGGGTGGGGCTGGAGCCACTCCCTAGATTCAGAACACTGGAACTCTTCTGGAAGGCAGGAACTCTTTTCTTACCAGGAACTCTTTTCTTACTTAGCGTGGCTGTGGAAGGAGACACCTAAGCACTACAGGAGGCTATTTAAACCACACCCGGTGGATGAATCTTGCTTTGCGTTATTCTGCAACCTCTGCAGCAGAACGCTCATCGAGTCTTCTGCATCCGGTCCTGGGCCTAAGGAAAAAGGCTTACCATCCTGAATCCAGTCTTCAGCAACACCTATAAAGACAAGAAAGAACAGGTTAGCATTCCGGCATCTGAAAGGCAAAGGCTTACCATCCTGAATCCAGTCTTCAGCAACACCTATAAAGACAAGAAAGAACAGGTTAGCATTCCGGCATCTGAAAGACAAAAGTTTACCAACTCTTCGCACGCTCCGGAGGCCTTCGGCGCTGCATCCCGCATCTGAAAGACAAAACAAGGTGCGTTTAAAGACATTGGGGAACTTTAATACTCACGTGCCATTACTCCTTTCCACATCTAATCCAGTGGGTATTCCGGCACCCTGCAGCCGCTCCGAACTCGTACCTGCAAAATAAAAAAGACAGTTAGAGCGCATAGTGAAGCAGGCAACAAGCGCTTACTTACGTGCTTCCAGGCGCTTCTATTCATCACACGGGCTCCATCTTCAACTCACTTCAGCCCATCATCCGCCATCGCCGGAACCCTGCAAAACAAGAGACATCATTACTAAAGACTTTAAAGACATTTGAATGACTCGAAACTTACCGTTCGTGCAGTAAACGACGGGCAGCAGTCCTCTGAAGTCAAGAGGCCTGCGCTACCTATCCAGTGAAGAAACTGGTTACAGCACCCTGCCCCGAGGCAGATGGAGAGCTCGGCATTCACTTACCTAAGGTGAGAGCGTTAACCTTTGGGGGTCTACAGGAGAGGAGAAGAGGAAAGAGATAGGGACACCCCAATAACCCCAGTTCATTAACCCCATATTTTCTATCTGCAGACATCTTACTCTACACGTCAGGCATACAGTGCACAGAGGTCCAGCCCAAAGAGCCAACCGGGTGCTACACATCACCTTTGAAGATACGGTAGTCGCCCAGTCAAGACCGGCGCCTCTGCGAGAATCAGGTGAGCGTTACAGAAGGAGACATTGGGCATCTACAATAGGCAACTCTTTTGGCAACAATACCTTGGGTGTGCCTGAAGCATGGGGAATGAGGTAGCAGACATAGCAGCTCTCGTTTGTTGTTTGTTTAGCTGTTGCACTCATATCCGCATACCATTTATTCGTCTGGTGGGGGTGTTGTGGGTCTTCCATTTTATCTACTCCTAACCCATGATACTCATCATACTTCCTCCTTTCCGCTCCCCTTTTTCTTCTGTTATTTCTTTTCCTAATGTACTTCCCGGCTTCATGGGCGATAGACACAGTAGACCCCCCTTTCTCCTTCCCGCCCCCCTTCACCCAATCATCATATAATATTTCATGTGTCGCTTTCATTCTTTCATTTTCTTCCATCCAGTTATCTGATAATGTGTCTATAGCTATGGGGGCAGGTTGGCTGGTAGGGGTGTTATACAACCAGGATATGGCGGAGGGGTTTCGGTCGTTTAAACTGTGAGCATTGTAATTAGAAATCTTTGACGGAGACACTGTGTTATTTTGCGTTTCACCCTGTCGCCCTTCATTTTTTGAGATGACAGTATTGGATGGTGTTGTATAATAACCCCATACAAGTTTAGTCCCGTCCCATACCAAGAAATCACCCTCCTTAGTGTTTAGACTCGTGGTTGCATTAATTACAGTAGTGCTGTTAGTCCCTCTCCCCTCGTTCATCTCGATAGAGATGAACGCTATGATCCAGTATGTAACCAGGCCAAACATTATTGTAAAAAACAATGTAATACACGCAGATAGTCCACATTCATACGAATATCTGCATCTCTCAGTTAACCACTCTCTAACTCTAGTAAATCTATCCGTTGCAGGCTGCCCGTTAGATGTCATGGTAGCTCCTGTTCGAGATATAAAAGTGCATTAAGTGCATGAATGTAAACATTTTGTTGGCACTACGAGTGCCAGTTATATATTTGACGGGGAATGGAAGCAGGTAGGGTTGCAGGGAAGGGTATTCACAGACAGGGGTGTAAACATTTCACAATTTTATCATATTATTACTTATATATACGTTCACAAGTGAAACAAAAAAAAAAACACCTTTTTTTTTTTTGTAACATAAAAATGCAATTATATTTGTCAGCCGTTTTTTTTTTTTCATTCATCTGTATTACTGTCCTACACACACATAAGTTCATATTCAGACATTCTGCTCAGTTGTACTGTTTGCTGTTGTCTGTGCCTCCTCATCCACCTCTTCCTGCACATTACTATATGCCCTTCGTACGTCGGTCAAATGCACCCAATACTTCAGGCCCTTTACTTTTACTGCTGTGGGCGTGCAAAACACAACTTCGTATGGGCCATGGAACCGTGGTGCATTCCACCGACGCACAAAACTCCTGACATATATGAATTCACCCGGCATCAGCTGTAGCTGTGGTTCAGGTTCTGGAACAGACCCTGTTGTGTTTCCTTCCTCTTGCGTGAATGGTGGAGAGAGCTGCTTTGATATTGCGCGCGCTGCCCTTGTCAATTTCTTCAAATAGTCTGTGAACTCGTCTCCCAATATCGCGGCGCTCCTGTGTGCATCTGAGTGTTCGCGCAGTGGGGAGTGTGCTGTGTGCATTCGTCTCCCAGTCACGATCTTGTGCGGGGACAAATGGTGGTCTTTGCTTGGCTGATTTCTCAGCTCAAATAGCGCAAGGGGCAAACAGTAAATCCAGTTCTTTTTTAGTGAAAAACATAGTTTTGATAACCTTCCTTTCAGTAGTCCGTTCATCTTTTCCACTACGCCATTACTTTGAGGATGATAAATCGAGCACAATTTATGCTTTATCCCCAACAATGTAGTTACTTCCTTGAAGAGCTCGTTTACAAAGTGAGTGCCGTTGTCCGAGCGAATCACGTCACAAATTCCCCAGCGCGGGAACACTTCCCTCACTAAGAACTTTGCAGCGCTTTTAGCATCAGGTCGTGCACATGGGCCTGCTTCTACCCACCTTGAAAATGGGCATACAACCACGATCATGTAACGTGCCCCATTGCACCTTTCTCCCATGTCCGCGTAATCGATATGTAGCTCTCTGAATGGCCCAATTGGTTTTGGAATTGTTCCTCGGAGCGTACGTAATGTCATTCCTGAATTGTATATCTGACATGTTGTGCATTCCAGTGTTAACCGAGATATGTGCTCCTGAAGACAGGGCACGAACCATTCTTCCTGTATCTCTGCTGCAATGTGTTGTTTCGTATTGTGTGCAGGGAAGTGTAGTTGTTGAAACGCAATTTCCTATAACTTTACTGGCATTACCACTTTTCCTGAGTTATTTTGTCGCCACAGTAAATCTGTCGCCGATTTGCTGCATCCTCGTTTGGTCCACATCAATTTTTCATCTACACTAGCTCCTTCCTGTAGTTCTAGTATTTGTGATATAGGCATCATATTGTAGCCTTCTGGGAGCTCTTCGTTTATCTTGTGCTGCAGCATGTACTCACCTGCTTCATATTTCTGAAAGTAGGAGGCTTCCTTGGCGGTAGCGTCCGCTGCCGCGTTTCCCAAAGACACAACATCTGTGTTGGATGTATGTGCTTGGCACTTCACTATTGCTACCGCTGTGGGGTCTTGCAGGGCCTCAATCAACTCCTTCAGCAATTCTGCATGCTGCACTGGAGTTCCATCTGCTCATCGAAACCCCCTCCGCCCCCATCTTGCCAAACCCCCATGTACTGTTGTCGTCATGTAGGCCGAGTCTGTGTATATTGTCACTGCACAACCTTTAGCTGCATGTAGTGCTTCTATGAGTGCAATCAGTTCTGCTGCTTGTGTGGAGTAATGTGATGGGAGGCGGTATTGCACTAGTGTCTCATACGCACCGTCTTCTAATCTCACCACTGCCATACCCACATGTTTCTCTCCCGTGTCCATGTCAATTGATGCTGACCCGTCTACGAAGTACACTTCCCCCTCGCTCAGAGCATCCTCACACACCACTGTGTCCTCCCCTCTTTCTCCTCTGTACGTTGCACAATCGTGTTCCTGCATGTCCTCTAGTGTGCACGCTTCTGTAATGAAGGTTGCTGGGTTCACTGTCTTGCATCTCACCACATGGATATTGGCGCTGGACAATATTATCTCATAGGCGGTTGCCCGCTGTGTTGTCAGTGTGCTTTTTGACCTCTCAAGGATTGCGAATAAAGAATGTTCCACAAACAATGTCACGGGGCATCCCATTACTATTGTGGCACTTTTCTCAATTGCGAACGCGGCTGCAGCGAGTGATTGCTCACACGCGAAATGTCCTTGCATCACAGCATCTAAAGTGCCACTATAGTAAGCCAAAGGCTTGTGTCCTAGGGACGTCTTCTGTGTCAGTACCTATCAGTGTTCCTTTGCAGTGTGAGAACAGGTAAAATTCTCGTCCATAATCAGGATTTGCGAGTACTGGAGCACTTGAAATTAAATCTTTTAATGCTTTAAAGGAGGCGCTGATCTCTTTTGTCCATTCTATCTTTTTGTTCTCCTGTTGGGCCTCCTTAAGTGCTTGTAATAGAGGTCTGGTGTTTGCTGCATAATCTAATATCCATGCTCGGCAGTAGTTGCACATTCCCAGGAATTTCTGCATGTCTTTCACTGTTGTGGGCTCTCCTACTGATCTTATTGCTTCTACCCTGTCGGGTATTATTCTTTTCCCATCTTTTGATATTAACTGTCCCAGGTATAGAACTTCTGTCTGACAGTACTGTAGCCTTCCCTTGTCCACTTTGTACCCCTTATTGGCCAATAGAGTCAGGAGGGTTATTGAATCTTTTCTGCATCTCTCTTCGTGTTGTGCACAGACGAGTAAATCGTCTACGTACTGAATTATGGTGCTCTCAACTGATAGGTTCCCTAAGTCTTCATGTAATATGCGGTTGAATATGCTCGGGCTCTCGCAGTATCCCTGTGGTAATCTGCAATGTTCATATCTCTTTCCCCCTAGTGTGAATGCTGTCAGGTATCTACTCTCTTCTGCCAGGGGGATGGAGAAAAATGCGTTTTTCAAGTCGACCACCGTGAAATGTGATGCCGGTTTTGGGATGCTGCATAGTATTGATGCAGGGTTCGGGACCAAAGGGAACTCTTTCTGAATTACATAATTTAAGGGGCGTAAATCCTGTATCATCCTCCAAGACCCTCCCTTTGCTTTTTTGATTGGGTAAATGCATGTGTTACATGGTGAATTTGAAGGCACTATGATCCCTTGTGCTAGTAGTGCATTTATTGTCTCTTTTATCCCTTCTTCAGCTTCACGGGACAATGGATACTGTTTCACTCGGGGTAGAATTGCTCCTTGTTTTAGTTTTATTATCACAGGTTGTACTCCGTGCAACAGCCCTACGTCATGGGGGCCTGTTGTCCACAAATTATTTGGTACGAGCCTCATGTCATCATTGAAGAATGACGGCGGTGCTCCTACCACTGCCATCAACTGAACGGGTATTTCCCTGGCTTGAATCAAAATGTCACAGGGCATCGCTTTTCCATTACTATTTCACCATCCCCCTCTGCATCTGAGAAGAGATCCTCATTTGTTAAGTCTCTTAGGGCGATATTGGCATTTGTACACAGTACTGTATGCCACTCACATCCTTCCATATCTATTCCAATCACGGAAATTCTTTTTGCTGATATCTGTACAGCATGCAAATCTAAAGATACCACTGATCCTGGTGCTGTGTCAGGGCACACTATTGGGCGGAAGAGGAACTCCGCTGGAATTCTCCAATCCATCCTTCTCAGCTCTGGAATTATGAGGGCCAATGTCTTTAGTCCCTCAATAAACATTTCCTCGTTTTCCGGCAAACCTCGTATTTCTTGTGTGGTTGTGTGCGCCTGTACCACCAACATTACACGTAATGGGCATATTCCGGGTGTTGAACACACTATACCTCTCTCAGTGAAAGATATGGTCATGTTGAGTTTGCTCAGGAGATCCCTCCCTAATAAATTTATTGGTGAGTGTTCATAATACAGTAAGGGTGTCTTTACAGTTGTGCCCCCCACTGTTACATCCAATGCTTCTGTGTAAGGAACTTCGATTACAGCCCCAGAGAACCCCTGCGTCTCTAACTTCCGGTTGGATAACGGAAACCGGCCCTCTCTAATGCATGATTTCTCCGCTCCCGAATCCACCATGAATATGAACTGCTTGTCTCCTATCTGCGCCCCTACCAATGGTTCCTCTGATGCATCGTAGGTGGTAGATAGAACTGGACAGGCAAGTGTTCTCTGTGGGCTGTCCTATGCGGGGTGTCTCATTCCCCCCCCCCTGATTGAAGACGCTCCCTGAAACCACTGACACGC
The DNA here is from genome assembly GCF_040938575.1 of Ambystoma mexicanum. Classification (NCBI taxonomy): domain Eukaryota; kingdom Metazoa; phylum Chordata; class Amphibia; order Caudata; family Ambystomatidae; genus Ambystoma; species Ambystoma mexicanum. The sequence goes on from NC_090935.1 coordinate 1,432,246,625, forward strand.
CGCTATAGGGGGCTGGTGCGGGGGCCCCGTTTGCTGTTGTCGCAAAAGGGTTGCCTGGCGTGTGCTGCATATTGTCATTGTTTTGTGTGTGGTTCTGTGTTCTATACTGATGTCCCTGTTGTTGTTCATTGTGCCCCCGGCCTGGGTTTCTTTGTTGTTGTTGTCCCATTGGGAGACCATATGGGCTCCCCGGATGGGGATGGCCATAATGTTCTGTCTCTTGGAACCCGTTGTTGGGTCTACTTCTGCACTCCCTAGAGTAATGTCCCCATCTTCCGCAGTTCCAACAACTCCCTTGCGCACCTCTAGGTCCCTGCCATCCATTTCCTCCCATTCCCCCGTACCCCGGTCCACCTCCTCTTTGGCCCCTGTACCCACCTCGTCCCCCTCGAGGGGTCCACTCTTGCCACTGCGGACCTCCGCCTTGCTCCTGCTCGTTCCACTGCTGCTGTCCTGCTCCAGCCCAATTAGTTGCCATCCTTCCGTGTATTGCTACCAGCCCCTCCTCCTCCTCATCTCCCTCCCTGCTGTGTGGGAGCGCGGCTACTGCTGCTGCGACCTTCACCAACTTTGTCTGCACTAGTTTCGCTTCGTCTGCCAATCTTTTCTGCGCCACCTCCTTCTCCCTTTCGTTTATCCTCTTACAGTGGTGTACTATTATGCTTTGAATTTCAGGCCATCCTTTAGCTTCAATACCTGCTATCTTGTCGAGCGCCTTTTGCACCTCTTTTGGGAGCCCTCTTTTTATAATGAAGTAAAATAATGATGTCGATTGATACCAGGGCGTGCCCGTTTCTGCTCTCCACATCTCTTGGACCCGAAAAATGTAATCCATAGCATCTTCCCCGTCATTCATTGTACATTGCATTACTGACTGTAGGTCTGGCGTATCTGGAAACGTTTCCCGCAAGGCATCCCACACCCTCGCATGCACTGTGTTAAAGGAGGCCCCATCATGGCAGTCGCAGTCTAATGTTACTCCCGGGAAGCCAGCCTTTACCCAGACTCTATCAGCCTGATCCCCCACTGCTGATACAAGTAAGCTCTTCACATCCCCTATTGCTAGGGGTACCCCGGCAGTGTGTTTCTCAAAGGCGTATATCCACTTGCTCGCCCCTCCCGATAACGGGGGCAATAACTTCAATAAATTGGCCTTGTCCATCTGGGCCCATGGGATGTAATTCGGCCTCCCTCCTCCCCTATGTATCAGCGGGAGCTGTAACTTTCCTTTCATCGTGGTATCTGTACCCGTCTTCACTCCTACTGTTCCCAATGATGCCATTTTTCCCACCCTGTTCCTTAATCGCCCGTCCACTCATCATCCAGTGTTCTCATTGAACATGCACCATCCACCCCGTCACTTCCCCCTCCCATTGCCATGCTCAACCTGTCGCTTTCTTCCAAATCGTCCCTTGTATCACATAGTAGTTCTTCCCTGTCCCCTATAGGCCTTTCTTCGTTATCAGTACACCCCTCTCTTGTCCCTAGTTCAATTATTCGTGTTGGTTCTTCTTGAATTCTAAACAGTATCTCACCTTTTTTCCACCCCTCTTCAAGTGGTCTACTCTCGCTCTGCGCTCTAGACGTGTGCTCTGATCTCGCTGTATTGAGTGCTGTTCACTCACATATACATTTTATCCTCGAGAGCTCATCCTTGGCTATTGAGAGTCTTGACTCCAGGTCGTCTGTTAGCTTTTCTATGTCCACCCTTGGTGTACTTACCTGGGCTCGCTCCCTAGTGCTCTCGTATGGCGGGGGTGCCGTTGGCCTTTGGGGTGTAGTAGTTGTCGGGGGAGGCACATAAGTGGGGTCACTGTACCCCTCTGCGGGCACAGGCTTGTTCAATATCGGGTACAAACTTATTACCTCTATTGGTGGCTCTGCATTTGGCAATTCTTTAGCATCTTTCTGTATCATTAGTGGATTGTCAGTGGTAGATGGTAGGTCAGGATTTACTTCTGGTGCTTTAGGCGGTGGTATCTCTTCAAATAACCTCCAGAGATCTAATATTTCTCTCCTATTATGCAACTGCTTCCCTTTGTATTTCAAACAAATGCATGTGGCTACCATATCTAGGACACTTTTGTCAAATGACCCCCCCTCGGGCCATATCTGGGGCAACCCCTCTCCCTTCAACTCTGTGATCCATTGGTCATGATATTTTTTAATTCGCTCCGCGTACCCCGGTAGGTTCTTACAAATATGTGATAAGGGTGTTTCTGCCCCCATACTTTGTGCTCTCCTGGTACCTGTGTGTCTCTATGTATCCCAAAATTACAATGCAAACATATCACCATGTGAGTCTTCGTATTCTATGTTTTATTTAATAATGGGCGCTTTTGTGTTCTTCCCCCTGCCTGCACACAACAAGAATGGCTATACACAGTCTCTATTCTATTCTCTTTGGGGGGCACATACAAGAGCAAACCATCAGTGATATCGACAATCTTTAACCCAGAAATCAAAAAGGTACACACTCACTTCACCTTATTATTTTTTTCCTTCATGAAGCTTTGTCCGGCCACACTTACCATGACCATTCAATGGCTATACATTTATGACCATTTTTACACACCCGCAACACCAAATTTTCTCCTGACGCATATGATGTGCACACACCTCTCTGTAACACTCTATGCACTATTCAATTTACCCTCCCTTTCCTCCCTGGCCGGCTGTCCCTGTCCGTCTTATTCGGATATATTCAGGCATATATATATTTATCGGTTTGATCTTCACTCTTACAGTAGTATTCTCTGTCTCTTATTTTATCTCTATGGTTTTGTACAAATCTCACTTTTATTTTTTCCCCCAACCCTAAAGAAAAAGAATAGAAAGAGTAGCAGTCACTAATATATTCTCCGTGTCCCCTTTTGCCAGACACTTTTATCTTATTATCCACTTCTTCATATATTCCCAGTACTAGTCAAGATAGCACTATGCGGCGCCGCCTTCCACCCCCTTTCGGAGCTAGGTTCCCGTCACTTTTATCTCTTATTCACTTCTTAATCCTAATGGCCATATGCAAAGAAAAAGCAAAGAAAGTCTAAGATGGTCCTTAGTAGACCTGCGTGCCCCCCTTCTCTACCCCTCCTCGTTCCCTGTCCTAAATTTCCTCCTCTACTCCCTTTATGATCGCTTGCACTCAATACTCATGTGCCCGTCTTGAACCGATAGTCTCGAAACTGGGTCCGTCCAGGCGGTGTTGCCGTCCGCTCAACAGTCAGCCCCGGCGAGCGGTACTCAAAGGGGATTTTTCAACCGGGATCCCGTACCCTCTCTCTGTTGAGTGCGCACTTCTAAGCGTACCGGTCGCCGTTGGCGGGCAGCCTCCCGGAGCCGGCCCACCGTGCGTATCCCTTTTCGACCGGAGATTTTCGTGCCAAAAGGGGACGGTAGTTATAGGTTAGGAAATAATAATAATAATAATAATCACGCTTTCGGGGTCACCACTGAAGGCAAGCGTCCCCAACCAGCATGATCCTCCTCGCAATGAGAGACAATGAAGGACTCTCCCAGGATGGGAATAAGGCCAAGACAGAGTGCGGGTGAGCGTAAATGGGAGTTTATCAATCAGAATAGGGCATGCAAAGAACTCTGCAAACTCCGAGAGCGCTCTGTCTGACAATAGCAAAGACAGGCGTATATATTTACAGAAAACGTCATCAGTACCTACATACTATAAGGGGCACAAGTTCAATGGGATTGGGTGACGATGACTAGCTATAGGTGCTGCTGCGATGTGGTTGGCCTTGGCTGGAGGACGTCACTGGTCAGCCTCGTGGGTTGGGCTGGGCCTGGCAGGTCAGCTGAGTTCATCCGGGCGGTGTTGTTGTGCCTTTGTGGCCAGTGTCAGAGATGAATGTCTTTTCCTGACTTATTTGCCCTATGTCATGCACACCGCAGTCATTCAGTCATTGCAATATTATCTTCTTTAGTAAATCTATCAATAAGTTATTCTACAGGTTAATGCAACACAGGAGGAATGCACCTTGTGAGGGGTTTGATTGTGATTCATCAGTGCATGGTTACCAGTGTCCTGTTTGACCGGTACCATAGGTCGAGGGGCTAAGTCTCCAGGCATGGGACGGGCGGTACATGACTTTCTGTCTCGTTAGAAGTTATTATGAATGGGCTGCTGTATGTTGCCACAGTATTGGGTGTCTTCATTGCACAGGGCCATAAGTCTAGGGTGATCCGGTGGGTTGTGGGGTTTAAGAGGGGGCGCCTTTGGATTTGTGTATTCAAGCGGAGGTTTACTGCTGGGTTGTAAATAATGCAGGTGGCAGGCCGTGGCCTTGGGTGCTGGAGAGGGGACTACAAATCTTTGAAGCGGCTCCAGCCTAGTTGGGGGAGGTGGAGCAGTGCGGCGCAGGCCTCGGCTCTCTTGTTTGGCAGACTTCGCAGGGTGGTAGGGGTGGTAGCCCTTTGATCTCGCTGCCTATAAGAGGACTTTTCGGTAGCCAGCAAGCACATTAGGGAAACAGCAATCTACATCCAGGCCAAAGAAGGTAAGAAGGCAAGGAAGCAGAGTTACTTCGATACCCTTTGACGGGTTGCAAAAAGACTGAAAGCAGCATATCAAGGGAAACAAGACCCATATTTTGCTCCGCTAGTCATTTAAGATAAAACAAAACAAGGCGGTTGCGAGCGCAAGTCTGGATGCACTCGCTAGATCGGACGTGAAAGGTGAGCTGTGCGGCTTGATCTATTGTGGCTATTAAGCAAACGCTATCTATTGTTATCGATAACAGTGAACACAGCGCAACATCTTGGCCTTGGAGACTGCAGGGGGTTTGACTTCTTTGATCCCATAGAGCCTGGATACTGCAGGGGGTCCTGCCCACCTGCCGCCCTGCTTAGTAAAATAACTGAACTCACGCTTTTTACGCTTTTATGCGACTCTGCATCTAGAAAGCTGGGTTTGGGATGTCTGCACCACACGGGAAAATGAACGCTGATCATTTTCCACATGGTAAACAAGTACCGACCGACGGAATACACGCCGAAGCACAAATGCACCCCCAGACAAGACAACAACTGTGGCGCTGGAACTCATTAGCCTCTTCCAGCAAATCTAAATGTGCCCCTCTGAACAATTTAAACACTGTCTTGGCGTGCGAGACAAACAGCCTAACCCATGAATCAGCCCGCGAACTCGGCCTAGCCTTAGGCCAAGGGCAAAGTGGGAGAAGGAATACTAACATAGATGCTGACCACCATATCAATGAGAGGGAGGTGGGCACTACATTATGTACTATCCATAAGGGCAACGCTCATCCACACCCAGCGACTGCAAATCGGCTGGTGAGGTGCCCCGCAGACTTATGTTCTGTCACCCAAAACCCTGAAGGAGCCCCTGAAGGAGACTTACCTTGTGGATGTGCGTGCTCCGGCGAACACGGTCCTGAGCCGCGATCCTCTGGGCCCCTTTGCCGGTCTCCGTTTGTTGTGGGAAAGGGGGCGGAACCGAGCCTTGAGGGGTGCGGAGCCACGCCCCCGGTTACCCAGGGAGAGGACCTAAAGCAAAGCTTGCCTTTTGACGGAGACAGCTCCATACTAAAAACCCCAAAGAGATCGTTGGTAGGCGGAGAGGAGGTCATTAGTACAAATGACATAGAAGTACATGGTGAAGAACGACGAGTCCTGGCCTTAATCTCTGAGAAGCCAGCCACTGCCTCAACGACCAAACCCAGCCGAGCCCTACCTGCGCTGACACACCAAATGATGATGAAGTATTCATTCAAGCTCATCACTCTGCAATGGAGAACTTATGCAGCAATGAGTCTACTTCTAATGGAACAAACAGAAGAAACTCGTTAGAAGTGGTCAACAAAATATTAAACGACATCTCTGTCATAAATAAATCACGTAACATTGCCACCAAAGATAATGTAGCTCATGTGAACCAAAAGACCAGCGCCAAAAAGGCAATTGAAAACATTGCAAATGTAATGAAGGAGACACTGTGTGCTTCGCTTTTATCGAAATGGAAAAACGCTTATGGCACACGAAGACGAAATGAACACAGTGAATCCCCCAACCTGCCCTGCTCACCGAGGAAAGGCGTGAAATTATCCGACGCACCAACCAGGCGAATCACATCTCCACCCATAATGCAAGGAATTGCTCTTGATGCAAGAAAACTAATTACTTCATTGTCTTTGTCCACTGACTCGTCCAGCATGGAGCAAAACTATACAAACTTAAGGCGCTCCAAAATACGGCAGCAGCCTAATACACAATATAGGAAACAGGAGAACCGTTCGGAGTTAGTGGGAAGCGTAATGAGAGAGATTCAACCTATTGTGATGTCCTCTCTCGCCATTTCAATTGCTCCATTTCTAAAACTATATGAGCAAGTGGATGGGAACCTTAAAGACTTAACCACCTTGGTTGCATTAATAAACGCAAAAATGGCTGGCATGGACATGGAAATCACACTAACTAATGAGCTACAGCGGGAGTCTAATAAAAGAATAGTGGCCTCCTTAAATACGATGTTGAACCAAAGAAAAACGTATGGAACGGAAAAGAAGCTGATGTCAGAAATTACCAAGGAAGCTCTCAATCTTCTAAAAACAAAGAAATCCTTGAGTGAGACATCTAGAAAGGAGAACAACGACCCAAGCCTGATCCAACAGGAGGTGAGTGTACTGTCCACGACAAAAAGCGTCCAGAGCTTAGCAGCCATGGATCTTAACCTGGCCGCAGCGGACCCTCCTAATGAACAAGCAGCAAGCAGGGTAAGCTGAAGATTCAAAGGGACCGACACATTGACACCCCCCATAGATTTAACGTTAGATGTTGTCATCCAGCGGTACACAACACAAGAGGAAAGAAGACAAAATGGTCAATCAATATGTAGCAACCAGGTAGCCCAGAAGAGGAATGAAGTTCTGGAGACCCCGTCACAAAACATCTCTTGGAGTATAACTGTGCCTGAGTTAGTTGGAAGAAGGGCCTGGGGGCAAAAAAACATGCCCTGTTCGTTAGTATCCTGGAAAAAACAGGATCGCTGGCGAACCCAGCCTCTCTCGACCCACAAATACCAACCACTTCATCCGACCCGGGTAGATGCGGAATCCATCAAGCCACTGATTCACCTAAATCTGACAAAGAAGAGGAGAGGAACTAAAATGCCTAAAATGCAAGATAAAAAATCAATGCAACTAAAAAAGACAAAAAACCAATGTACCAAAAAAAAAAACAACGCTGTAATGATTCCAGAAAGTTCCTGCGTAACATAAAAACGATAAATGTTACTTTAAATCAAAACCTAAGAGCGGAAAAACCAAACTAGAACAAGAAGATCACTGAGGCGGCGCGGGTGGATGAGCCTCAGGAGAGCAGAACTGTGGAAATAAGCGAGGATGACGACCAAATAATGCATTGATGGACCTGTCTGTCTATGAAGAAGTGGACGTTTCGGGAGTTGCGGAAAACCTCCCGCCAATAGGTACACCCTTAGGTCCTAAAGTCCCACTTCAAGAGATGAAAAAAGTAGCCCTTTAAGCTAAAACGATGGTTCCGCCGACAGCTTCCAATAAAAAACAACCTCAAAGAACTTGTCTGTTGATATCAAAGATCACACAGGATAAAGGAAAGTTGACCACGGAGGCAAGCCCGATCTTTCTCACCATAAAAGAAAGACGAGAAAAGCTAATCAAGAAAAATGCTGAGCTAGAAAGAAGGGAGGTTGCAGCAGTCAAAATGACACCGCAATCAGTGCCAATGAATGAAAATCAAGGGGGCTATCCTGACATCCGAAAGTTTGTACCCGTTAAGTACAACAGGAAGGGGGAATCAACGAGCAAGCAATCTGCTCAGAAACAGGTGTTCCAGGAGAGAAAATCACGACTATCACACCAAACAGAAAAAAAAGAAGGCAAAAACCGTGCATCACTATGTAAAGTGAAGTTGGAAAGAATCGAGAGCTGAGATGACCTCATCATGAATCGAAATAACGTGCTACACCTCTTACACTGTGTACCGCGCCTTAGGACCATACAATCCTATGACATTCAAACAGTGGAATTCCTGCAAGAACGGCGGAATGATCACGTGATCCTACATCTGAAGTCAAAAATGATAATAAACATTATCTCAGAGGCAACGCCCGAGCTGATGTCATTAGGATTCGACATCTTGGAAATAATGAACAAAGGCAATTACAAAGAGCCCACACACAACCCCTCCGAAGCTCAATCAGAATTACCTACATGGAAGAAACCAACTGAGGTACGGACACCAGAGAAAATGCGACAGGCTTCCTCGCATCAGCGCAATCGGGATTCAGAAAATGAAGGGGAGTCCAAAAATGTGTCACTGGAATCTAGATGTGTGGGGGAGCTAATTTAAATAACATTTGCCAGCAATCAAGCTCTCAACCAAAAAAGTAGCCTAAGGGAATCCAGAAACACTGAGATTGTGGAAGCTGACAACTGGGGATGGCTAGCCAAGGCATTGAATAAGACAACCCAAAGCTAATGCCAGCCCGAAGCCAAGATCCAAACGTATAAGTTCGGGTCCTGGAACACCAGAGGATTTTCGCATTTGTTCCAAGAGAGTTGGCTACTTGGAATTGATGTTGTTTGTTTACAAGAGACGTGGCTGGATGAACGTCCTATCTCCGGAGAGCATGAGGTTGCTTTCAACCCCGTAATTAAACAAACGTTGGGTAGGCCCATGGCTGGTCTATTAGCCATAGTAAAAAAAAAGCTCTGGATATCATATTACCAACACCAAGAATGTGTCCCACTACATTCAGACGATGTCAATCACACAGAAGAACGCAGGGAACAGAATGATCCATATTCTGAATCTATATTGGAATCACAAAACAGCCGGTACTACTGCTTACATAGACCAAGTGACATCTGTCATAGACGAATGGTTAGAGGCAGACATTACGGCCGATATTGTGATATGCAGAGACCTGAACATGAATTGCTTAATAACAAACCAATGACCTAAAAGTGAACAACCCTAACAAAATACAACTAGCCAGACAATGGTCATTAGAGATGGAGCTAAGAAACCTGTTGTTGTTAAATGGAAATATTGCAGGTGACATTCCAGCCAAATCAACTTGGTTTAGAGGCAACCAGCAATCCACACTGGATTACTTCTACGTCAGTGAGAAATTACACCAAAATTCAATCTCATTGGAGGTGTATCCTATGAGCCATAGTGATCCTGACTTAGTAATAGTGTCCGTTGCAACCACTGCTGGGCCCAAACCTTTGGCATGGACGTTTCCAGTTATGGTTGAATCTAACAGAGTTAGGCTGAGGTTAAAGGAGATGGACGTCAAAACAATATAAGCTCATACGTGGAGGGGCAAGAAGAAACCGAGTATAACCATCAATTAGCCTCATTTAAAGAGAAACAACAGGGCTCTAAGGCTTATGGGTTTGTCGCAAAACACAGATTCGATCTAGAGGTGATAAGAAAGAAGAGAGAAATGAGAGCACAAATAAGGCACCTGTCAAGAACGGACTGTAACCTTTACCTAACCGCAAAACGAGAATGCAAACAAAAATATAAACAGTGGCTCAGAACTCATAAAGCATTCATGGCGCAAAAAAAATGGAAAAACTCCAAAATAAAAACTCCTCTGAATTCTGGAAGATAATTAACAACGAAGGAGCACCACACATGGCATTGCTGGCCAATGTAATAACTGAAGCAGAGTGGGTAAAACACTTCTCCGCACTATAAAACAAAAGAGCAGTTGTAAGAGCGAGATCATCCCCCACACTTGAAAATTGGAATTTAAACTTTGAAAAAAGTGACATTGAGGAGGTAATAAAAAAAGCCAGCTCCTCCAGAGCTCCAGGACCTGATGGTCTAACGAACCACACTATCAAGCAAAACCCAGAGTTGTGGACAGAGTTATGCTACGTTCTGTTTAAGAGGATATCGACCAACTGTAAAAGCCCTAAATCATGGAAGAGTGCGATTATTATCCCAATCTTCAAGAAAGGAAACCGCGCTGACCCAAAGGACTATCGGCCTACAGCACTTTTAGATGTGCTAGGGAAAGTTTATGCGACTCTGTTACAGCAACAACTAGTGAAATGGGCAGCTGAATCAAAGCATATGGACCCACGTCAGACTGGTTTTGTCAAGGGAGTAGGATGTGCACCGAACCTTCTCTTGATAAATTTACTAAAAATGGAATCCATAAGAACTGGAACCAAGGTGTATCTAGCCCTGATAGACTTCTCCCGCGCTTTCAACAGAACTATTATGGGACAAATTGAAGACGTGGGAGTGCCCATGAAAATCTGTTAGCGGCCATTCGAGAGCTCCACACTGGAACAAGCATTAAAATCCGCTTAGACCAAAAGGGCATCTTGTCTGAGGCGATTAACACCTTCTGTGGAGTAAAGCAGGGCTGTCCACTGGCTGCAATTATATTCAACTTATTTCTATCTGATACTGGAATGTCCATCGACAGTGTTCGATCATTCTCTCAGAGAATACATGGATCCCCAATAAGTTGGATGTTATATGCGGATGACCTGATACTATTGGATGTCACCCCAATAGGTCTGCAGCGAAAGATGGACGCTGTGGACCTGTATGTAAGAGCAAATGATCTACAGATCAACAAAAAAAAGAGTGAGGTGTTAACACTGCAAAACTTGAAAACAAAATTCAAATGGCATCTAGGAAAAGAATCCCTAAGCAATGTAACAAACACAAGATATTTGGCCATGCAAATCAACGCAAACTTGAACGACAGTCCCTAGGAAGAGGTCGTTTAAACAAAATGCCGACAATTTGCATGCCAAACAAGGGTCTTACATAAGAAGTATGCAAAATATTCCATAAAGCCAGTAAGGAACTTCTATTGCTAAAAGGTAGTGCCTGCGCTAATATTTGGTGCAGAAAATGCATTTGGATGCTCCTCTGATGTATGGTCTACCTTAGAAAACATCTTCTGGGTGAGAGTTCTGCAACTACCGAAGGGAACAGCTACTGCCTGCATCAGACACAAACTAAATCTAATCTCAATCAACGCATGTGTCAGCTGGAATCTCCTGAGTTTGTTCCGGAAGGTGACAATGAAGAAAGTGGCTCTGCAGTTTGAAATATTGCATATCCTGATAATGGAAATCCTGCGTGTCTTCTGTCAATATGGAATAAACGCTGTGAGGAAATTTTGGATTTCTATGACTTAGAAACCTTACGCAATAATCCAAACTTAGCAAAAAACAAAGTCTGGAGACTAGACTGGATTCTGACTGGGACCCAAAGGAACTCTAACAACCTGATGAAAGACGTCCCGAACGAATCCAGAAACTTGAACACTCTGCTGAACCACATCGAATTGTATCCAGACAATGTCAGAAGATCCTTACATATACACTTTCGCTTAAATGCCTTCAAAACCAAGGAGTGGATAAGAGAGCTACGTAAAGTGGAAGATACCAATGTAGAGTGTAGATTCTGTAAACAGAAGGAAGAAACTCTAAAAAACCTGACACTCTTCTCTAAGGGCTTGTGCCCGCAAAGATCGCTGACTTTGAGGCCACAGCTAATGAAATATTAAACCCCAAGTGCGGATGATTGGTGGCAAGCTTTGTTTGACTGCCGAGAGAGGCAAATGAATTATGCATTAATTCGCTTTCTGACATTGTTAGAAGAATTGCTGTTGTAATAACAAAGAAAACAGGGGAAGTTGCTCTGATAGGTCACAAATGGAGGTGACTCTTGTTGAATATATAACTATGACTGTGATTTTATGATGATAAGGCCGGGATGGCGGAGGGATACATGTTGAACACATGAGGACATGTGTATTAATGTAATGTTGAACTCTTTTTTTAAAGGCTAATTTAGCCAATAAAAAAAAGAAAAAATTTTAGAACTAGGTGGCAATAGACTGAGACTGAATTCTTCACAAATCAGGATGATGACAGAGAAGCTATATGATAATGATAGCAAGCAAGGAGAGAATACCATTGAATAGGGAACCCTACTGCAAATGTATAAAGTAAACAAGAAAACAAATACAAATGCAATAGTAAGAAAATACGTTTTTGATCCAAAATTGTCAAAACAAAACAGGAACTACGTAGAAATCTGAGAAACATCACCAAAAATCAAGAGCCAAATTGGGAGAAAGAAAAAAAAGAAACTGAAAATGCAATATAAAAATGGTATCAAGTGGCATAAAATCATAATGGAGGTAAATGATGCAGAAACCATGATAGAAAGCCTTGGACAGAGAAACTCCAGGGATTTTTGGGACATCTTAAATTAATTGGAAAAACCACAGATCATGAGCCTTAGTAATAGTGTAACTGAAGAACAATGGATTCGACATTATGCAAATCTCTTTCAGAAGCAATGTTTAGACACTGAACCGGTACTAATATCACGGGACAAGTGGAACATTGTAATCATGAGAGATGATATATATGAGAACATTAAGAAGCTAAGTACATGCATGTAATGCAATGGCGGCCTGACAAATGAAATCTTAAAACAGAATCCAGAAGAATGGGCCGACCTTTGCAATAAATAGTTTCAGAATATAATAAAGAAGAGCCAAATACCAAGCACATGGAAACGCGCAATAATCGTGCCTATTTTCAAAAAAGGATCAAGGAAGGAGCCAAACAATTATCGCCCCATAGCGCAACTGGATGTAGTAGGAAAAATCTTTGTCACCCAGCTGTTAGGCCAGTTAACATCGAGGATCAAACAGGCTGGTGTGGCTGATCGGCGTCAGTGTAGTCTGAATCTCTTCATGCTAAATATACTAAAAATGGAGGCAATTAGAAAAAAAAAGACCTTTATATCTAGCCTTCATAGACTTGGCTCACTCTTTTGATGGTGTAGATAGATGCTCTGGAGGAAAATGGAGAAAAGGGGTTGTCCAAAAAGTCTTATCAGTGCAATTAAAGAGCTGTACTCGGAAACCAAAATACAAATCCGTCCAGAAAAAAATGGTGAATTGACATCGGCCATAAAGACATTGCGGGCATGAAGCAGGGGTGCACCTTAGGATCAACCCTCTTCAATCTGTTCATATCAGACGTAAACCCTGTACTGGAAGAAGTACAATCATTTCCACCGAAGATCAATGGAAACTGCATCAACTGGATGCTATATGTCGACGATATTGTGCTTCTGGATTTAACCCCTATTGGCCTCCAACGAAAGATAACGGCACTAAAGGCATACATAGATATTAATGGCCTGGAAATCAATGTGTTAAAAACAGAAATCCTGACAATTAAGAACTTGCAAGGATCAAATAGAAGATCGAAAAAAATACAGTTTAAGATGGGAGCTGGGAAAAAATATCTTGAAATGTGTGCCTGAAGCGCAATATCTAGGAACGATATTGAACTCGTCCATCAATGATATGCATATGATCAGAAAAATCGTATCAAAAAGTAGACACCTCGCTGCACAGGCTGCCATGATACATAAAAAATATGGGAAATACTCACTGATGCCTGTCAAACGCTTCTACAGAAATAAAGTAATTCCCATGCTCACACATGGAGCTGAATCAATGCTGGGTTGCTCTTATAAGCTGTGGTCGCAATGTGAGCACATCATTTGGAAGCAAATTCTCCAATTGCCAAGGGGCTTTCCAACTATCTGCATGAGATATGAGATGACCCTGACTTCTATTAATGCAATAGTGACATGGAAGACCTTAGCAATGTATAGAAAAGTGACTGGCACAGACAATTTACCCCAAGTTGAGATCTTAAATAACTCGGAAGAAAATGATCTCGATTCGCTTCTCAATCAATGGAGAAAAAAACGGAGAGAATTTTGGAACAGCTAAACACTGACAGAGAGACACTACAAAAAAATCCGGATGCAGTTAAAAAGAAACTGTTCGAACAAGAATGGATAGAAACTTGACGTAAGAATGAAATACAAAAAAATGAAGAATGCACCTATGAAGGCATAAGAACTAAACGTAATACCGAAATACATGATAACATTTCCGTGTGCTAAACGAAGAACGACATTGTTAGAGTTTAGATTAAACTTATTATTTTTTATTTTATTTTATTGTAATTTTTAGTTTAGTTTACAGAAAAACAAACTTTTTATTACACAATTACATGTATCCTTTGCTTAACAGTCCTTCATGCTGCTGCTTGTGCTGTCTGACCAAAACATCGTCAGTTTTCTTAAACTTATTTAAAACCAAAGACACGGATTATGAAAATAAAAAAGACAGAGAGGCGGATCGTTCATGTAGACTGTGTAAAGGCACGGAGGAGACCTTGAAGCATCTTGTGTTGTGGTGTCTGAAATTGGACATAGAAAGATCTAAGTATATGGGATGTGGAATTGAGAAGTATCCATCACAAACAGTTGAGCACTGGTGGTCAATAATGCATGAACGGCTCTCTAGCCTTCTTTCTTGATGATTTAAGAAAAAACTGTCAAGCGCAGATGTGAGTGAAGAATAAGAACAATAATCGAAAGTATATCGTCTATCATACACACATGAAGCAAACCTAGAGAAAGATATTGCGTCACTCCATGTGCATGTCTTAAATCCAAGTAATTGCAATATGCAGTATATGATATGAAAATATGAGTATATGAAAGTATGTTTTAAAGTAATTTATGTAAAAGAAATTTAAAAGTTTATAATAAACAAAAAAAAAAAAAAAGGATACCATACAACTACGGCCGGTGCTGGCAAGCGCAAGGATAAATGTAGACATGAAGTGGTGGCTGGACTTTTATGGTTATAGGAAGCAGTCCCCAAGTGTGGGGATTGGTACAAAGCCAGTGCATGGGTGGAACTGTAGAGAGGGAGGTGGCCTGGGGCACAGATTATAGGGTAGGTAGCAAACCAATGCACAATACTTTTTAGCCAGGAAGTGAGGAGGGGAGAGGAGGGGAAAAAGAAGAAGCACATGGAAAGGTTTTCAGGTGCTTTCAGATCCTACGATGCTTCTCCTCAAGGTCCAAGGAGACAGAGAGCGTGTTACACAGGGAGGCCCCAGCAGAAGAACCACACCTACCAACATCTGATTGCGTGTAGAAGCAACTGACCCTGAGGGGGTATGAGGCGGATGAGGGAAGAGCTGGCGCAAGCAGATATTTAGCAAGTGAGAGTGCAAGGTATCGAGGTCCCAGGGACTAGAAGGCCTTCTGCATAATGCACAGGGCTTTTATTTTATTGTTCGCAGCCACTTTGAGCTATTGCAGATATTTTAGTCGAGCAAAGATACGATCCCTGCCGTTCAGGCCAAGGACAAGTTGCGCACTCGTCTTATGGATGAGTTGCGGAAGGCGCAGAGTGGAAGCTGGCAGATTTGAAAAGAGCCTGTGGCAACAGTGCAGCGTACAAAGCAAGACAGCCGTGCAGACAATGACCTTTTTGGAAAGTGACTGTAGGTTGCGAAGATAGATTTAGTGGTGGCTTTAGTGCCTTCTTTTATGAGTTATGTAGTAGGTGGGTTAGTGGGGAACAATGTTCATAGCATTTTCGGAAGGAAAGAACAGAGTTCCTGTTTCGCTAATATAGTGTATGATATGGGTAAATGAAAACATTGCAAGCACATACCAACAAATTGCCAGTTTATGGTAGGAGATGGGAGGAATATCAGCATGGTTTTTAAACACTTAGTGGACGCTTAGAGGCAGATGTTGTGCGCAGAGGCACTTATAACAGAGTTGTGAACATACTGCAAAACAAATGTTCATACCTTTCTTTTGTGGTGATGGGTGTTTATGTGGATGAATGTGCATGTATAACTCCTGCAATGTTTCACTGAACTTTCCACTGGATGTGCTTTCCAATAACAGCACACGTGCAGGCTGATTTTGTAACGGTAATTATGAAGTCTTGTGGAGAACTGACATTGTAAGATGCTGAAGTCTTGGAGAGCATTGGTGGATGCGTGTGTGTGTACTTAGCAATCACTAATAAGGCCGTGGTGGGAAGAGGATAGTGCAAAGGAAAGAAGGACTGTTCATGATTTACTGGGACGCGGTCCTTACGATACTTTGCGAGGCGCATGTGCTACATTCTGCGCTTTTGAACATGGAAATGAGATTGTTGTAATCGTCCAATCAGGTGGTTAGAGTGTGCGTCACAGGAAAGGGCGGCCATATTTTGTTACATTACTCTGTGTAGTGAGGCTGGCAGAGATGGCGACACGCACAGTTTTCATAGTGGGTGATCGCTTGGTGCTATATCTGCTCCAGTAGGCCGTGGAAAGAGGCCTTAATGGCAATTTGAATTTGGACGACGTGGAGACTTTGTGGTGCGGTGTCGATGTTCGTACTTTCGACCATTTGCTTGCAGAATGTCAACGAGTGACCAATTTAGGTACTGTACATGTTGTGGTACTGCACTATGGAGCATTGCTTTTGAGTTCCATAGGTTGTGCAAATGTGTACCATCAACTCAAAAAGATGATGAAAGAAGTGCAGCGCATTTTTGCCACTACAAAGGTGCTTTTCTCATGTATACCACCAAGTCCAGTATATAACTATCCCAATGAATGTTGTCCGCAGCCAGAGGTGGGAAGGCATCTTATCAACAGAAGCATGTATACATTTTTCCGTGCTGCTGGGATGTACTCCTGTGACAATGACAACATTGGTTATTGGTATGTGCACCATCTCAATGGAAGTGGCATTTCATTGTCGCAGAGTGGCAATGACATTTGGTTTTCCAATCTACAGGCTGCACTGAAGAGGCTATTGTAAGAATGTGAGGTGCAGTGCAACAAATAAAAACAATTATAAAAGTCTGAAAAAAGAGTTATTACTGTGAAAGCTGTTTGAATTTTTTTTTAAAACAGCTTTTTTAAGAGCCACCACTACAAAGATGCCATCACAATTCTCATTCATGGAATCACTGATGACATCACATGTGCATTTAGTTTTAGTAGGAAGCCTCCACAAGGGATTGGTATTGTAATGGTGGCAGAAAATGATCAAAGATTATTGGAAGAACTATCATGAGAGAAGTAGGTCATGGAGGAATGCATTGCTATACACACCATTGTATTACACACTTGTTCACTGTACATGAAGGAACTCATGTGCAAACATAGCCATTGTCTGCACCATGCCTCATGGAAGTGTAACCTTCAAAATCTTTCCATGTTACATAGTGAAATCATGTAAGAAGTAGCTACCATTGCCTTTATAACTACAACATTTCACTACTCCACAGAAACCATAAAGGCACCACAATGCATACAAACATGACCATATACAAGGGAATTAAAGTAAGCTAAAAAGGAGCAGTAGTATCAGAAACTGTTCATAACATAACGGATTCTCTTCATGCACAGAAACCAGTGCTGTGTTTTACGCTTTCCTCTTCCCCTATATGTATATGTATCATATGATGTGAGTGACCCGTAAGGAAAGTAGTTTAAGAACATATGAGAAGGGTGCTGTACACAAATATAGAACCTATTGAATTGTTTGTTCCTGACTGTTAGTGAAGAAAAGCACCTGCCCTACTTATGGTAGTGAACAAAACAGAGGGAGCCACACATGTGATGTCATCAGTGATGTCATGAATGAGATTTGTGATGGCATCTTTGATGTCATAGGTGTTAGTCCTTGCAGTGCACACTGGTGGCACGAGTTATGGTTGCTTAGCTTACCATAGCTGTCAAATTTCGGCGGGTTTTCGGTTTTACCTGTAACCATAACGCCCCTGTAACAATGATTACCATTGAATTTCATAGGTTTTTGCTAGTGCAACTTAACCATAATGTCCCTTTAAGTTCTTCTTTTAGTTCTTCTTTATGACTGCTAAAGAGTTCCCCTGGCTGACGTTGCAAGGTACAGCAATATACTTTATATGCAATGTTCCTTCCCACTCTGTTATTACTGTCAGCATGCATAAATGAGTAACCCCATTTGCATAATTGTGCAAATAGTTGAAGGCCATTTGTAGCAGGAGAAGTGATGCTGATTTTATCAATGTTAGCAGAAATAAGCAAACTGGTAGAGAAGAAATCAAGTTTTATGCTTTTTTTTTTAATGAAAGATTTATTAACAGAAAAACAATTGCAAACGTAGCCAACAGCATTTTTCTTTTGTGACAACTCTAAAACAATGGCACTCCTAAGAAGGTTGGTTGCGAAAATCATGTCACCCACACACGTCAACACTGAATGCTCCACTGAGGATGACTTCCCCTCTCTAACTGTAAAGAGAAGAAAAATGTAAGGCTCAACAAAGGGTGGGATGCATAAATAACCAGCACAAGATAACGTATGACAGCATGAACATATTAATCAATTATTGGGTATTTCAAATGCGCCTATACAGCAAATGGTGTTTCAAGGCGCATTTATAATAGTGTGAAATTCAAAACTACACCGTGCATTTCATCACAGTAAGCAAAATGGTATGCAGGCTCAGGGCCAGGTGTCCCCTGGCAAAGGATACAGTAAATTGTGAGCCTATTGTCACAGTTCTTGGGGTCTGTTGACCTGAGGTGTTCCAGCACCCTGTTTCCCACATTTCCTAGCTCCCTACCTCCTTTGTTCTCTCTCCCAGGTGCTAGTACAATATTTGGAGTCTGTGAGTGGATTCTATGTACCCATTTAGCATCCATGGGAGAGGCAATGGGCAATCAGGTAATCAGGAGTGGTATATGTCCGTCACTATATATTTATGTCTGTTTCATCTGGGCTATGTGAGAAACCGGAAGACGTTCTCACATTTAGTTCATAGGGATCCTTTGCTCAGGTGGCCAGGGAAAGGCCATTGCTTGTGGATCCCAACTCAGGGGAGGGCAAGCGAGGGAGGATCACCTGAGTACAGGGTCTTTGGGAGTAGAAGGGGAAAAGTCCACGGGTGAGACACGGTATGACATGATATGATAAGGCATTTGTAATGTGCCCATACACAAGTGTTTCAAGGCGCGACGAGGCAAGGAAGGGGGAACAGAGGGAAGTCAGAGACAGCGATCTTACTAGGCCAAGTGACATTGAGATCGCGTAAGTGCAGGGGAGGGGAAAAGTGCCAGGGGAAAAGGGAGGGGGCAGTGCTGTGCATGGGATCAAAACAATAACAAGAAGTGCGGCCAGCAGGTTGCAGGTGCCAGGGTAAGTGCAGGCAGCAGGTGTCTAAAAGTGCAGGGATAATATAATATACATGAGATGTTTTTGTGATATTGGTATTCCTGTCTCATTAACCTAGGAAACATCTGGTAACCACCCCAACGTAGAAAACAGAGGTACCAACCAAAAACATGATACCTTCCATTCGCTAGTATTGACTCACCCTACTTAGGTAATAAGTCCAGAGCCGGGGGGCCATTACTGTGTCAGCTAATGCCCCTGGTGCCCATAGTTACAGGCCAGACAAAGAAAAACAGGAGACCGGTGCGAAGCAAGGCAAACTTTGTATAGAGAACACCACAATATGATGGAGGAGAGGAAGAGAGGATTAGATACATCACACATTTATCCTCAAAAACGTATTGACCTACCCGAGCCCCCTTCAGCCTCCATGGGATACTACAAGTCCCAGAACACCTATTCCCCACAGTACCGCTCAAGGACTGAAACGAGACAGAGGGAGAGATGTCCCCTTAACAAGGTCAGGCACTTTAAATTGACCATGCCCACCTGCAGTATGTTACTACTCCACAGGAGTATAAAAGGAGTGATCAGAGAAAGCAAGTTGAACGAGTAGAAGAGCGAGTCGGAGTCACAGTTGAGCCAGAGCATCCCAGAAGGTAAAGAATGGGATGCTGAGATGCTTATCCACTGCAGAGTGAGGCTGCGAGAGGAAATGTGGCAAGGGAACTGTGTCTCAAGGGAGCCAGAGTACAGAGAAAGGAGCCCAAAGGCGTTGTGATCCTTTTGTGAGCCTAATAAGTTCCTTGTTCCCCGGGGCAGAGAGGTAAGAGCTCAGGAGTGTCTGAGGGGCAGGAGGTGAGACGCTGACCTCAGCCGTTAGAGCAGAAGCCAACCGAAGCAACAGCATGACCAGTGAGTTTCAATCAGAAGAAGAATCCTGGTATGCAAGTTAAAGTTTCTGAATTACATTGTGTCAATGCAAACGCATGCAGGCGGCATATTAATAGAAAGCTCCAAGTTAAAGCAAACAAATGAGATACAGACAATGAGATATTAAAACCTTGTATCAGAGTGGTCGCGCTTACGAAAAAGCGTTCTCGAAAGTCTCTGATATAGAAGCATAATTGAAAAGTATCCATTTTATTAGTTGAGATGAATGAAAGGAATTGAGAATGGCTGTTAGTGTGAAACAGCAGAAGGAGAGCTACGCAAAGAGGCAAAGTGTGAGAAAAATCCCACCAATGACAGATAACGAGGGAAATGGCTAAAGAAAGTAAAATGTGAAGAAGGGAATAATGTTTAAAGATGATGAGAATTCTTAAAGATAAAGAAAGAAATATATAAAAAAGAGATATATTTTGTGAAATAGAATTACATGAGGAGAGCACATCAAAAGTCCTGGACACCTGGTTGCGCGACCTGTAATGGGTGGCCCATGCGGTCTCACAACTGTGTCAAAACCAGGGGCGACCCCGTTGAACAAGTGAACTGTGTGACAAGCTAAAAGTGTACAAGTCAAGAGGACTTGGAGTTTGGGAAAGGCAAAGAGTCAAAATGAGAGGGTTTGGAGTTCAGGAAAGGGAACCTCTAGAAGCCCACAGAAATTGTGAGAAATAAGGTACTGTGAACTTTTGACAAGTGAATCCTGAGTGTCTTGAACTTGGGGAAGGGAGCTAGAGGAGCACCAGTGCCAAACTACTTTTACTTTGAACACTATTGAGTTTATCAAGTCCCCTACACATTGTTATTTTATAGAAGTGAGGGCAAGCATAGGTTTTGACACAGATAGTATTTTATTTTGGACTGCTAGACTTAGACTTCCCTTAGTTTACTTTCATGTAGGGAACATTCCCACCTTAGAGCTAGTGAAAGGTAGGCATTATTAAAGGTAGGTATACAGCAACTTTCCCCAGCCCGCCATTGCTGCTCACGGGGTGCAGAGCCTCTGCCAACTGCTCCTGCCTCCTTCAGGTGAGACACGGGGCCTCTGCAGTTCTCTCCAGCCCACCATTGCTGCTCATGGGGAGCGGGGTTTCTACAGTCGTCTCCGGCTTCCCTCGTGTGTGAGACACAGTAGCTCTGCCAACGGCTCTCGGCCTCCGGCTCTGGCCTTAGGACCCTTCAAAAGCTGGTAAGTGTGGCCTCTGCCTCCTCATCTAATCCACTCTCTGATCTTCTACCTGCGAGCGACTGCAGCACCCAGCTGACCCTGTAAACAGAGCTTCTGCCTTTGTTTCCCTGACGCCCCTTCCACGTCCACGTTCACGGTGTGTGATCCAACGCTGCCTCTGCTTGACAGCTCTCTGCTGCCTTCCTGGCTGCCCACTCCAGCGGACCTCGATGACCACATCATCCTCCCGATTCCCTTGTCTCCATCGAGCTCTCTCGACGACATTGAGGACTTCCTCCTGTCTCCTCCTCCTCTTGCCTGACTCCACTATTGTTGAGTGGCTGCTGCAGCTCTGCGGGACATAACTCATCGGGTCCTCCTGCTGGCATAAAGGACCTCTCCTCCTGCTTCCTCCTCCACGCCTCTGGAACTTGGCACCTTATGGAACTTGACTTCCGAGCCATCTTCCCCACTCCCTACCGTCCCCATCAGGCCCTCCTGTAACCAAAAGGACTTCCTCCTTTGACTCCCCCCTCCTCCTTCTAACTGACTTGACCATCAGAAAACTGCTGTACCAGCCCCCTGATCTCACCTAACATGCAAAGTACCTCCGGTCCTGGTTCTAATCAACCGGCTTAGTTTACCACTCCGAAGCAACTACCCACTCCAGTGGACGTTCACTACCCTATTGGCTTGCACTACTCCCCATCAACACCTCCGGCCCCTTCTTCGCTAGCATTGTAATCTCCCCTCCAGCCCCTCTCCACACTGACCTCTAGACCTCCTCTGCAACATCTGTCTGCATCCACTCCACCTTTCCAGACTTCTAGCTTATTCTCCCGCTCAGTTCCAGCCTGTTGCACTTGCGAAGCCTCCTGGCTAACCCAAGGGAACTGTCCCTGCCTGAGGACCCTCTCTTCCGTGCCACCCCTACTCCTGCTAAACCATTCATAGTATTGCCGATTTCATCCTCTGTATACAGAGCACCTGCCAGTGCCCCTGCACACCTAACGCCCTAAGCCACAACCCAAGACAACTACACTTCCCCCTGAATCCTCATCTGCCTAGCCCCTTTCTCCCTCTAAGATCTCTGCTGTGCCTTCTCAAGCCCCTGCTCTCACCCTTCCCCCTTTTTATCCAATTTTTCTTCAAACCATTCTCCTCCCCCCTGTTATGCGTATTACCAAACTCCCCCCTGCCCGTACTCATCACCCCCCTTCTACTCCTCTCTCCCCTACCCCCTTTCTCTCCTACTCTCCATCTCACTCTTCCTCATGTCCATTCCCCTCCTCAATCCCCTTCCCCACTCCTCCCACTCCACATCTACCCCCCCTCACTGTCCTAATCTTATCTACCCCCCTATTGTTCATCCCTCCAGCCTCATCAATATTGCTCTCTGGAACGCCAGATCCCTCTGCAACAAGACTGCTGCTGTCGTGGACATGTTCTTTCATCTCAACCTTAATTTCCTATGTCTAACTGAAACCTGGATCCCCCTTCACAACTCTACTGTCCCTGCTTCCCTCACCATTTCCTCTTCATCCTTCACTCACATCTCTCGCCCTTCTGGTCGTGGCGGTGGCATTGGCCTTCTCTTACACCCTGAATATCTTTCCTCTGCCTCCTCACCCCCCTCCCTATTTTCCCTTCCTTTGTATATCTATACAAATCCTTTTCTTCCCCTCACCCTATCTCCTTTCTAATCATCTATCGGCCTCCTGGCCCCCTTTCCTCCTTCTTCAATGACCTTGTTCACCTCCTCTCTCTTATTTCCCCCTCCCCCTCTCCTCTAACTGTACTAGGTGACTTCAATCTGCACCTCCCTATCCGCCCTCATTCCTCCCCCCTCTTCTCTATCCTTGACTCCTATCTCCTTTCCCCTCTCCCTTCCTCTCCTACCCACTCTTCTGGCTATACTCTTGACCTTATCTTCAACCCAACCTACCCCTCTTCTACCGTCTCTACACTACCTATCTATCTCTCTGACCATGCTTTACTCTCCTTCTCCCTTACTTTTTGTCCCCTTTCACCTTCTCCTTTACCCTCCCCTTCTATCTTTTCTCGACGGGACCTTCGCGACTTTAATCCCTTTCTCTTTTTCGACACTTGTTCTTCCTCTCTTCCCCCACTCCCTGACTTCTCTTACCTTCCGCCCAGTGAAGCACTATCCACTCTCTCCTCTTCTATCTCCTCCACTCTTGACTTACTCTACCCCCTCTCCTCTTTCCGTCCTACCCGCAAACCCTCTCAACCTTGGCTCTCTCCTCAACTTCTCTCCATGCGTCATCTCCTTCGACGTCTTTAGCGACTCTGGCTCACATTTCCCTCACCATCCAACCAAACCTCATATTTCTCCTACCATTCTCTTTACGACTCATGCTTTGCCTCTGCTAAACGCTCATACTACTCTAACCTTCTCCACACTCAAGCCCCTCACCCTCGCCGTATTTTCCAAACCCTCTCTCGTCTTCTCCCCCCACCTACTCCTGACCCTTCAGCCTCTTCTACCCTTTCTCCTTCTGACTTTACAAACTACTTCTCCTCCAAGATTCTTTCACTTCATCAAAAAATTAACAGCTCTTCCTACTACCCCTTACCCTTCCCCTATTCCCCTTCAACATACATGTCTGACTTCTCGCCTGTCTCCCATTCTGACGTCTCCCTCTTCTTGTCCAAAGCCCATCCTACGTCTGCCCCTTCTGATCCTCTCCCTCCCTTCATATCCCCAAGATCTACCCTCTTCTTATTCCTTACTTAACTTCCTTCTTCAACTCCTGCCTTTCCTCAGCCACCCTCCCCTCTGCATTTAAGCATGCCACCATCATCCCTATCCTGAAGAAACCTTCTGCTGATCACCTTCTTACCTCTAACTTCCGTCCAATCTCTCTTCTCCCATTCCTCTCTAAACTACTTGAACGCCTTGCTTATTCCCAGCTCTCAGCCTTTGTCACTAATCTTTCTCTCCTACCCCCCTCTCAATCTGGTTTCAGACCTAAACACTCTTCTGAAACTGCCCTCACTTATATCCTTAACTCCCTTCTTTCCGCTCAATACTCTAAGCAATCCTTTGTCCTTATCCTCCTTGACCTATCTGCTGCTTTTGATACTATTGATCAACCCCTACTTCTCAATACTCTTTCTTCCTTTTTCAAAGGCTCTGTTCTTAACTGGCTCACCTCTTACCTCTTCTCCCACTCATTTGCTGTCTCCTGGGGTGGCTGTTCCTTGCCTACCCTCCCCTTGGAATACGGTGTTCCCCAAGGTTCGTTCTTGGCCCTTTCCTATTCTCTCTCTACACCTCTCTCCTTGCCCCTGTTATTTCTTCATTCGGTATCTCTCACTATTTCTATGCTGATGACACCCAACTCTTCCTCTCTTTCTCTTCCTTCGCCTCTGACCTCCACCTTAAACTCTCTTCCTGTCTTACTGCCATTAAAAAGTGGATGTCATCCTGTTTTCTTTCTCTCAATACTGATAAGACTGAAGTCCTGTTCTTTCACTCCAATACTCTTCCCCCTCCCTCTCCTCCACCTTTCATTCACTTCCCCCCCTCTAATCTTCCTATCTCTGCCCACGCTCGCAATCTAGGCATTCACTTTGACTCTTCCCTCTCCTTTGCCCACCATATTTCTCTTACCTCTCGCTTGTCGATAGGTTTTTGGACTTCATTTCAGTTGTCTGTGTCATGTCTTGATACCAAGCCTGTCTCACATCTACTTTAGAACCTTCCATTGGTATCCATTTTCTGTGTCGGTCATTAATCTGGCACGGCTTTCCCCCTTTACGCCTCTGCTATCCCCATCCCCCGGAATTCCACACCCAACTTCAACATCATACCTCCACTTCTCTCTGTCTCTGACTTCTGCTCTGGAGCGGCTCTGTGCACCTGCTGTTAATCAAATTTCCTTCATGAAAATAGTAAAGGCACTTTGTCACTTTGCTATTTCGAGGTACCCATCCCTGCCAGGAGGGAAAACCTGAAACGCAGGGCAGCCAGAACTCCAGGATGGTCGGGGTGATGTCCCTGGCATTAGGCACCTGTCTCCCATGTTGGATGACCATCTCCAAGTCCAGCGGCGGTCCCAGTGAGCTCCGGCAGGGTCCCTATCCGTTCCCAGAGGGAAACGCTATAACGCATGGAAGCCAGAGCTCCGGGACAGCCGGGGGTGCTGCCTCCGGGTTTGGGCACCTGTCTCCCTTGTTGGTCAACCGTTCCCAAGTTTAGAAGCGGTTCGAGGGAGCCCCGGCAGGGTACCAACCCCTCCCTGGAGGGAAACGCTGTAACGCAGCCCAGCCAGAGCTCTGGGATGGACGGAGTGCTGCCTCTGGGCTTGGGCGCCTTTGTCCCTTGTTGGTTGACGATCTCCAAGTTCAGCGGCGGTCCCAGGGAGCCCCGGCAGTGTCCCCATTCCTCCCTGGAGAGAAGTAATATAGGATAGCCAGAACTCCTGGATGGTCGGGGGTGATGTCCCCAGCTTTGGGCGCCTGTCTCCCATGTGGGACGACCGTCCACCAGGTCCAGCGGTGGTCCCGGGGATCCCTGGCAGCATCCCTGTCCTGTTACAGCTTTTCCCTCCGTGATGGGACAGGGACTCTGCCGGGGCTCCCCGGGACAGCCATTGAGCTTGGGGGCCATCCACCCAAATGGGACAAAGGCACCCATGATCGGGGACATCACCCCAGACTGTCCTGAACCTCTGGCTAGGCTAAATTACAGGTTTTCCCTCTGGGTAGGGATGAGGACCCTGCTGGGGATCCCTGGGACTTCTGCTGGACTTTGGGAC
The DNA here is from genome assembly GCF_040938575.1 of Ambystoma mexicanum. Taxonomy (NCBI): domain Eukaryota; kingdom Metazoa; phylum Chordata; class Amphibia; order Caudata; family Ambystomatidae; genus Ambystoma; species Ambystoma mexicanum. The sequence goes on from NC_090935.1 coordinate 1,432,272,589, forward strand.
GATCGACCCACATGGCAGACAGGTGCCCAAAGCCAGGGGCAGCACCCCCGGCTGTCCTGGACCTCTGACTGGGCTGCATTTTAGATTTTTTCTCCGGGAAAGAATGGGGTCAGTGCCGGGGCTTCCTGGGACCGCTGCTGGGCTTGGGCACAGTAAACCTACATGGGAGACAGGAGCCCAAGAAAACTGGCAGCACCCCCGGCAATCCTGGAGCTCTGGCCATGCCGTGTTGCAGCTTTTCCCTCCGGGAAAGGATGGGGACCCCGCCAGGGCTCCCTGTGACCACCGCTGGGCTTGCAGACGGTTGACCCACATGGGAGGCAGGCGCCCATGGCCGGGGACATCACCCCCTGCCCACCCTCCTGGATCTCTGGCTGCACTGCGCTAGAGCTTATCCCTCCGGGTAGGGATGGGGATCCTTGCGGGGCTCCCTGGGACCGGCGCTGAACTTGGGGATGATCGATCCACATGGGAGACAGGTGCCCATGGCAAGGGGCATCACCCTTGATAGTTGTGGAGTCCTAGCTTTGCTGCATAAGAGCTTTTCCCTCCGGGTAGGGATGGGGACCCTGCTGGGGCTCCCTGGGACTGCAGCTGGGCTTGCCGACGGTCGATCCACAGGGGAGACAGGAGCCCATGGCCAGGGACATCACCCGACTGTCCTGAAGCTCTGGGCTGCGCAGATATAGAGGGATTTGGTGTACCAGTGGTTTAGCCTTTTCCCTTTGTGCCCAGGTAAGTGCACCCACACATATGAGGTAGCGTTTTTATCGGGACACCTGTGGGAACGTGGCAAGGTAGGACATGTGTTGTTGGCAGCATGTTAGGGTGGTTTCCTGGTGGCAAATGTCTGAAAAGTGTGTTGTTTTGCCTACATTCTTGCCTTTGCAAATTTGTAATAAATTCCAGGGTGATTCACGCAAGCCAGACCTTGTTCTATTCCCATAGGTGTCTTCTTTTCAAAAATGCATGTGGTTCCCTGTTTTCCTTGGTGGCTGCGACATGCCAGGGACAAATCTGTGGGTTACCCACAAGACCGAATACAGTAAAAACGTGATCTTCCCAGGCCCTTTGGTGTACCAGTGGTTTAGCCTTTTCCCTTTGCCCCCAGGCCAGTGCACCCACACATGTGAGGTACTTCTTTTGTCGGGATACCAGTGGGAACACAGGAAGGTAGGACATGTGTTGTTGCCCATGTGTTTCAGTGGTTTCCTGGTGGCAAATGTCTGGAAATTGAGTTTTTCTCCCTACATTTACCTAAAGAAATCCTGGATAGCCAGTGTACACTTAGATCAACCAAATTCGGTGTAACGCGTCAAGGCTTTAAATTTACACCAATAGTGGAGCAAAAGTGAGTAGTACATCTACAAGCACTGTATTGTAATAATGCACTAACCAGTAAGATATGCTAATATAGACAACCATGAGGCGCAACATTTGTATAATTATTTTTATATTTTGTTTTCAGTTAAAATTCAAACTTGTAATAAAGTACCCCTCCTGATGAACCATTATAAAGAGATGGGGAAACACGTGTCGAGCGAAACTATTTGAAAGAGGGAAACTGTTTGAATTTGAAATAAAACAAGCATATGAAAACACAAACAAGGAAAAGTATTTATGACTTGATGAAAAGTGGGGAAACAAAAATTACAAAGGGAAATAGTTTGAAACTAAATACAATTAGTACATGACAACACCAATGAGAAAAAGAATCTATAATTTGATGAACACCCAGGCTTTTTAACTGAATCGGCTGGCAACAGACAGGGCACAGGAGAAGGTGGCCAATTTTCCACACCCCAAGAGAGACAATCACTAAAACCCCTGTTTTTTCTCCAGTTAGTTTGAACAAATTGGACGTCATCCAATCCCGATGGAAGACAAGTAATTCTGAAGTTTGGAACCAGGGTCTAACACCAGAGAATTAAGGCGGAAGAACACCTGTGTCTCGTCTGCAAATATATACAATTGCACCCCGTGACTAGCAATAAGATCTGCTTGCTGACACAGGTATAAATTGAACAGAAGCAGAGAAAGAGCAGAGCCTTGCAGGACACCACATGTCAATGCCACTGGGGGAGATTTGAAAGGAGGGAGAGACACTGTTTAAAAACGGTCAGACAGAAAGGAAGAGAACCAAAGAAGCGGATAGCCTGAAATCCCTGCCCCCTACAGCCTCTGTAGCAGAATTCCATGATCAACAGTGTCAAAGTACTGCAGAGAGGTCCAGGAGAATCAAAACTATGACCTTCACGCAGTCCTGAGCAGGGCAAAATCGTTAAGGATGGAAATTAACACTGCCTCAGTGCCCATAAAAGGTCTAAAGTCAGACTGAAATGGGTGCAGAATACAGTGTGATTCAAGAAATTGTGACAGTTGCAAGGTTTCAATGGCCTCCATCAACTTCATGAGAACTGGTAAAAGAGAGATCGGGCAATGGTTCTTTGCAGGGGTCAAGATGGGCCTTCTTTAACAGCAGAGAGACCAATGCATGCTTTAAGGACTGAGAGATTGTCCCGGATGAAAAAAGAATGGTACAAAGCCGTCATAAACAGAGTGACGGTCCTCAAAGGGAGCGTGTGGAGGACCCGCAAAGGAATCGAGTCAGCAAGAGATGCAGGCCTAAGTTTAAGTAGAGCAGTCTGGGTACTCAATCGTAACTGGCTCAAATTGAAACAAACTTATAGTGTTTCCCTGGGGCAAAGATTGAACTGGTTCAGGGATGTCATTTGGGGGTTGCCAGGGGTTGCAGCTACGACCCCCGGGTCGCAGTTTTCAACGGTTGAGAACTCCCTTGTGACCCCAATGATTCAAAACAATACAAATATTTTTGTTTTTTTAAATGGAAGCTCCTGGTGTAGTGGCGGCCCCTGCAGCCCCGCGGTGTTGGGTCCCCTGCCACACCAGGTCTGGGGGGTCGCCGGCCCAGTACACACCCATCAGGGTGAAGGCTGGGCTGGAGAGGCGCTCAGTAGAGGTTGGCGTTAGAGCCGACCATGACATGTGGCACATGTCACATGCCATGCTCAGATTCAACCCCTTCTCCCTCGACTTCCTGGCAGCTCACATACAGGAACTTCCTGATTCCTGTTTTTGAGCAGAACGGAGGATACAAGGGTGGCCTGGAAGGACAGACCGAAGCTGCAAGAAAACGGTGAGAAGGCTTTAAAAAAATATATGATATGTATTTTGCAAAGCATGTGTGAAGTACTTGTCAGATGTATGTATGTGAATGGTGGGTGAATGAGAAGTAATATGATGTGATGTGTGATTTTGAATGTTCTTGGTGGGTGGGTGTGTGCCTGTGTAGAGAATGCATTGAGTGGATGTAAGAGAAGATGTGAGTGACTGACTGGTGGGTGAATGAGTATGCATGTGATGGTGTGGTTTTGAATGTTCTAGGTGGGTGGGTGTGTGCCTGTGTAGAGAATGCAATGGGTGGAGATAAGAAACGGTGTATGAGTGAGTGACTGGTGGGTGAATGAGTATGAATGTGATGATGGGATTTTGAATGTTCTAGGTGGGTGGGTGTGTGCCTGTGTAGAGAATGCAATGGGGGGAGAGAAGAAATGGTGTATGAGTGAGTGACTGGTGGGTTAATGAGTATGAATGTGAAGGTGTATTTTTAAATGTTCTGAGTGGGTGGGTGCCTGTGTAGAGAATGCAATGGGTGGAAGTAAGAACAGTTGTATGAGTGAGTGACTGGCTAGAATGGCATTTTAGTGCAGTCAGTCTAGCCATTGCATGACATTTACTACTCTGCATCTTTAAAAAAGCAAATCTGATAAGTAGTGTTTTCTCACTAGACTGATGTTTTGGTGTAGCGGCCTGTATATCTTTTACTGTAGCATGACTTTTTATTAACTGAGCATCTATGATGAATCAAGCAAGATAAGTGTTCTTATGGGTCTGGACTGGCTTACATTGGAACCATTTCAAAAAAGGTAGCAGGCGCTCCTCTCCAGAAAGAACATGGCATGATAACCTGTTCTGAGATGAGAGTTTGCAGCAAACGCTTTTTGCTCACTCTACCTTTCACAGATGGGAAATATCCATTTGCATATCAGTCTTTGTCCCGCCCAGCACCGAAATGCTATGGCAATTCCTCTCTGAACAAGAGTACCAACAGCAACCCCATACATGTGTTTCAGCCTTGTTGGGCCTCATCAGTGAGGTGAAGCTGTGCCTCTCTGAGCACAGTGAGCAGGGAGTCCACGTCTGGTTGCCCCCAGGTAACTCAGGGGGACCAACCCCAAGTTCCTTGCAAATATTTCAAAAAAGGTAGCAGGCGCTATTCTCTAGAAAGAACATGGCATGATAACCTGTTCAGAGATGAGAGTTTGCAGCACACACTTTTTGCTCATTGTACCTTTCACAGATGGGAAATAACCATTTGCATATCAGTCTTTGTCCCGCCCACATGGGCAGTCCAGCACCAAAATGCTATGGCAATTCCGCTCTGAACAAGAGTACCAACAGCAACCCCATACACGTGTTTCAGCCTTGTTGGGCCTCATCAGTGAGGTGAAGCTGTGCCTCTCTGAGCACAGTGAGCAGGGAGTCCACGTCTGGTTGCCCCCAGGTAACTGAGTGTAACCAACCCCTAGTTCCTTGCAAATATTTCATAAAAGGTAGCCGGCACTCCTCCCCAAATAGAAACAGTTTGGACAGGTTTTCATATTGTGACATGTCACTTTTAATGGCCAAACCAACGGGAGTATGTTCTTACATAGGAGTACTGGCATATGTTGGCAGAGTCAGTTTTGTGCCCAGTGCCAGTAATGATACTATAAATAATATTAAAGCGAACATAAGTATGATCTGATATGGGAATACTGGCATATGTTGGTGGAGCCAGCATAGAGATGTGTGGGCACAGCCAGCATGAAACAGTTTTTTTATACTGGCATATATTGGCATATATTGCAGGGACTGGCATGATAATGCATTGGGAAATGCCCTGTGCACTTTTGGTGGCTTGCATCTATTGTACTTTTTTCATGATTTACCCTGCACTCTACAAAACTGACTGTTGGCCTTTTACCCAAATTGTTGGCCTTTTTCCCAAAATTTCACTGAAAGTGTGCTGTGTAATGCACCATTTTAACCCATTATTCAAAACATTTTCTCAGGGGCTCGGTGGCAATCGCATACTTGTGGCAAATATTAACACCCTCCAAAAAATGACTCACCAGCACCAACCCCTTCTTTCTACGCTATGTTAAACATTTAAGCTTTGATTAAACAACATATTTACTTATTTCAGTTGCAGTAGTGCATGCCCCTGCAGCGGCATAATCATCATGGACATTGTGCACACGTGGTGGTCCGGGCCAGCCTGGGGTGTAGCATGCCATCCGTGCCAAGAAAAGGGCCCACATCCAGGCACGATTTTCAGGTGCATCTAACAATACGGCTGAACCTTTCAAAATCTGCAGGGAACTAGCCAACCCTTCTGCAGTCTCGTCCTCCCATCTTCCTTCCCAGGCCCTCTGCAATGCACTGGCCACATACTTTGCCACCAAAACTCAGGACATCCTGAACACCCTTGTTACTGACCCAACAAACCCATGCCACACCCACTTTCCTCCCTTGGTCACTCCCCCTCCTCCTTCTGCCTTCTCCTCCTTCACACCTGTCACACCTGAAGAAGTTACCAAAGTTGTATGCTCTGTGAAGGCTTCTTCCAAACAGGTTCCCCCCTGCTCGTCCAGAACCTTCAAGGACAGGATTGGCTCACTTGTCCCCGCACTAGCTGATTTCTGCAACCACTCTTTCGCCACTGGCTCTTCCCCTCCTCCCTCAAGCACTTCCTTGTGCGCTCACTATTAAAAAAGCCTTCAGCAGACCCTACCTGTCCATCCAACTACCGCCCTATTTCAGTCACCCCCCTTCCTGGGGAAACTGCTGGAGAAGCTGGCCTTGCCCCAACTCATCTTGCACACTGAGCTTGTCAGTGGTCTCCACGATCATCAATCTGGATTCCGAGCATACAGAGGCACGGAAACTGCTCTTCTGAACACCTGTGAAGAACTGCTTGCATCCCTGGACTCCAACTCACCAGATGTCCTCATTCTACTTGATCTCTCTTTTCCCTTTGAGACTGTCAACCATTCCATCCTTATATAAAGGCTCCACGATACCCTTGGCATCTCGGAACGGGCACTGGAATGGCTGACCTCTTTCCCAACTAACCGCTCTTCCCATGACATCTTGGGCACCTTCTCCTCTCCTATTTCCTTATCCACCTGTGGTGTCCCTCAATGATCTATCCTCTCCCGCTGGCTCTTTAACATCTACCTTGCCCATCTGGCATGCCTCATCTCCTCCTTCTCCCCCAACTTCCAGTGTTATGCAGACGACACAACTCTTTTTCAGACTTCCTGCTGACTCACTCGCACCTTCCTTCATCCCTGACTGCCTGTCTGCCATCCAGGCTTGGTGCTCTTCCAATGATCTCTGCCTCAATGCCAGCAAAACTGAGATCCTTATGATTGGGTCCATGCTCCCTCCTTCCTCCTGACCTCCCACCTTGGGCTCTGCCCCTGCTTCTTCTTCTGAAGCCAGAAACATTGGAGTCATCTTTGACTCCACTTTATCCTTCCTCTCTCACACACAGGACATTGCCAAGAAGTCCCACTTCCAACTCTTCCTTCTCAAAGGAATTCTCCCATTTCTTACTTTCACCCAGAAGCTCAATGTTTCCTGAGCCCTGGTTCTCTCGAGGCCTGACTATTGCAACAGCCTCCACATCAATCAACCTTCTTCCATTCTGCAACTCCTTCGGATAATCCAGAATAGGGCAGCAAGATTTATCCTTGGCCTTAAACCCAGGGACCGCATCTCTCCTGTCCTAAAAATCCTCCACTGGCGCCCGGTTGCTGCACTAATCAAATTCAAATCCCTCTGCATCATCCACAAGGCTGTCTGGGGCCAGGTAACCACACTATCTGCAAATCTCTTTTACCAAATACTTTCCCCCTAGACCTCTACACTCCTCTGGCACCAACTCTCTGTATGTTAAGCATTTCGTTAAACAGAGAGCAGGAGGCCGCTCACTTTCCTCAGCTGGATCCCTCCTTTGGAACAGCCTCCCCCTCCCTTTGCATCTTAAGTAGGACCTTCTTAAGTTCTGAAAGCAACTCAAGACTCTCCTCTTTTCCTGCTCCTTCCCTTCTTCCTTCCTCTGCTAATTTCACAGTTGCTGTGATTGGTGTCTTGGACTCTTATGCATCCTCAGGTCCTCTAACCATTCACACCCAATTTCCCCAGCTTCTGTCTTCCTTCGGCACTTGCCTCGGCACACCCTTTCCACTCAAAGCAGCTCCTGGCCGCGTAGCGCTTACCATACCTTGCACTTCATCTGCGGCTCACCTTCGAGCACGGACACCACAGCACCTACCCCGCTCCCCTCTTCCTTGCTGAACTTGCACGTTCTGAATATTCACAAGGCATAGTATGTTCGGGCGTCCCTGGTGCTCAACAAAGAAATAATAGCTGATGGTGGTCGGCACAAAGAATAAAATACGGAGATTGAGCACAGATTATGAGCAATTTCTAGTGGCCAGCTGTAGTTTCGAGACACAAAAGAATGTCATTTGGACCAAAATCTTAACATGCAGGCCCAAGTCAGTAGTTTAGTCTCTTCTACTGCCTATTATATTAAATTGCTGGTGCAACTACGTCCTTACATCTCGCGAGCAAATTGTGAGACGATGGGTAGGGCCATTGTGGGTTCTAAAATTGATTATTACAGTAGCCCACTGGTGGGAATAGCCAAATCAGATTGCACAACACTGCAAGTGGTGTTAATGTTATCACTGGTCTTAAAGGAGAGATCATGTCTCGGATGCTAGGCATAGTTTGCATTGGTTGCCTATTGAAGCAAGGCTACAATTTCGCTTATTATTGATGACCCACAAGTGCTTGATTCGTTCTAGACCTTTGCAGCTGAGTGAAGTAGTGCTTCCTAAACTATGTGTCAGGACCCTTAGGTCCAATAATACCAACCAGCTTGAAATTCCGGCCTGTAATCTGACCCAAGTCATGAAAGGTGCTTTTTTCTCGGCTGCACCAAAGGCATGTAATGCGCTGCCCCCTGACTTGAGCGCCCAGACATCGACTGCAATATTGAGAAATAAACTGAAGACCCTACTGTTTAGATAATGCTTGTGGTTATATTGTTTGTGGACTGTGATATCTCTTGTACCTATTGTACTGGTTATGACTATGATATTGTTTTGTCATCAGTTCTGTTATGTTTTGTCCCTGTTACCTGTTTTTTGTCTGCACCCTTAAGCCCCTGGGTCACTTTTGCGCATTACAGATCGATTCAAGTAAAGTAAAGTACGTGTTTCCTAAATTTGATGTTTCCAGGGGTCATACAATGTCCATGGCAATTATAGAAAACTGAAATTCAATGATTGGGAGTGGTTAGAAGGGCACTGGTGGTAGCGTATGAGCGCTAGTCTTTTGGCAGATTGCACAAGACTGTACAAAAGTCTTGATGTCTGTGTAAATTCCGGGCCAGTAGAATTTGTTGAGGATATGTGCCTGGGTGGGTTTTTGTCTACCCTAAATGACCTCCTGACAGATGGGAATAGCTATTTCCAGGACAACCTTTTTATGACTCTTAGGTATGACTGTGTTCTCAATATGCCTTCTGAAGTGGTGTCTCCCCTGTACATCAACCCATGATTTAGAAAGAAAAAAAGGTCCTCCTTTCTCACGGCCCTCTCGTTCTGGTATGATTTGCAGGAAGGCTTCAGCTAATAGTGGGTCATTCCTTTGGGCAAAGGCTAGGTCTGGAAGAGTTTCTGGTTCTTCTTCCATATCCCTTCTGGGCCCAGGTTTTTGTGGAGTGTCAGGTACTTTGTCAACCTCCCCAAAGCCTTGGGTACCTTGGTCTGTTATTTCTTTCAAAGCCTCTTCCTTTAACCTAGGAAACCTTTCTATTTCAGGAACACCTGTGCAATTTTACCTCCCTGATGGATCTGGAAGTGATCTTTCCCATGGTACTGCAGTAACACCTTTATGTCTCCCCTAAAGTCTGGGTCTATAACCCCTGCTAACACATCAATTCCAAATGTCCATGCTAACCCCAAATTGGGAGCCAATTGGATGTATAAATGTGGGAGTGGAATCAAGACCAGATCAGTTGGTATTATTCTTCTTTCACCTGGGGGAATGGTTTCTTCCCTACTGCTGCAGATATCAAACCCAGTAGAGCCTTCTTTGGCTACTGAGGGGTCTGACGCTTTGGGACTTCTCCAACGTTAGGGTTCCCCAACTTGTATCGGTTGAGCTGCATCCCACTCTGACACCATTTGTTAAGGCATCATGAAGTAGACACAGACAAATGAATTGAAGTTTGGATTAGAAACTTTTATTAACAGAAAAAAGGTTGGTAAAAGGCCTTTTGGATGGATTGTGTCCTCCCACTTATTTCTTATCTTTAGATATCTTCCCTTCCAGCTTTAGATGCTTTGGAAAAATAATTCATCAGAGGGCGCTGTGCATCGATGCGGTCCACTCGATGTCCCTCGAGGACCTCTGTCTCAAGGTCAATGTCATCACAGATAAATATAACACGTGCAGCACCTGTTAGCTTCAGTTCCGTTTTTATGCAATAGCTAGCGCTTCGAGCATTATGGCATGCTTCAGTTTCCTCAAGAAACATTTGGAGCGGAGGCCAATCAGATTCGCGCTGAAGGCTTTTTTGCCCACTGTGTGTGGAAAGAATGTCCTGATAATGGCGGACAACACAGTGGCCATGTACTAGCTCAACAAGAGAGGAAGTGTAGGGTCACTACCACTGTGCAGAGAGGCAATGCACCTCTGGTTCTGGGCAATTCAAGAAAGAATCTTCCAATTGGCAGTTAACCTAGCCAGAGAGGAGAACACAGCGGGGGATGCTCTGAGCCGGCAGAGCACAATCTCCCACGAGTGGGAACTAGCTCAGGAAGTCGTTCAAGAGATCTTCACCCTTTGGGGAACCCCTCAAGTGGATCTGTTTGTGACCAGTGTCAACAGGAAGTTCAAACTGTTCTGCTCCAGGGAATTTCCCCCAAGAGGATTTTTGGGGGACACATTTGTAGTGGACTGGGAGTTTCCACTCCTGTACGCGTTTCCTCCTGTCCCCGTCATTCCCCAAGTCATCAGGAGGTTGAGAAAGTTTGGAAAATCCATGATCCTATTTGCTCCGGATTGGGCCAGAAGGACGTGATACCCGGAACTTCTGTTCATGGCCATCTGCCCTCCAATGCGTCTTCCACAAAGAGAGGACCTTCTCTCACGAGAGGAGGGTCGGATTCTCCATCCAGAGGTCAAGACACTCAACATTCATGGATGCTTTCTGAGAGGTTGAGATATACGGATTGGGACCTTCCAGATAACGTAATGGAGATTATCCTTTCGGCCAGAAGGCCAGCAACAAAATCCTTGAAACCGCTGCCGTTGAAACAAATTCTGCAGCTAGTGCAGGGAAAAGAATGTTAACCCTTTTCAGTGCAATAAACTTATTGTGTTGTCTTTCTTATTACACCTAGCAAATCTGGGGCTCCAGATTGGAACATTCAAAGGGTACTTGACGGCGCATTTAATCGTCAAGCGCATGTCAGAAGAAGTTTTGTATTTCAAAATGCCATTGATTATACAATTTCTAAAGGGGCTCACAAATGTGTTCCCACCTACACCATTTCAAGTCATTTGAATCTTGTACAAACATTTCTTATGTTCGCTCCATTTGAGCTGCTCCACTCATGTACATTGAGACTGCTGACTTTTAAGACCATCTTATTAGTCGCTTTAACATCAGCCTACAGGGTGAGCGAGTTACAGGCCTTATCCAGTAAACCACTGTTCATTTCTTCCGAAAGTCAGATTTTGACATCTCTTAGAAGATTGTTTTGCCGACATTTTATCTACCTCCACATCCTGGCAAGGATGAGGAAAGGCTACACAGACTAGATCCAAAAAGGGCACTTAGTTTTTACATTTCACATATGTCTAAAATACGACAAAATTACCAACTCTTTGTGGAGTACACCGGACACAAATTGGGACTGGCAGTCACAAAGCAAACATTATCCAGATGGATAATACTAGGCATTACATAATGCTACAGGCTGCAGGAAAAGACCCCCCAGAATGCCTGAGAACCCCCTCCACAAGCAGCACGGCTGCGTCTTCTGCATTGCAAAGAGGGGTGCCACCTGGTCTACTGTTCACACATTCACAAAACGTTACTGCCTGGATTCGTCTTGAGGCCAGGAAAGAGGATTTGGAAAGGCGGTTTTGCATTCTGTCGATTGCAAATATTTGGGAGCCTATCTAAAGATGAGGAATACGTGAGAGGACACAATCCATTCGAAGAACAAGTTACTTAGCCCTGGTAACGTTCTTTCGACTGGATTTTCCTCCCACATATTCCTCATCACCCCTCCCAGCCTACCCTGCAGTATTCCACACATTACACCTTGCGCTCCTTCATTGTCTGATACCGTCTCGGACACACTAATGCTGGTAATCCTATGCGAAGGAGGTGAAAGAACAGAACTGAAGCTAACGGGGTGTGTTATATATACCCGTGATGACGTCGACTTCGAGACGGGGGCCCTCGAGGGGCATTGAGTCGACCGAATCGATGCACAGCACCCTCTGACAAAAACAAGTTCAGAAGCAGTTAAAGCTGGAAGGGAAGATATCTAAAGGTTAGGAATTTGTGGGAGGAACATCCAGTTGAAAGAGCCTTACCAGGGGTAAGTATCTTGTTCATCCTGCCCTATGCTAAGGTGGAATTTCCCTACCTAAATAACTAAGCATAGTCTACATCACGCAGTCCAAAGTAAAATTCTGTCTGTGTCTGTGAGGAATTCAACCATCCGCACAGGGAGTATGTGCTCGCCTGGCCTTTTTTGAAATTTGGCAATGAAATTGAATGATGGGAGATCTAGCTCTGGAAAATGTTTGGGGCTAATCCGCACACATTTTCCTATGCTCGCCATACAACAAACATATAGTCATGTGTACTCTGGGTGGACCCAGTCCTCCGTTGTTGTTCAGCTGGAATGTGACAGCCACAGGTACATCAAAGCATCTCAAGAAGGGGGAAGGCAAAATCTTCCTCTTGCCATGGCCACTCTCATTAACTGACAACAGCTCCATGGATCTGCCCTATTCTTTGTCAACCCTGCTGGTGGCAGCGCATAATGATGAGAAGTTAATTGAAGCAGGCCTGTGAGAGGCCTGGTCGCACGACTGACAAAGGACAGGATACCCAACACCCTTTTGATATGCATCTGTGTCAACCCGAAGTTAGCTCCCGCCTCTTAGTATCAATGGCAGTAAAATGTCATGTCTGGGACAACTGTTTACACTGGTCATCCCCATAAGAGGACCCCATTCAGGACGGTACGAGTATGTGGTTTGGTGGCGACCATAAGTCTGGCCTGAATGCCGCTTCAAGGGAGACCTGGCGCTTTTAATCAACAACCACAGAGAGATCAATTAACCAGAGAGACACTTTGATCCACAACAGACAGAAAGATGGGTGGGAATTAGTAGTACCTGTTGTCACTTCTTTACCTTTCCTTTGCAAAGCAACCCGGTTAGGACCTCACGCATAACAGAAGATTGTTGGTTGGGACCGAGGATTGGTTCTTTAGGGTAGGCTTAGCCTGCACCAATTGCTGGGGCCCATTTGGCTTTAAAAGATGGCTGTGCCCCTCTTTTGGCAGATTATCCAAGGACTTCGAAAGGAGTAAGAAGAAGGAATTATTTGGACCCTGGCTGAAGGTACAGTCTGCCTTACAGGTTCTGCCAATGAAGAAATGCCAGGACTTCCAAGAAGGAAGCAAGATCCCTCGCCTAAACATCTCACAGGAAACAGAGGGAGATTATCAAACTCAAAGGACCCGTTTAGCAGCTCCAGAACCGGTACCCAGCCAGCACACACTGTGCCCTGCTAGGTTCTGCCACTAAAGCTACTTTGGTGGGAAGTGCCAGAGAGTCTCTGAACAAAGAACAAGGCTGTTGCATGTAAACACTCTTCTCAGCTTTGGACCGTCCACCTTAAAGGATGACATAAGCCCAGGGAAGAAGCTAGGAGGAGTGCCACGACAAGCATCAACCAGCATCCATCTTTTAAGGACATTTTTGTGGCAGTCGAGCCCTCGTACCGTGACCTACTGCACCACTGACTGTTGTCACGCTGCAGTCACTGAAGCCGTCTGAGGTGCCGCGACCAGCATTCCAGATCTACCAACCAGCACATAGACAACAATTCTTGACCCAGAGCTGCTGTTTAGGCCAGCCCGCAGTCGTCCCTCCAGCCTCACTTGCTGAACTGTCTGCGCCTGATACCCGCAGCTGTCTCCCATCTTGTACTCTGTCGTAGGAGCTCCAAGCGCCCTGGAACCGACACGACCCTGTCGAGCATCAAGAACATCACAAGCACCAGTTGCATTGTGGTTCCGTCTCCCTGGTCCTTCTCCAAAGACCCCTAGTGACATTTACAACCCATTGCTCCCTTGGTACTGAAACCAAATAGCATTGAACAGTTATGACTGATTGCTTCACTGACTACCCTTCTGTCAGTATCCAGAGTGCATTCCTTTCCTTTGTGAAACTGACTGTCCTCTGTGTTCCTTTACAGGATGGGTTGTATTTGTAGTGTGCTAGAACTGTCTGTTATAATAAAAATAAATTACATATTTGTATACAAGCTTGACTGGACAGTCCCTTTTATCAATGGATAATAATAGTATTTTCACTGTGTTGCAACTATCCAACGATCCACGACTTTGCGGAGATAAGCCTGCCGTTCCATCCACTTTACTTAAATTGGACAAGGGAGTTTATAATTGACTTGTGTTTCCAATCTGTTTGGATCTCTTTTCGTCTACTAGAGGTGTGGGCCTGATTGATGGTTTAGAAACCGGTATTCATCCCTGTACTACAGATGCCCCAGAAGTTGATTTGTCTCAACAGCTCACGCAACTGAGAAACCTGTCTTGCCTCTTCTTCCTTGTATGCATGTTGCCACTGTTTCACATCTACAGTGATGCCTGATTGTTTCTTATTTCACATCCAAATGATGATTTTTCATTTGCTTGCTTTGCCACTATTCACTTCTTGCACTTTCACATCTTCTTGTGGCTTTTGCCAATGCTTGTTCTCTCAAAATATACAGATCCTTAGCAGCATATCATTCCACAAAACTGCTTTCCTTCAGCTCAGTATTCAACAGTACTTGCTTTCCATTCGGTTTGGTATTCAATTTTCTTTTGTTGAATATAGCGATATGGACCCTCAGATATCTGAGCGCTGCTTATTATTACCCATGGTGTGTGGTGCTCATTTATCAACCTCGGAAGGATGAAAGGCTGAGTTTGGCCCTGCCGGGATTCGAACCTACGTTGGCAGGCTCTGCATGGATGTCAAAGTGAGCGCTCTACTCGCTGTGCTATCTCACCGACTTGCTTTCTTGCTTTCATTCAAATCAATATTAAAAAGTGTTTGCTTTCTTGTTGTTCATTCAAATCGTTATTCAAAAGTACTTATTTTCCTTCGGATCGACATTCATTAAAGCTTGTACCAGTGTAACATACTCAACTGCCTCCCTTTTGTCCCCCTTCCTAGGTTGACTCTCTGGTCGGTGCTTCCGGCGTTCCAGCAAGGCTTCCGGCCGCGACAAGCTCGCTCTTTCTCTCGTACGGCGCCTCGCTCTGTCTCCACAGCAGTTCTCCGTGGCTTTGCTCCCGCCACTGATGCGTCTCTCCCAGCCGGGGCATTACAATGAAACTTTGCTTGGTCATGTCAGTTCCCGTTCCATAGTTTTCTGCAGGCCTCCAGCTTCTTTCAGTCTTGCTTCCCTCTTATAGACTCTGCATTACGCTGGGGCTCTCGAGTACTCCGTCTGCCACACTGCTTTCCAGGAGTGGTCTGCGCTTCTCCAGCAGTCCGTAGACCTGCTTCCACAGCTGACTCAATTTTCATTGTATTTGCTGCTTTTAAACTTCCTGCCAGGTTGATTGGTCAAAAAGGACTAGACTGCTCATTGCTAACTCACCACCTACCACAATAATTGGGTGGGGGTTGGGGGGGTTATATTCAATTAAAGACACAGAAGTCAGGCTTATTATGCAGCATAATAATCTGTTAATGCGATGCATAGAAGATGATTCTTTTTTAAATGTATCTTCTTTGCTGCTAGAACATACATTTTAAAAAAAAAAGCATGTTACATGCATCGCATTAACAGTTTTCAAAGAAATATGAAATTGAGGGTAATTATGTCAATTGTTTATTTTAATATGATAAATGTTTTCTACTGCCGCCTCACAAACTATGCCTTAAAGTACAGAGCTTCTGCAGGCTGCAGTGATTGTCCTCCTGCGAAATCTGGAGTTCTCTGCTTCATCGCACTTCCCTTTTCCTGAGACATGTGTTCCTGTTCCTCTCTCCCGCCCCAAACGCTGTGACCAGCAGCTAAGAGCTAGTTCATGTGGTTCTCTGCAGTGCCTCTCCGGTTCCTTCAAGAGAGAAGCTTGGCTGTTACCCCTATACCGTCCCCCCTAGTCCAAAGCTGCCCGGTAGAACGCTGCAGGTGACCATGGTTGTGAAACTCCTGTAGACTGCCCCACTCCTACTTACACAGCAGTCCAGTATTTGTGCAAGATCGCTCTAAACTCCCCTTGGTTGCGCTCTGATGAGGACAGTGTTGTGTGTGGCACATTTAATGGCGGGCACCTTGCCCCTTTAAGAAAGTGTGTCATGACCTTGTCATGACTGTTTTCAATAAAAGGGGCTCTGCTGGCACGTGAGAGGCACTGCAGCAGAGCCCCAGGAAGTGGCAACTCTGAGTCAGTGTGATCTTTGGGTTCGGACTGCTGTGTGAGCACAGCCCATTGTCGCAGCCCCAGCCTGGGTGCCCCAGAGCCTACTCTGCCATCAGCTGGTGGCCCCCAGCTCTGGTATCTGCATCCGGTGATCCGGATGCCGCAGGGCGCTTGCTGCGGTTCACGCTCGGCGTGAATGCAGCGTGACTGTAATTCTGGGAGACCCCGGTAATTGGTGAGACTTGCCCGGAAGCCAAGGGGAGGTCACTACTTTGGGGACGAGGAGGGCGGTCCAGGGCCTGTACTTTGTTATAGTGCGGGCTGTCTGGTGCCTACGAGGACAAAGAATTAGTATCGATCGCCTGTGTGTGAGCATGGCCTGGTGTGTCCTGGGCCCACAGCAGTAGGGGTGTGGGGCGCCGGAGCCAGCTGATGACGCCGTGCAGTCTATGCTCTGTCTCATCAGGTTTCCAGAGGGGAACAAGAAGCAGGCCAGGAAACACAACCCCAGATTCCTTCCGAGCGTTTTGTTTGGGTGGATCATCGCATGAAGATGGTTTGTGAGAAAAAACCCAGGAAAGCATGAGCAGGTTGGAGATGGGGGGATTGAAATGACTAGATCCAGCTTGAAAACTGAGAGATGGTCTGCCCTATTTGGATTCTAAACTCTTCCTTCCTACCCAAGCTTTGAGGGATAGAATTCTGAAGGAGTGCCACGAGTCAGCTCAATCTGGTCACCCAGGTTTTCGTAAGACTCTAGAATTGGTTCAGAGACATTTCTGATGGAGTACTATGTGAGTGGATACACTGAACTTTGTGAAGAAATGTGAAGTTTGTGCACAATCCAAGAGTCGAGTTGGAAGACCTTACATATTGCTGGAGACACTTCAAATTCCTCCTCGACCTTGGCATACATTAACTTTAGATTTTATTGTTGACCTTCCGAAAGATGAAGTCTGTTCAACTGTTTCAGTGGTTGTTGATGTTCTTACAAAGGAAGGGAATTTCATTCCCATTAAAGGGGAGGTTACGGCTCAGAGATTGGGGCACAGTTTTCTTCACGAGGTGGTGCCTTTGCATGGTTTGCCCAGTCAGGTTATTTCAGACAGGGGTGCTGCTTTCTTTCCAGGTTTTGGAGGACGTTCTGTAAGGAACTGGGGGTAGAGGTGAAACTCACTTCAGGATATCATCCAGAATCTAATGGGCAGGTGGAATGAGTTAACCAAGAATTGGAAAATTACTTACGGTGCTATCTGCAGGCGGGAGACAGCTCAGTGGATTTAATTTGGCTAGCTGAGTTTGCTTACAATCATTCTGCTAAAGATTCAATTTCTATGTCCCCATTCTATTGTAGTCAGGGGTTTCATCCATGCATTTTGAGAGATGATATAGGGAGGGAGTCTGAAAGTCTTTTTGTGGAGGAGAGATTACGGGCTATGAGATTGAATCTCGAATGAGCAGTGGAAATTTAATGAAGAATAAAACCAGTTACAAGCGATTTGCTGATAGGAAGCATAAGATCTGTCCTGAATACAAGAGTGGAGATTGGGTATGGTTATCTACTAAGGATCTGAGAATCAAAGGGAGGAATACATTTAGTGCCCGTTTTGTTGGACCATTTGAGGTGGAGAAGGTGGTAAATCCAGCCGCAGTTAGGCTAGAGTTGCCTTTAGGATGAAGGTGCATCCAACATTTCATGTGAGTTTGTTGAAGCCACTTCAGGAAGGCACTAGATTGGGTCCTATTCCCCCTCCAGATCAAGTGGATAATGATTCAGAGGAATATGAGGTGAGAACCATTTTGGAGTCTAGGAAATCTAGAGGGAGACTTCAATATTTGATTGACTGGAACGTTCTTGGAAGTCAGCGGTAGATGTGCGTGCCCCCCAATTGGTGGCTAGATTTCATAGGAGGAATCCAAGTAAACATGGCCCTGAGACAGGGCCACGGAGAGGAGTACTGTCAGGTCCAGGGGTAGAACAGCTTGAGGCACTCCTGTTGGCTTAGAGGGATTTTTAGATCACTTTGTATGTGTTTTCTTTGCTTCGTTGGGTTGGGCCTAACTCGGGTGCCCAGAGTAGGAAAGCTTTCCCTAGTCAAAATGTAGTAAGACCATTATCCTGATTGGCTTCTGTCTTGATAAAGACTCTATGCCCAACATTCCAAACTGTCTTTCATTAGTCATTCTCTAGAGGCAGGTCATGTTTATATTGTTTTCTCCAAGTTAGGCCCATGAATTCCTTCAACAAGGTTATTTCAGTGAGTAAGATCAGGAGAAATCTGGTGGAGGAGCCGTCACAGGGAGGGGGAAAGACTGCAGCAACAGCAACCTTTGGCAGCTATGTTCAAGAACTGCATTTTCAGCTAAACCTGCGTTTCATTTTAAAGTTATATGTGTACATCAGCTAAAGTCAGTAAAACAAAGGTTGTGGTGAACACCAGTTGAAAGTAATTAAATTAGTTCAAGACTTTGCAGCACAGGTGTATTTTGGAAGCAGTGTGTTATGTTGTCGTGAGACCACCTGTGAGAGAAAGCTTGACGGTCTGCAGGCATAATAAGCTACAGCTGTGAGTTTGTAATGCACATGTGCAATTGTAGCAGCGAACAATAAATAACAGGAACGAAACTATGACAGAGCGCGGCTTGTGCAAGCTTTCGGGTTTGGAGGACCTCGAGTGGGCATCCGTGATATTGCATTCATGAGCAGTAACCTATAATTCTGACCACTTTTCTTTTTCTTTGGAGCGCGGTAGGCGCAGAACATTTGATGAAATGTGTACCGTCCTTTCATCATCAGTCATTTTAACAACTGCATTCTTTACAAGTATAGAATTACGAAAAAGCTTATTGAAATTTTGGGGATGGGGGGAAAGGGCAGAAAAGGGAATAGTTAAAAATAGGCACAAAAAAAAAACAATTTCGATGGCCCTTTTCGTTATTATGTACTCTTTAGAAAGGCAGTTGTAAAAATGCCTGGTGATGAAAGAACATAGAACCTGATGAACTGCATTTGTTGAACAGATGGAGTGAATTTCTGTAAAAAAAAAGTCCATCTTACAGACACTTTGCAAATTAATCATTTCAGTTGTTAAGCTGTTCCCCAGTACTAAGGCAATTTGGTGAAGACTTCTCAATGTTGAAATCTGGCAATTGTCAAAGACTTTTTCAAGAAGACAAACAAGCAAGCGATCTTGCAAGAAACTATCCCTCAGGCAGTTAGAGGGGGAAATGCAGGTACAGTGAGCACATTCCAGGGGAAGGAATAGGACATGGTAGTAGATGAAATAAGAATGTTGAACTAACGTGTAGCCTTTCTCATCCCAGTCCAGATATGCACCAGAGTCAAGGCCGGGAATCTGATCCGTTTGTTATTTTATTCATTTCAATGTTCCCTTGGGGGTGTTTTCAGACTCAGCCACATTAGAATCTGGTTGATGGTGTGGTTGAGGGTGCAACACTTTTGAGGC
Source organism: Ambystoma mexicanum (assembly GCF_040938575.1). Taxonomy (NCBI): domain Eukaryota; kingdom Metazoa; phylum Chordata; class Amphibia; order Caudata; family Ambystomatidae; genus Ambystoma; species Ambystoma mexicanum. The sequence goes on from NC_090935.1 coordinate 1,432,291,898, forward strand.
ACCATGGGGTTCAGCAGCTCCTGAGGACATTACAGACCTGACAACATTTATTGCATCTCTACTCACACCAGCCCTAGCCAGCATTGTCAATGGCAAGGCAACATAGGTGGAGTTGTCCAAATCATCAGGAGAAGTTTAGGTTGCAGACCCACATACAAATGTCAACATGCGATTTGCCAATGCTTGTTTCTTTTGGTTTTGTAACAGTGTAAAAGGAAACAGAAACTGACACGCTTGGAGAGGCATAGATCCCTGCAAACTGAGGGTACAGTGCATTGTGACAAATGCAATGGGGTGATGCTTCATCACTACATTAGTTGTGAGGTTGTGAGTACGTTCCCGAGGCAGGAAGGCAATGAAGAAAATTTGACTCCCATCCTGCCATCTCCTTTTTGAATTAACCTTTTTTGTTTTGAGGTTCCCAAACAATTACACCAAAAAAACAATAAAACCAAAACAGAATATAACTACTAGTCCCAACTTGCAATACTGTATTTACATTTAGAAGCACTTAGAGCAGCATTAACCATTGGGGCTCAGCAGGTGGGAGGGTTCTGGTCACTGCTTGCTAGCAGGAGGTAGTCTCCCCCCTGGATTGAGACTCCCAGTAATGGTTTGAAATAATACCAACCTCATTGGGTAAAATAGAAATAATTACAATGCTGTCTTTTGATTGTGAAATCTTTATTGAAAATTGCGCTGTCGCCTGGTCTGCTTTTCTTAGCTTGTTATATTATTTTTAAACTTGGGGTTTTGGTGGCTGCTTTGGTGTAGATGTTGAAATCCTGCAGGTTGGTTAATACCACCTCTGTTCGCACCCTGCACCTTTTCACATGGGACCTAGTTGCTGTTATGTTATGTTACGGGAGAATAGCTCACGGGCAACATGCTCGCCTTGAAAGCAAGATGACACTAAGAACCATGGGTTCGATCCCCCGGTCTGTGCTTAGAAACCTCTGGGTATTAAGCATGTTATAAATAACCTATCATATCATATGTGTGAACAGCTGAGGCAGGAGTGGCGAGTGGCGGTAGTGCAGTGGATTAAGGTTTTACTTTACAAAAGCAACAAAATAAAGCACCTAACTAAAATAAAAAGAAGTCAATAAGCTAAGCCAATATAGTGGCCTGAATTTGGTACCATAAAAAATGTACTATATTAAGATGAGTGTTGGATAGTAAGTGGGGTTCAAAATGTGGCAATTATTGTGGAGCAGGAATTGCTAGTTGACTTTTCTCCTTGGCCATCCAAGTCAGAAGATTAGTTGCCCACTGCATTGCCTAGGACTCCCATCTGCTCATTTTAATTCTGTAGTTCTGTAATAAATAATAAAGGGGAATTCCAAAAAGCATTGATGGAGGTGGCATAGTAACCCAGCTCTCATGGCTGCTCCTCATTCGGAAGACAATCTCAAAGCCAACAGCCAATCAGACTTCGTGTGAGTAAAGCCTAAAAGGCAGGGATGTGCCTTAACATATCCCCACAATGAACTCAGCTCCGGCAAAACCTTGCACATGGGCAGCAGGTTCTCAGTCGAGCGCAACACCATGGAGAGAGTAGAGAGGTGTTACTTTCCCGTTCGGCATATCGGCAATGGGAATAAAAGGAATAAGTCAAGCCAAGGTCACTCGATGAGACAACAAGTCTTGCATTGGGACAAAGAAAGCATCACGTGTTAGCCGATATTACAACTGTCGAGGACAGGTCATGTATGTGTATACCAAACATGAAGCAGCTTCTGAATGTAAGTGTTGCTGCCTCTCATTTATTGGAACCTTCTAGATGGAACTATTGATTCATTTAGGTGTGTCTCTATTATCACATTCAGGCAGCAAAAAGGAATGTGTCCACTTTTATAGTTTGGGCATTGTCTGTTCAGCTATGTTCCTGTGCCTGTGCCTGGCACAGAGTGATGTATTCTGCCTGCTTGAAGAAATGGGATTTCACAGCATGTGAACATGAGCACTTTCAAGTGGAGGATAGCTCAGGGGCAACGTGCTTGCCTTGGAAGCAAAACGACATGGAGCAACTTGGGTTCGATCCCTTCTAAGCGGGTCCGTGCTTAGACACCTCTGGGTATTAACCGCGTTATAAATAACCTATCATATATCATCTGCAGCCTTGCCTAACCTCTCAGTGAATAGGCATGTAACTTTCAGCAGCACATTTGAGCAACATGTAACTAGATCTGTTTTAGGGAATCAGAGGTAACACATTCAAAGCTCTGAGTGAACACTTGAATGTTCAGTAACTAGGCCTACTTTGGGAGATTGTAGTTAGCACACACATGAAGAGAGCACCCCTTTGGATTATGTTTCTGTTATTTACTGGAGAACAATACTGAGTCAAGGGTTTATGGTATTATAGCTTTAAGAGAGTGTTGCGTCTTTCCCTCTCTTGGGATTTACGATCCATATACTAGTGACTCACTAGGCTCTCGTAGCATCCATCATTAGTCCTCTGTGAATGCAAGGAGCCTGAATCCCGTCAGAGGCTCTGAGCTCAAAATAGGAATGAGCTCTCTCTCTTGGCTCCACAAAGAAATGCATTCAGTTGCATGGCAAATGTAGGATTTAGGGGCCGTCACCATGACTGCAAAGGAGGGGCCTCAGGGAGGACCCACAAAAGAGTGCACAAGTCTGTCACACTTCAATCAGAAACTGAGATTCACCAGCAATTTCTTCATAGGCTGGAGGAGGATAGCACCCAACCTTTTCTCTCTTCTGGGTGCTTCTTATTACTCACACTTACTATCTCAGTCAGCATCTTTATGTACCACACCACTGTAATATGTCTCCCAGGGTAACTTGTATGTCTGAGACTTGGGCTGCCACCTATTTCAGCAGAATCTTCACCCCACACTGGCCTGTTGGAGTACATTACCTGTCGCAGTGACTCACTGTACTCAGCAAAACCAATCAGCACATTTCAATGGCACCTCCGAACCTCATTCTCTGTGTTACAGTTAGTACAATGGGCCTCATTACAAATCTGACGGTATTCTGGCAGTAAATCCGGTGGAAAATCTTTGTAGGAATGTAACCTCTCTTCTTTCAACTGTTGTTGCAATGGGTCACGTGATTAATCCTCTGGTGGAGAGGGCATAGATAATGCAGGTAGAGGGAGTGCTGCTACCAGGTAATGTCACATTTTGTAGTCCTTCATTTTAGACCTGACTCTTTCACTGGATCACTTAAATAGCCTGCGTCCTTCTGTGGTTTTACAGTCATTGTGTCCTTCCCATATCTCCACTCTTGAGCTTCCACCAAACCTGTTGCAGGCCCTGATTTACTGGACAGAAAAGGCTCAAGAGGGAGGGGCAGCATCCCTTGTAGCTTGTGATCCGGCTCTTCGTGCACTTCCCGAGAGAGGGGGATTTCTGATTCCTAACCTTTAGTATGGAGTGACCATATGAGGGAATATATGGCCTATCGCCATGTTTAACACACCCCACTTGCCTTCATGCAGCTGTGGGAACAAATGCAGGTGACATTTCTAACCCTTATGTTGTCACTGCTTGGCTGCAACACTGCACATACAGTCTTTATACTTTTTATGTTTCTTACCAACAACAACAGGACAGTAGTGTGTCTTTGGCATCGTTTTTGCATACATGCCAACATTCTGTGACCACAAATCTGTAGGAATCTTAACGTTTAAAAAATAGTAAGTAGCATAATGATGACTTCACAGGAAATTTTACCCAATGAAATGATAAAGAATTACCTGGGGGGGTTAATAGCCAATGATTATCACGAGATGGCCAGGCAGGAAGGGAGCTGAAACAGGAAATACCCACTGAAAAGTAATAAATCCTTCTTTGTCAGCAAGGGCCTGCTGTGGAGGAACCAGTTGCTGTGGAGGAACCAGTGTGATATGGCAACACAGTGATAACACTTCTTTATACCCCAATGGAAGTGACAGCAACATTGACTCACGCATATGCAGCTTGTAAGGCAAGCCCCAGAAGAAAAGTAAGATAGCGATAACTATACTGCTATGTTATAAGACTGCTAACTAGCAATACGGGACCGTTGCTGGGGGCCTCCCTGACGCTCATAGCCCTTTTCGACTAAAAAGGTTTAAAGGCCCTGATGTCGTGTCTTTATGGTGCAACAGACACAACTATTCAAATCCGGCTCTTTTGAAAACACTTCAACGTGCTCCATGTACCCAGGCCTATCCTTTGCTTTGACTATATAATTGGAAAAAGAAAAGCACACCCCTACCTACCAAACTAGGAGTTAAGCAGGGCTGGGGGAGTTAATCACGTCCAACCTGCCAGTTAAGTTTGGGTGCTTAGACATGATTTGTCAATTCAACTTGGCCTTAATTACAATTCCCCAATTGTACTAGTTTCCCTAATACAAGCGCAGGACTCCAAAAGAAAACATACAAGAAAAGTGTGTAGCAGAGCAGGCACCGGATCAGAAGGAAAGAGCATGGATTATCCAGCACAAGCCACAAGGTTACGTCATCATTCAAAGGTAGCAGGAAACCCACCGTGGGGAGTGTGGTATGTGCCATTGCGCTGCAGCTTTCCTTTCTTTGGATTATGCTCAGGACACTTCTTCTTTGGGGGGAGCTCACTGCTGGGCCTATTATCAGCGAGCTCAGATTCGTCAGGCCCAGTGACTCTAGTAAGGTGGTCTAATGCCAGGGCCAGGTCATGGGGATGGTATAGGTGCCGACTTACTCAGGAAAGTCAGAGGCTGACAATCACCTGGGAGGCCAACGACTGGCTCTCTTCTTCTGCCTTCTCACCATGCCACATGCAATCCTTCATGGAAAGTTAGCCTACTGCCCAAATTGGTAGGGTTGGAAAGTGTATTTTTGGCTGCTTTCACATAAATGTATTAACAGCACTCCACTCTTCCTCACCAGAACTGTCATCCTGGCTAACAGTCAGCTCACTGATCTTCATGTGCCCAGCCATCCTGTGATCCCTGCCACAGGCCAAGAGAATGATGTGTGATGCTCACATATGCGTTAACAAAAATTATATTTTGTACAAAACATAGGAAGGGCTAGAGTAAGATAACCAAATGAACGTGCATTTCCTGGAAATAGAGGTGATGGTTCAGGAGTGATCAGAAAAGAGTCACAATTGATCATAAAGTTTGGGTTTAGTCCATTGCTACAACTGTGGTCATGAGTCCAGTGAGAGGTCTAGTGCAACACAGTCCCTGGTCAGACTGAGCTCCTCTGAAGGATGCTATCAAAGGGATGGAAAAAACATGACAAATTCAGCCACAGTTCTCAAGGTCATGAGCGTTGACACCTCCAGAGCTATGGAACGGTTTAATGTAGCACATCTAGGCCACTGTGCGGTGGTCACTAGGCACTGGCAAACATTTTCTTGGGTGCTTGGTGGGAAAGTGTTCTTTTGTTACTTTGGTTAACTTGATAATCTTATCAGATGCTGTGCCCAGGCTCCCGGCTAGCCTTTCTATCTGTCTTTTTCTTGGAGTCTTTAGATGGTAGCCCTATCACTACCAGGTCTGGGTTGACAAGACTCTCAAGCTCTTAAGCACCCTTGGATGCATTGCACCTCATGCCCCACCAACCACCCTTCCATCCAATAAATATCTCTTGTCCACTTATAGAGAAAAGGATATTGCCCTCTAACAGGAACATTTTATTGTATACCACATTTGCTCTGATACCTCAAGCTTCCTCCATTTTCCGGACAGTTACCACTTATGGCACAGTGCCTTGTGTAAATAGAAGGGAAAGCAAAAAGCATCCCTATATCTTACCATTTTTATTCTTCCAACCTGATGAATTGTCCCATGTTTCACACACCTTTTAGGGCTGCCAACATGAATGTATAGCCTTTTTCTTTGGGGTGGACTGATGCACTTGGCTATACACAGGATAAGCCATGGCCCGATGGCCATCCGATGTGTCTTTTTACATTTCCCTTCACACCATCATGACCCACCTCTTTGCTTAAGATACCAGTTTCTTCATTCATTTCCATTCGGGTCCAGAAATAAGTAGTAAAAACCGGTATGTGTTTAAAACATCTCACATTAATTCATCAGATGCATACCAAAAAAGACACTGAGTCCGGTAGTAAGTTTTAGTGTGTTATATTTAAATCAAGGAAATGGCATGCAATTGTCATACAACATTAATGGGTAATTGTAATATACATTTAATGTAGCCTTAACTTTATATACAGCTTTAAGTCTGTGCAGTAATATGTTCTGAGAGACCATTTACACACTACACTTAGATATTGGTAAGTGGAGAATTATTTGTGTCATTCAGGAAACCCTTTTATGTTAAAATATTCTATGGCCCTCATTACAACCCATGCGTTAAGGGGTTAACGGCGCCGTAAAAGGTGGCGGCGCCGTTAAGCCCTTAACGCCTGATTACGAGGTCCCTTTGTGGGTGGCACTTTAACGCCTGCTTTTAGCAGGCGTTAAAAAACCAACCCGCGATTCCAAGATGGCCGCCGGGGTGAGGAGTCGCAGCTAATCCGCGCTCCGCCCGGGCCGCCAAAAAACAGCACAACCGAAGCCGTGACAGACCGTCACTCACCCCCCCGACTGCTAGAGCCCCCCCCCGCATCTCCCCCTCCCCAGGCGAGGAATCGGCGCTGCGGCTGATCGCGGACGAAATCCGGGAAGAGAGCCGACCGTTCCCTCCCCCATCAGAGCCGAAGGAGACGCTCCAGCGCCATAGAGGACCTCGCAACTCAACACGGGGAGACCGGGAGGCGACGGCTGGCGTGGAAGCCGGATCGAGGGCAAGGCGGAACCTCGAGGGAAGGAACCGACAAACGAAGAGCGCCGAGGAGGAGGGAGGCACAGCGACAGCTGCGGCGCCGGAGAAGACCCGCAACGCAGGGAGTAAGCAGCGCGATCAGGGCGGACCGCTGGTGTGGAGAAGCGGGGGCCGCCCTGAAGCATAGCGCAGAAGAAGAAAGGTGAGCCAACAAAGGGGGGGGGGAGAAAACCACCCGCCAGCATATCTACACCCCGGAGGGGGGGTACTCAGGATAAAAAAAAAAAATAAATAATAATAAAAAAAAAACGCGGGAGGCAGACTGGGGAGATCTATATAACAAGATATTCCCTGCTACGCGAGAGGGCCTCGGCATCAACTGGATCGGGGATCCCCCCCAGGCCTGAAGGAATCCACTGCGCAGAACCACCCCCTCATGCGGGACGGAGTATCCTCTTCCCCCACTAACCAGGGGGCGAGGAGCGGGGGGACACCAAGTAAGGGGAAGCAGTCCCTGCCACAAACAGACAGACATCGAGATCCGACAGGGGAAGGAGTGGATACGCAGACCACCTGTCTGCTTAAATCGAGAACCCCCCCGCCCACTGAGACATTTTAGAGGACAGGATCGGGAGAAGGGCCATCCGGAGGGCTACAAGAAGGCACAGCAGCCCCATAGACATTCTAACGGATCACGCCACCATGTCGAGAGCAAAAGGAAAGGGGAACCCCATCCAACAGATATCCCAACCTGCGAAGCAAGGCGCAGATATTCTGCAAATGTGGTCAACGGAGGGATCATCGCAGCCGAGGGGGAGAACCCAGGGAGAATCCATGGGGGAGCCAGAGTCACCATCCCAACAGCTACAACCACTGACCAGGGAAGATATGCAAACCTGGTTCATGGACTTGCAAGAAAAATTCATGTCCACAGTCCAAGAACAATTTACAACTATGAAAAACGAAATGAAACAAGTGGTTCAAGACATTAGAACCGATATTAACAACCTAGAAGAAAGAACGGACATAGTGGAAAAAACGGTGCAGGGACTAGAAGAAGACACGAGACAAGCAAGCGAAACGCAAGAACACTTGGTGTCACTTACGCACAACTTACAACTTCAATGTGAGGACTTGGAGAACCGCTCTAGACGCTCCAACATCCGCATCAAGAACATGGCGGAAACAGTGCTAGACAAAGATCTGAAAGAGGCGGTAAAGGAGGTGTTTAGAGACATTTTGGGGTCCCGAGACACTGATGAAATCGGAATCGATAGAATCCACAGAGTAGGACCAAAAAGGTCGGGGGCCCCAGGGGAAAGACCACGTGATGTCCTAGCGGCTCTCTCTTCCTACCCACAGAAAGAACAGATCCTCAGGAGAGCCAGAGAACTAGAACACATTAAAATGAACGGTCAAAACATCCAATTATACCAAGACCTCGCTCCAAAAAAGGAGAGCAATGGCCCCACTGGTGAAAGTTCTGATAGAAAAGCAAATCCGCTATAAATGGACCTTTCCATTTGGGCTGCTATTTACGTGGGAAGGGAAACAGAGAAGAGTAACCACGGTGGAGGAAGGTATGAGCACATTGGGTCTACAGGAAGATGAGGGGGAACGGGGGGAGTCCTCGAACAGGAGGGACCGAATGAGAAGACCAATGAGTTGGGAAACAATTACGCAAAAGAAGACTAATACAGGGAGGGATTCCCGGAGAAAAGTCACATGAAGAACCCAGGAACATGCAACCAAGGGGTACGAACAAGGAACAGCAATTATGGAATCAATGTCGGGGTGAGGGAGGAGAACGGAACGGACAACACGCAAATGGCGGTCGGGGGAAGAACCGACGGCTTGGAACTTGGCAAAGACCAATGGATCTTTGGGGTTTAGGACTCCCCATAACATACCCCCCGAGGGTAAGGAGGGCAGGGAGCGATGGGCGCAACGCTCTAGCGTCAATAGGAACCCTCGCCCAACTCGGGGGACAGTTTGGTTGGTTTAAAGTTCAATGTTGGGGGGGCGGGGAAGTTCAAGGGGCGGGGAAGGGATCGGAGGAACCAAAGAAATGAAACAAGAATAGAAGGGGACCCGAGGCGATGACAAACAAATATAACACAATGGGGATGTTACGCATTGTGACATACAATATAAGGGGCATGAATCACCCAACAAAAAGGGCTAAACTGGAAAAGCAGTTTAAAAGGGAGAAGGCGGACATACTACTTCTCCAGGAAACCCATATCAGAACGAGGGATAAGCAGAAAATGCGGATAAAAGGCTACAAAATATGGGCTCAGGCAACGACAACGGAGAAAAAAGCTGGGGTACTGATTGCAGTAAAAGAAGGAATGGACACTAAACTACTAGATACAAACATGGATAAAGAAGGGAGGTTTGCCTTCGCCAATGGGGTAATTGAAGGACTTCACATTACACTCGCCTCAATATATGCGCCCAATCAAGGACAGGACGGCTTTCTTAGGGATGTTCTATCGAAACTGGAAAACTATGCTAAAGGGGAAGTGATCTTGGGGGGAGATTTTAATATGGCATGGAATCCACATATAGATAGGAGTACGGGGAACGCACATGGCCATGGGGCACCATCAAAACGTCTGAGGCAGCAAATGGATCAAATGGCCCTGAATGATGCTTGGAGGGAACTGAAGGGTGAACAGAGGGGGTACACTTACTTCTCACATGTCCACAACACCATGTCAAGAATTGACTACTTCTGGGTCTCAGTGGGACTACTGGGAAAAATCCAGGGGCTGGATAAAGGCACAATAGCCCTCTCGGACCATGCCCCACTATGGCTGGAGGTGACTCTCCCAGGGAGGAAGAATGGGCTATGGAGGTGGAAACTACCGCAGGACCTGATCCAGGACCCAATCACAGGGGAGTCCATAAGGGAAATGATAGAGGAATACTTTATACAAAATGACACGGGGGAGGTAGCGCTGCAAGCAGTCTGGGATGCGTTTAAAGCAGTGTTGAGGGGAAAAATAATTGCGTTGAAAATCACAAGGGATAAACAAAGGTTTCGGTGGGGAAAAAGCTGGAAAAAACAATCGAAGATATCCAAGAGAAACTTCTGACACACCCCACAAAGTCTTTAAAAAAAATCACTGAAACATACATAGGGCCAACTAGAGATGCTCCGTACAAAGGGCGCAGAAAAGAACCTACTCTATCTGAAGCAAAGATATTATATTAGAGCAAACAAAGCAGACCGGCTCCTGGCGAGACAACTGAGGGAAAAACAGAAGGAAACAATGATTAAAGCCATATATGACACCAACGGAGACCCCCAAACATGCACACAAGACATGGGGGAATCATTGAGGCATTACTACCAAACTCTCTACTCCACTGAATTCCCTGACACAAACGCCCAAGATTCATACTTAGAAGCCATAAACCTCCCGAAAATATCAGAAGAGGACAAGCAGTCACTAGAGTCACCTATCAGTGAGGAGGAAGTCAGAAAATCCATAAAAGGACTCCCAAGTAACAAAGCCCCAGGCCCAGATGGGTTTACGGCCTCATTCTATAAAAAAATATGCAGACATATTGACCCCGATCCTAACGAGGCTCCTAAACTCCTTTAAGGACAGCGGTAATCTTACCCCCACTATGAATGAAGCGAAGTTGCTGCTATTTCACAAACAAGGTAAAGATCCTAAAAACCCAGCATCATATAGGCCAATCTCCCTGATTAATCTAGATGCAAAAATCTATACGAAGATCCTAGCAATGAGGCTATCTCCGCTTCTCCCTAAACTGATAAGTGAAGATCAATCAGGCTTTATTCCCGGCAGACAAACTCATGACAACACAAGGAGGCTAGCCCATTTAGTGGAAAAAATAGGTATAAACCACACCCCAGCGATATTGCTGTCGGTAGACGCCGAAAAGGCTTTTGATAGGGTGGAGTGGTCAATTTTGTTCAAAATACTGGAGCGCATGGGGTTTGGGGAACAGTATATTGTGAACATTAGAGCGAACTACAACTCCCCATCCAGTAGAATAGTCATTAATGGCGAGGTTACGAACACGGTGAGGATATCGAGAGGAACGAAGCAGGGATGCCCCCTTTCACCTTTGCTGTACGCTCTGTTTTTAGAACCCCTCCTAATTAAAATACGAGAAACAGTACACATAAAAGGGATAGAAATGGCAGGTCAACAACACAAAGTGATCGCATACGCGGATGACATGTTAATAACCCTAGAGGACCCAGAATCCACGTTATCAGCTGCAGTGAGAGAACTAGAAAATTATGGGGCCATTTCTGGCCTAAAAATAAATAGGAAAAAATCTGAGATACTAATCCTGGCAGGGGACAGAGCAAATATAGAAAGGGAAGCAAAATTTCGGGACCTTAAGATTGTACTGAAAGGTATAAAATATCTGGGGATAATTGTACCTCAAAAAATAGAGCAGTTCTATGGGGAAAACTACCCACCGCTTCTCATAAACATCAGAAAGGAGCTAGGCAGATGGAACCCACTACAGATTTCCTGGTGGGGTAGAATACAAGCCGTCAAGATGACCGTCCTCTCAAGGGTACTGTATTATTTTCAGGCTCTCCCGGTGGGTGTCCTAGACTCGTTCTTTAAATCATTAACAAAACTGGTATTGTCCTTTGTATGGAAGGGGAAAACGCCTAGAACAGCCAGGATGGTCCTTACAGCCCCAACCAGTGAAGGAGGGTTGGCGCTCCTCCATTTCAAAATTTTTTATCAGGCAGCACAGTTGAGAGTCCTGAGGGAGTGGGTGGGGGAGAACCCACAGCAGATATGGGTCAAACAAGACAGAGCAGTCGCGAGGACCCCACTGGTAGAACTCCTCTGGAAACATAGGCAGCACAGACATGTGAACACAGGAATAAGTGAAATTATGAAAACCACGCTGGAAGCATGGGATTCCCAAACAAGAAAAGGCATAATGTCCACAGCGATAGGACCCTTTACACCCATCTGCAGAAATCCACTATTTCCACCAGTGATGGAACAGAGGGCATATGATAGCTGGGAGAAGGTGGGTATCACTAAAATAGGGGAGATGTTCGCAGATAAAGAAATCATACCCCTTGAATCCTGCTTTACAGGCAAGAATATACCCAGAAGGGACAGATATAGATATGAGCAGCTAAAACATTGGCTGAACTCCCCGATGATCACAGAGGCAGCAACCAGGGATCTCACAGGGTTCGAGACACATATCATCTCCAACACAGGGGAAAAAAAGTGGGTTTCAACTCTATACAAATACATAAACTCACAGGGGGAAAACATTAAATGGGCATACAGAATAAAATGGGGCAGACCACTGGGGAAGGAACCATCGGACAGTCAATGGGCAGACCTATGGAAACAGATCCCCAGAATGACCAGATCGGCACAAACCAGGGAGATGTGGGTCAAGATCATGACACAGTGGCATTATACCCCAGAGAAGCTCCACTCGATGTACCCAAACACACCTAACCTATGCTGGAGAGGATGCGATGAAGTGGGAACGTGGAGACACATATGGTGGGACTGTAGGGGTATACAACCATTCTGGGAAGAAGTGAAAAACGAAATGGGCAAAATATTCCCAGATGTGGGGTTGATGGGGGAGGAGGTGTAGCTCTGCGGAATCAGAGATGACACAGCAAGACAATATTGCACATCACAATGGAGAAGCTTTACGGGACTACTTATAGCAGCATGGACCACAATAGCACAAAATTGGAAAAATAAGAATACCCCAATGACATTTACTTGGCTACAGAAAATATGGTCCCATATAACAATGGAGAAAATCACCCACAAAATCCGAGGAACTGGAGACAAGTTTGTAAAAGAGTGGGAAGGGACCCTACAATACCTCCAGTCAGACTTTATGGAACAGTGGTGCCCCCACAACATTAAAGTTTCAGATATTTTCAACGCATAATGGGAACCCGGGACAATATGACTTCATCCGATCCAAGGGGAGGGAAGGGGGAGGGGGAAGGGACGTTTTAAGTTGCAATGTTTATCTCTTTTGTGTTATTTATGTAAAATCAATAAACATAAGTTTTAAAAAAAAAAAAACAACCCGCAAAGGGACCTTGGTGCTAAGTACGGTGCTGCGATTTGCGGCACCGTATTTAGCGCCTTCCCCATTCCCATTGAACCCTATGGGCAAAAATGGGAATGGGGAAGGGCCATGGCGGCATGGGGAATTACCGCCCCACCAACCTCGGAATGGGGCGGTAATTCCCCATTCCGCCATGGCGGAGTCGGTAAGTTACCGGCTGGACCATGGTGCTATTAGCACCATGGTCCAACGCCTGGGTCGTAATGAGGGCCTATGTTTTTGATTTTACAGAGACTTCAATTACATATTACCTTTTTGATATTTTTGGCATAAAAAGAGCTTCACCTTTTTATTTTTATTCAAATATCTGGGAAGATATAATAATTTTGTCAACTATGATTTTCTATTTTTCAATACTGATTTTTTTATTGGTTGTCTATTTTTTGCAAAGTTACAGTATTTTATAATGGTATCCTATATTTTCCATTTCTTTCCAGGTTTTTTTAAAGTCCACATTTGAGACAGGAATGATTTGAGGACATTCTGTTAAATGTTTGCAACACACCATATAATTTGACTGCATTCTAATTATATTGTATGATTACTTTCAGGTGTTTCCCTTGATGAAAGATGTATTTCTGAAATGCACTGAACTAGCATCTATGCCTCTATGAATAAAGGATGTTTTAAAGTAGGGGCAATTCAGCTGAAGATCTTTTTATAATGTGAAGTAGTGCACAATGAAAGATTAAATTCCTACTTTAATGGTTTGGGCGTCTTCAATGTACTTCAGTTGGTGGGGTTACCACTAGGTTTTGCCCAGTTTATGGTTTACCAGATAAATATTCCAGTGTCAGCTGTAAATATTACCACAATATCTACCCTTCAAGTCTCATACAGGAGTTATCGATATTATTAAATACAAGGTTTTTATTAATTAAGTCTGAGGGTAATGGAGACATGTTGGTTAAGTAAAAAACAAATAATCTCTTGACCATTGAAATAGCACATTTTGAAGAGCTTATGTCAACTCCGAGTTGTCACCCGTACAGGTACAATGGACCCACTTCACACTTACAAGAGCAGTTCTCTAAGCAAATGTAAGATGTAAGTCATCGAAGGTGCCACATTCTGAGGGAGGGGGAGAGAGTCTGAAAATACACTGGGGGTGGATAGGGCAGAATTGGGAAAGGTGTATTTCTTTGTTCAGCCCTACTTTTTAAACTTTGGTTATGGTTAAACTGAAAAAAGGTTTTCAAAGGTTAAAGTGGGACAAACAATTGGAAACTGTGCAGGAAGCAGTTATAACGAAGAGCTGACTATGAAATCCTTGTGAAGATGTGAAAGCGAGGATGTTCTCTATTTGTGTGGATGTTTTTAAAGGGTGCATTTTCTTTTTACTTGTACTTTTTGCCTGAAGTAGTAGAACTGAGTAGATTATTGAAACATGTCTTATTAATTGTCGAAATATCAATTATTATTAAATATTAGAATTTGTATTAGTATATTTATTATTAAATATTTCAAAGTATGTATTCGTTATTGAAAATATTTTTTTTATTAGACTTATTCTTGTGAAAAATAATTTCAATTTTTTTCAAATTAATAAATTAAATCTTTTTTTCTGTAAAGACATTTTGGCAAAAGGATTAATATTCAATATTTCCCAGCAAAGCAGAGCACATTTTTTTGGTCCCATATAACAATGGAGAAAATCACCCACAAAATCCAAGGAACTGGAGACAAGTTTGTAAAAGAGTGGGAAGGGACCCTACAATACCTCCAGTCAGACTTTATGGAACAGTGGTGCCCCCACAACATTAAAGTTTCAGATATTTTCAACGCATAATGGGAACCCGGGACAATATGACTTCATCCGATCCAAGGGGAGGGAAGGGGGAGGGGGAAGGGACGTTTTAAGTTGCAATGTTTATCTCTTTTGTGTTATTTATGTAAAATCAATAAAGATAAGTTTAAAAAAAAAAACAACCCCCAAGGGACCTTGGTGCTAAGTACGGTGCTGCGATTTGCGGCACCGTATTTAGCGCCTTCCCCATTCCCATTAAACCCTATGGGCAAAAATGGGAATGGGGAAGGGCCATGGCGGCATGGGGAATTACCGCCCCACCAACCTCGGAATGGGGCGGTAATTCCCCATTCCGCCATGGCGGAGTCGGTAAGTTACCGGCTGGACCATGGTGCTATTAGCACCATGGTCCAACGCCTGGGTCGTAATGAGGGCCTATGTTTTTGATTTTACAGAGACTTCAATTACATATTACCTTTTTGATATTTTTGGCATAAAAAGAGCTTCACCTTTTTATTTTTATTCAAATAACTTGTTAAAGGGAAGATATAATAATTTTGTCAACTATGATTTTTTTCTATTTTTTAATACTGATTTTTTTATTGGTTGTCTATTTTTTGCAAAGTTACAGTATTTTATAATGGTATCCTATATTTTCCATTTCTTTCCAGGTTTTTTTAAAGGCCACATTTGAGACAGGAATGATTTGAGGACATTCTGTTAAATGTTTGCAACACACCATATCATTTGACTGCATTCTAATTATATTGTATGATTACTTTCAGGTGTTTCCCTTGATGAAAGATGTATTTCTGAAATGCACTGAACTAGCATCTATGCCTCTATGAATAAAGGATGTTTTAAAGTAGGGGCAATTCAGCTGAAGATCTTTTTATAATGTGAAGTAGTGCACAATGAAAGATTAAATTCCTACTTTAATGGTTTGGGCGTCTTCAATGTACTTCAGTTGGTGGGGTTACCATGAGGTTTTGCCCAGTTTATGGTTTACCAGATAAATATTCCAGTGTCAGCTGTAAATATTACCACAATATCTACCCTTCAAGTCTCATACAGGAGTTATCGATATTATTAAATACAAGGTTTTTATTAATTAAGTCTGAGGGTAATGGAAACATGTTGGTTAAGTAAAAAACAAATAATCTCTTGACCATTGAAATAGCACATTTTGAAGAGCTTATGTCAACTCCCAGTTGTCACCCGTACAGGTACAATGGACCCACTTCACACTTACTAGAGCAGTTCTCTAAGCAAATGTAAGATGTAAGTCATCGAAGGTGCCACATTCTGAGGGAGGGGGAGAGAGTCTGAAAATACACTGGGGGTGGATAGGGCAGAATTGGGAAAGGTGTATTTCTTTGTTCAGCCCTACTTTTTAAACTTTGGTTATGGTTAAACTGAAAAAAGGTTTTCAAAGGTTAAAGTGGGACAAACAATTGGAAACTGTGCAGGAAGCAGTTATAACGAAGAGCTGACTATGAAATCCTTGTGAAGATGTGAAAGCGAGGATGTTCTCTATTTGTGTGGATGTTTTTAAAGGGTGCATTTTCTTTTTACTTGTACTTTTTGCCTGAAGTAGTAGAACTGAGTAGATTATTGAAACATGTCTTATTAATTGTCGAAATATCAATTATTATTAAATACTAGAATTTGTATTAGTATATTTATTATTAAATATTTCAAAGTATGTATTTGTTATTGAAAATATTTTTTTTATTAGACTTATTCTTGTGAAAAATAATTTCAATTTTTTTCAAATTAATACATTAAATCTTTTTTTCTGTAAAGACATTTTGGCAAAAGGATTAATATTCAATATTTCCCAGCAAAGCAGAGCACATTTTTCTAGCACTAGTTTTTAACTACTGGGTATGATTATGCTGAAAATATTTTGAGAGGATCCAGTGGGACTTTAAATTGGCAACTTTGTAGAGAGCTTTTATAACAAAAGTTGGCTGTGAAATCCATGTGAGAAAGTGAAAACAAAGATACCCTTTATTTGTATGGATGTTTTCAAGGGTGCATTTCCTTTTTAGATAATTGAAATGTTTGGATTCGTTATTGAAATATTATTTATTAAATATTGTTAAATATTACAAATTTTATTTTTAGCATCATTATTAGTATTACTTTTTACAATGATGTATTAATCATTGAAGAGAAAAACTGTTTTTATTAAGCAGATTTTTGTGAAAGAAAGAATTTTTTTCAAATCACTTTCTTTTTACAACATTTTTGCAAAGAACAAGTTACTCACCAACTGGTAACGTTCTTTCGACTGGATGTTCCTCCAACGTATGCCTCATCTTTGATAATCAAGTCAAGCTTCAGCAAAAAAATTCTCGGCAGAGGGCGTCGTGCGTCGCTGGCGTCGAGTCGATGTCCCTCGAAGGCCTCTGTCGAGGGTGATGCCATCGGGTGTATAAGTTGCACACGCGGCTCCCGTTGGCCTCAGTTCTGTTTTTCCCCTCTTGTTCGTGTTGGCTGTTAGCTTAGCCAAGCAGTAATCAGCCCTGCGAGAACGAAAGCTGCAACAGCATAGGAAATTTTACAGAGGTGTAGGCTGGGAGGGCAATGATGAATACGTTGGAGATACATCCAGTCGAAAGAACGTTACCAGCTGGTTAGTAACTTGTTCTTCGAATGGATTGCGTCCTCCAACATATTCCTCATCTTTGATAGGCTCCCAAAGCAGTATGCAGAATTGGAGGAGGGATGAGCATTTGAAATTGTCAGCATTTTATAAGGCTGAATACAGTACCGCCTTACTGAAGGCAACATCCTGAGAGTGGGAAGCGTCTAGACAGTAATGCTTTGTGAATGTATGCAACGATGACCATGTTGCAGCATCACAAATAGATTTAATAGGTACACTCCTTTGAAGGGCTGCAGAAGAGGCTATAACTCTGGTAGAATGAGCTCTCAAACCCTCTGGCGGGTCCTTGCCTGCCAATTTGTAATCTTCTGAGATGCCAAGTATAATCCACCTTGATAAAGTCTGTTAAGAAACAGCTTGACCCAATTTTCTTCCAGTGTAGCCAATAAAGAGTTGGTCATCCACTCTAAGTTTGGAGAACCTAGAAATATAGAAGCTTACAGCTCTTCTAGGGTCCAACCTATGGAGACTTTCTTCCTCTTTACTGGGATGCGGCGGGGGTAAAATGCCAGCAGAACAATCTTTTGATTTAGATGAAAATCAGATACAACCTTAGGTAGGAAGGAGGGTTTTACCCCCAACACAACCCTGTCCTTTTGGAATACGGTATAGGGTGGCCTGGAAGAAAGTGCCTGCAACTCGCTCACTTTACGTGCAGATGTCAATGCAACCAACAATATGGTTTCGAAGTTCAATAACCTTAATGGACAAGTGTGCAAGGTTTGAAATGGGGCACAAATTAAAAACTTTAGAACCAGGTTAAGGTCCCAAACTGGAACCTGAAAAGAAGAAGGTGGGAACACGTTTGTGAGCCCTTTTAGAAATGGAATCACCAAGGGAATTTTAAAGTAGGAGCATTCTTCTGAAGAGTGCTTGAAAATAAAAAGCGCTGCCAGATAACCTTTAATGGTCCCAACATGACCTTTGTGTGCTAATGATAGGAGAAAAGATAACACATCCGGAGTTGAACAAAGAAAAGGATCAACATTATTTTCCCTGCACCAGTCGCAGAACTTGTTCCAACGGCAACAGCACAGAGATTTTGTTGCTGGTCTTCTTGCCGAAAGCAACACCTCCATGACGTCATCTCAACCTTTACGAAACCATTCGTGAAGGTTGAGAGTGTTGACCTCTGGATGGAGAGAATATTCTGTCTTTGCAGAAGACGAATCAGAGGACAGATGGACATATACAGAAGGTCCGGGTACCACGTTCTCCTGACCCAATCCAGGGCAATTAAGATCATGCGGCTTACGAACCGTCTCAGCCTCCTGATTACTTGAGGAATGATGGGGATTGGTGGGAACGCGTATAGTAGTGGGAACTCCCAATCTACCACAAATGTGTCTCCTAAGACTGCTCTCGGAGGAAATTCCCTTGAGCAATACCTTTCACACTTCCGGTTGATTCCGGTCGCAAACAGGTCTACTTGAGGGGTTCCCCAAAGGGCAAAGATCTCTTGAAGGACTTTCTGAGCTAGTTCCCACTCATGGGATACTGCGCCTTTCCTGCTCAGAGCGTCCGCCGTCGTGTTCTCCTTTCCGGTCAGGTGAACTGCCGATAAGGAGATTCCTTCTCGAATTGCCCAGTACCGGAGATGCATTTCCTCTCTGCACAGTGGTAGTGAACCTACACCTCTTCTCATGTTGAGGTAATGCATGTTCGTTGTGTTGTCCATCATTATCAGGACATTGTTTCCCCTGACTGAAGGCAGGAAGGCCTTCAGCACTAGTCTGATTGCCCTCAGCTCCAAAAGGTTGATGTGTAGTTTGGACTTTTATGGAGACCAATGACCGCTGACTGTAGAACGCTGGAATGGGCTCCCCACCCCATGAGTGAGGCGTCCATCACTACTGTAATCTCCGGCCATGGCTGCCAAAAATGTTCTCCCTTCAGAATATTGTCCTTGCACGCCCACCACAAAAGATCCTGTGCGACCCTGCTTGGAACATGAAGTAGGTCTGTCATCCTTCCAGAGAACTGGGACCATTGAGATCTTAGAGCCCATTGAAGGGATCTCATTCTCAGGCGGCCTTCTGGCACCAACAAAATGCAGGATGCTATGAGTCCGAACAACCCCAAGAAATCGAATGCCGGAAGATTCTGGGCAGTTGTAAATTTGGTAACCATCTGAAGAATGTCTTGAGCCCTCGCCTTGGGTGGCGAGCTCTTTCCCAAGGATGTGTCTAGTACAGCTCTGATATATTGGAGCTGCTGGGAAGATGTAATCTGTGACTTTTTGAAATTGAGGGAGAAGCCCAGTCCGTGAAGGGAGTGGCAGGTGACTTTGAGATGATCCAGGGCTTGTTTGGGAGAGCGCGTCCTGATCAGCCACTCATATAGGTAGGGGTAAACATGAACTCTCCCTCTCCTGAGATGCGCTGCCACCAGCACCATCAGTTTGGTGAAGACCCTTGGGGCGGAGGTCAACCCGAATGGCAGGACTCGAAACTGATGCGGCAGACCTCAGGTATTTTCTGTGCTTGAGATGGATTGGCATATGAAAATAGGCATCTTGAAGGTCCAATCACACCAACCAATCCTGTAACTGGAGGGCCTGAAGGATCTGAGAAAATGTGACCATCTTGAATTTGTCCTTCCTGAGGAACTTGTTCAAGTATCTCAAGTCCAAGATGCGTCTCAGTCCCCTATCTTTCTTGGGGATTAAAAAATATGGGGAATACCAACCCTTGTTCCTCGGTGCTATAGATACTGGTTCTATAGCACCTTTCTCTAGCAGGGATAATATTTCCTGAATAGGGAGCGGATCTGGAATCTTCAAGGAGTGTTTTCCTGGTGGATTGATGTGAGGCTGCATTATTAATGGGAGGCAGTAACCTTGGGCTATTGTTTCCAGAGCCCAAGCATCTGAAGTAATTGCTTGCCATTCTTCGAGATGCTGAGACAGTCTGCCCCCCATCAGTGATTCTTGATGCAAGCTCACAAAGTAGTTTTGAGGCGGTTGCTGCAGCTGCTGATGGTAAGGAAGCTGCAGCTGGAGCTGGCTTTAGAGTTTTACCTCGTCCACCACAAGGGATTTTCTTTTGGCCTCTTTGACTGGCCATTCCTCTCACCTTTCCGAATGAGGAGTAGTAACGATAGGATCGTCCCCTCCATGATTGTCCGGACGAACGAAAAGGCTGAGTTGCCTAACAGCGGCCCATAAAGGTTTGCCAGCCGCCTTTGAGGTCTGCAACCTCTCAAGGCTCTCATCAGCCTTGTTGCCAAAAAGGTGAGACCAGTCAAATGGCATGTTCAGAAGACAGGCCTGAACGTCTGGTGCGAAACCCGACTTCCGCAACCACCCAAATCTGCGCATAACCATGCTCGTACCCATGGACCTGCTGACGCTGCCTGCAGTGTCCAGTCCAAATTGAAGGGATTCACGCATGGCTTCCTTGCCACCCTTAATGATAGCTAGGAAACCCTCCCTTTCTTCCCCTTCTGGAATTTGCTCCGCCACCATGGATATGCACTCCCGCAGAGTGTATGAAAACTTGGCTAAGGCACATGTGGAGTTGGCCGACTTTAGGGCCATACTCCCAGCTGAACATACCTTGCACGCACATCCATCCACACGCATGTTGTGCCTATCTGGAGGGATGGTAGGGTACACTGCCTTGTTTGATGTAGCCATGGCTGCCTGGCCCACCAGACTCTCGGGAGTGGGGTGCTTGGACAGATAGCCGGGCTTGCTACTGGAAGGACAGTATTTTCTCATGAGGTATTTATCCACTGCAGGGATAGAATCCGGGGATTCTGAAATTTTGGCCACCCTATTTTATAAGGACACGTGAAAACGTAAGATTGGGTCTGTAGGTGGACCTTGGTCCAGAATATTTGTAAGGTCATCTTGGACAAATTGAACCGAAGGCCTAGCCCAGCCTAGATATTCCACCACTTTGGACATCAGATGATGATATGAGGAGTCAGCATGTTCTCCCGGCTCTGGCCTACCAAACTCTGTTTCAGGCGATGTATCAACATCACTTGCATTATATTCAGAGTATCAACAAGGTCCCTCATTCTGCTCTACTCCGAGATTAGGCATTCTGGGACATTTGGAGTTTCAAATTAAAGGCCAAAGGGGACATCCTCGTCATTACATCGTTCCTCTTCTTCAAAAATTGAAGAAAGGGACTCAAAATACTCCTTTCTTGGCAAAGGGGTATAAGTCTTTTCAGGAACAACCAAATGTGTAATAGGTTTCTGGGAAAACTTTGGTTTGGCACCTTTATCAGTTTTAGGATGTTCAGAAGGCTGTGCTGTAACCAACGGAATCTTCAGCGTTGATGGTTTTGGTGTCGACGTCGACAACGGTGTTGATGGCATCAATAGTAAGGGCACTGATGGTGTCGAGGATTCGACAGTCCCCTTCAAAGATTTTGACTTCGAGGGTTGTGGAGTCTTCGACGGTCTCGAGGACCTCGAGCGCTCGTCACGACTCGGGTGACTTTTTCCCATTGGAAACCTCGAGGGTTCTCGATGGGCCTTCCATCAACCACCCGGGCTCGAGGGTGTACAAGTGTCGGAACAGGAACGCTCTCGGCCGGCTTCCGAAGAAGGCGCGTACAGAGGCTTATTCTTTTCAAATATTTGCAGCATTTTCAAGCAAAATGCCTCCCACTCTTCAGATGATGAATGTTTGGTGGACCAATTACATTTTCTGGGGGATTCGTCCGAAGATGATGAAGAGGATGGTGACCAATGATGCAATCTCTTTGATCGTTTCATCAAGGATAACGAGTGGCGGCAGCCACTACGGGATCTCAATCTCTTTTGTCACTCTTACGTTGAGGAGAACGATCTCCGGAATCAACGGTCGCAGAACGATCAGCTTTAGTTTTACGGGGCAATTTCCCTACCTGCTGCTTCCCCTTCTGTTCTCGCAGGGCTTTTCCGATCATTGCCTGACACTTCGAGCAGAAATTAGTGTCATAGCCTTCCCCCAAACACCCCAAACACCGCAGGCAAGAGCGATGCGGATCCGTGATGGACATTTTCGAATCTCATTCTTTACACTTTTTGAAGCCTGTGCAAGGTGTAGTTGGGATGGATGACAAAGACATGTTGATGATTTTCTTCGATATTTTAGGAACTGCATAGTAAATAATACTCTGAAGCAAACACGTTTGCGGAAAAACAGAACTGAGGCCAACAGGTGATGCGCTACTTATACACCCGATGACGTCACCCTCGATGGAGGCCTTCGAGGGACATCGACTCAACACCATCGACGCACGACACCCTATGGCGAGAATTTTTTTTACGAAGCAGCCAAAGCTGGACGTAATTATCAAAAATGAGGAATACGTTGGAGGACACAATCTATTCGAACAATCTTTTTGTGAAGGTGACTTTTCAGTGAAAAGGGTAAGATTCAAAATGTTCCAGCAAAACAGAGTAAATTTGTCGAGCCCTAGTTTTTACCCACTTGTTATGATTATGCTGGAACAGTTTTGAGATGGTCTAGTGGACTTTAAATTTGCAGCTGTGCAGAAAACCGTTATAATAAAAAGCAGGCTGTGAAATCCATGTGAAATCCATGTGATAAAGTGAAAGCAAAGATGTTATCTATTTATATAGCCTGTTTTTGAAGGAGGTATTTTTTATACGAGTAAGTTGCTAATTATTCAAATAGGTTCCCTTTTGTAACATTTTGCAAACAAATATAATAATAAATTATTATTTATTAAATCTTTTATTGTGAAGGTAACTTTTTTGTAGAAAGGCTAAAATGTGAAATGTTCCAGCAAACTAAATTTGTCCAGCCCTACTATTTAACCCCAACCATGGTTATGCCGGAGCGGTTTTGAGAGGATCCCGGCGGACTTTCAATTGCACCCATGCAGAAGGCAGATATATAATGAAGGGCTTAATGTGAAATCCATGAACTGAAATGAAAGCTAATATGCTCTGTATTTGAACAGATGTTTTTAAAGGTTGCATTTTCTTTTTAGTTTTTTTTTTCTGAAGTGACAGAGCTGAATAGATTATTGAAACATTTTAAGTTAATATTGAAATATGTAACTATTATATTTTTCTTATTTTTAATGTAATGATTGCTGGTAAAATTACAATTATTTATTTATTATTGAAATGAAAACATCTTTGTTGTTAGGCTGATTTTTGTTAAACAAATATGCAATTTTTAATGCGTTTCTTTTTATAACATTTTTGTAAAACATCTTCTTTGTTAGGGTGACGTTTTAGCAAAAAAGTTAAGGGGCCGATTCATGGAACAAACGTGCGCCGAAAATCTTCGCGCAAGCAGGCGCAAGCAGGCGCAAGCAGGCGCAAGTGGAAAAAAACATGGAAGTCCCTGCGCGTGTTCACCGCGGGATGTGCGCCAAACCCATGCATGGCGCACAAGTCACTGCAACATCGCGAAAGGCGTGCGCGACGCGCACAGTGAAAGCGCACAACCTCAGCGCACACACCAGAAAGTGGGTGGGACATGGGGCGTAACGCGCGGAATGGGGAACAACACGGGAAAATAAGGGCGTAACTGGGGATGTACTGCAGGGAAGCAGACGGAACGCCCACACGCACTCGAACCACACGTATTCATGGAATCGAATAGGGCAAAGCCACGCACAGGCAAAGACACGCACAAGCTGAAACACGGCCGCCACACGAAGGCAGGCGGTAGAGTCCCAGCGCATCAAAAAAGTGGCGCGCGGGAAGTCAAATACGCGATTGAGCGGGGTACGTGGATCTCAGGGGTGCGCGAGAAATTCTACACGCGATTGGCCTGGGTACGTGTATTTCAGGCGTGCGCGTGAAGTTCCACACGCGAATGGGCTGGGTACGTGTATTCCGGGGGTGCGCGTGAAGATCCACACGCGAATAGCCTGGGCGCGTGTATTTCAGGGGTGCGCGTGAAGTTCCACACGCGATTTCAGCAGGGTACGTGTATTTCAGGGGTGCGCGAGAAAATCTACACGCGAATGGGCTGGGTACGTGTATTCCGGGGGTGCGCGTGAAGTTCCACACGCGAATAGCCTGGGCGCGTGTATTTCAGGGGTGCGCGTGAAGTTCCACACGCAATTTCAGCAGGGTACGTGTATTTCAGGGGTGCGCGAGAAAATCTACACGCGAATGGGCTGGGTACGTGTATTTCAGGGGTGCGCGTGAAGTTCCACACGCAAATAGCCTGGGCGCGTGTATTTCAGGGGTGCGCGTGAAGTTCCACACGCGATTTCAGCAGGGTACGTGTATTTCAGGGGTGCGCGAGAAATTCTACACGCGATTGGGCTGGGTACGTGTATTACAGGGGTGCGCGAGTAATTCTACACGTGATTGGCCTGGGTACGTGTATTACAGGGGTGCGCGAGTAATTCTACACGCGATTGGCCTGGGTACGTGTGTTCCGGGGTGCCGTGAACTTTCACACGCGATTGGTTGAAATCCACGTGTGTTCTGTCATCATTTGCAATGAGGGATACACCCTCGCACGTCACGTCACAGACGCGCTCACGCGCTGAGGGCCTTTGGTCCAATGAAAATGCGTATGCGTGCAGACGTGCTTACGCGCTAAGGGCCTTTCCTCAAATTACACGCTGACGTGCAGATTTTTCACGTGCCAAATCACTCCGTATCAAGCTGGCCACGCGAATACACACGGAAGACCACGCTCCTGCCCAGAAGGCCGAATCACTGCCCCCCAGTGCCCCGAGCAGCCTCCCACGTGCCATCTGCTGCTGCCTGCCTGCCTGCCTGCTGCCACCGTGCCCTGCCATTTGGTGCCTGCACATCAGCCATCTGCAGGGGTCCAGTTGCTGTGTCCACCCCTGCTGGAACAGTAGACTCCCGACTGGGATACCATCGCTCCACAGCCCAGCCCCAGGACCCAGTTGCCCACCCACGCCTGCCTCGGGGGTCGCCATGTCGGGGCAAGCACCATCTGAGACCAGTGGCGACCCCCAGCCAGAGAGGCAGAGGGCCACCAGCTTCAGTGAGAAGGAAGTTGGTGTCCTGGTGGAGCATGTCCTGGGGCATTATGATGCCCTCTTCGGAAGACCACGCGCCAACAAGGAAGGACGGGAGAGGATCTGGGACGATGTAGTGGTTGCCATCAACGCGGAGGGGGTGGCAACCCGCGACATCAAGCACATCAAGAAGCGCTGGGAGGACTTGAGGTCCAGGACCCTCAATAAGGCCCGGCGCCTCGCGGAGGGGGGCCGGGCACGCCTGAGTGACATCCAGATGAGGGTCCTGGAACGCGTAGACCCAGCGCTCCACGCCCAGATCCTTCGGAGGCAGACCCATCTGGAGTTGGCCGGTAAGTGGCCAAGCATTGCTGTGTGAGACAGGGCATGTTGCAGTGTGCTGGTTGTCTGATACCTGCCTGTATGTGTGACATAGGCCATGTACGTATGTGTGTGTGCAGGGACATCATGGTCAGGCATGTGAGTACAGTGATGTGTTCTATTGCAACATGGGGGGCTCTGTGCGGAATGGATACATGGAAGCATGGCAGTCTCTGTTCCTGGACATGGGTGGGGGTGAGGGATGGGTGCTGGTCCCATGTACACGTATGGTGTCCATGTGTGTGTGTCTGACCTGCGTGTCTGTGACTTGTAAATGCCATGGATGCATGACACATGTCTGTGACAATGTTCAGATTCACTGATGCAGCCTAGTCATCCTTGTATCCACTGCGTCTGTGGTGTACGAGGCCAGATGGATGGAACTACGGTGAGGTGTGTGCATGTGATGGCAAGACCCATGATGCATGTGAGTTTAAAACCAACATTGTATGAATCATGAGTCCCTTGGTCATGTATGCCAATGTCCATGGCATGCGCCATGCCTGTTACTGTATGTGTTTTGCCTGCACTGACCCATGTGTTGTGGAGGGACATGATGGAAGTGATGTATGACAGTGCTACTCATCTGCTGTTGCTTCCTGTCTAGGGGACCATTGTACAGTACCCTGATGCTTGTGTTCTATGTCTCCCTCTACACAGTGGCAAGTGAAGAAGAGGGCGGAGAAGGCGCTGTGGAGCAGAGCGGCGGGGATGCCGCCACGGCTGCAGCGGATGCAGCGGAAGGGGTGGGTGAGCCCCCACAGGGGCTTGCACCGGCGGAAGACGGCGTGGAGACATCCAGGTTGGTGGTTTCCACAGAGGGGGAGGAGGCTGCTACTGAGCCACACATGGGGCCTGGTGGGGGCATCCCCACTGGTGCAAGTGGTGCAATCCAGGGCCAGGGGCAAGAGGCAGCACAGGTCGCCGTGGAGGTGCCTGTGCATGTCACTGTCCCTGACACTGTGACTGCACCACCATGCACCAGCAGGGATGCCCCATCCCAGGCCCGTCCGCAGGTAGGGGAGATGTCCATGTCATCTGACACTCCTCTACCTGCGGACGAGGGGACCCCTGGCCGTGTGGAGAGGGTCCTGATTGGTGTCGCGTTGCGCACGGCTGGCATTCGTGATGAGGTGCATGCTTCCCGGGAGGAGCAGGCACATCATCACGAAGAGCACCGTGCGTACGTGAACCATTTGGGAGCCGCCATGGTCGGGGGTTTCCTACATGTGTGTGGCCTTCTGGCGACCCTCTCCTCCTCTGTGGGGGCTATGCGCCAGTCGTGCTCCATGCCGTCTTCCGGCCCAGATGCCACCAGGGCCCCCTGTGGACCTGCCCCGACCAATGCAGCCAGCTCGGTGGGGACCCCATCCCTGCCACAGTCGGGAGTCGAAGGTCCAGCAGGGGTGGACACACCAGCAACTGTCCCCCTGCAGATGGAGGATGTGCCGGCATCATCTGGCAGGGCACGTGCACGACGGCATTGGTGGATTCCATCAGCCTGGATGCCGTCATGCTGGCAGAGGCAGTGGCGTCGGAGGCAGCAGCAGGCTCGACGTGGGAGGCATCATGGCTCGGGGCCATCAAGATCAGAGGGGCAGGCATCGGCCGGAGGGCAGGAGAACCCTGGGATGGCAGTGTCTTCCGTGTGGGAGCAGTTGGTCCAGCGGATAGGTGCGGAGCGGCAGCGGGCGGAGGAGGAGCGGCTCACCATGGTCAGGGCAGAGTTCTCCATGCATCGGGCGTTGAGGCGGGCTGAGTGCCTCGAGGAAGCTCGCAGGGAGTTTGAGGTGGACACGGGGTTGACCCTGCGAGACCTCGGGGCCAGGACAGAGTCCCGCCTCCGGGACATCGACATGGAGTTCGATGATGCCCTGGCCGGCAACATCACAGAGTGAGCCGCAGGACTTGCCCGCTGCCATTGTATATAGTTATATAGTTAGTGGTAGGTTTCCTTTGAATTTTTTTTTTTATTTGGTTGCGATTGGACAATGCGCCACTTTTTTGTATATAGTTCAGTTTTTAGTTAGTTGACATAGTTAGGTTTCATTTGGTTGGGCTCATGGACCCGGGATTGTCTTGTAAATGGTTCTTCTATGGATTTTTTGATTTTTTGGATTTTTTGGATTTTTTTCATGGACATTCATCTTCTTTTTGTTGTTTTTCTTTGTGGTTTTTCTCATTTCATTTCCATTCTAGTTGATTTTCAATACATTTTTACTTTCATCCTTCAATGTGTCGTATCATCTCATTGCTTTCATGCATGTCATGTTGGGTGTTTTAACATTCACTTGCAGCCATTGTGTGTGACAGACATGTGTTCATTTGCATTATTTACATTGGGTGTGTAACATGTAATTGCCTTTGATATGTGGGTGGATGTGATAGTTGGTTGGGCCTTTTGGCAGGGGAGGATGGCCATTACGGACATGATTGGGGATTGTTGGGACCCAGGTGCAGGGGGGCATGGATGGGACATGGGCGAGGGCCTGGTGGAGGGTGCCCCGCAATGCTGGGGGGTGGGGGTGGTGGGGGACATGAGTTGGACATGGGTGGGGGCCTGCTGGCAGGTGCCCCACAGTGCTGGGGGGTGGGGGTGGTGGGGGACATGAGTTGGACATGGGTGGGGGCCTGCTGGCAGGTGCCCCACAGTGCTGGGGGGTGGGGGGGGTGGGGGACATGAGTTGGACATGGGTGGGGGCCTGCTGGCAGGTGCCCCACAGTGCTGGGGGGTGGGGGGGGACATGAGTGGGGGCCTGCTGGGGGGTGGGGGTGCAGGGGGACATGAGTGGGGGCCTGCTGGGGGGTGGGGGTGCAGGGGGACATGAGTGGGGGCCTGCTGGGGGGTGGGGGTGCAGGGGGACATGAGTGGGACATGGTTGGGGGCCTGCTGGCAGGTGCCCCACAGTGCTGGGGGGTGGGGGTGCAGGGCGACATGAGTGGGACATGGTTGGGGGCCTGCTGGCAGGTGCCCCACAGTGCTGGGGGGTGGGGGTGCAAGGGGATATGAGTGGGGGCCTGCTGGGGGGTGGGGGTGCAAGGGGACATGAGTGGGACATGGTTGGGGGCCTGCTGGCAGGTGCCCCACAGTGCTGGGGGGTGGGGGTGCAGGGGGACATGAGTGGGACATGGTTGGGGGCCTGCTGGCAGGTGCCCCACAGTGCTGGGGGTGGGGGTGCAGGGGGACATGAGTGGGGGCCTGCTGGGGGGTGGGGGTGCAAGGGGACATGAGTGGGACATGGTTGGGGGCCTGCTGGCAGGTGCCCCACAGTGCTGGGGGGTGGGGGTGCAGGGGGACATGAGTGGGACATGGTTGGGGGCCTGCTGGCAGGTGCCCCACAGTGCTGGGGGGTGGGGGTGCAAGGGGACATGAGTGGGGGCCTGCTGGGGGGTGGGGGTGCAAGGGGACATGGTTGGGGGCCTGCTGGCAGGTGCCCCACAGTGCTGGGGGGTGGGGGTGCAGGGGGACATGAGTGGGGGCCTGCTGGGGGGTGGGGGTGCAAGGGGACATGAGTGGGGGCCTGCTGGGGGGTGGGGGTGCAAGGGGACATGTGGCTTGGCTGGGGGGCATGCCCATGGTGGATGTGCTGCCTGCGGGACATGACCAGGGGTGCAGGGTAGTCCCCTGTGGTGTGGGCTGCCTGCAGAGGTCGTGGAGGGGGTAGAGGGGAGACCTGGGAGGACCCACACTGGCAATTCACCTCTTCAACTTCCCGCACACCCACGTAATACACTGCCCCACTCGCACAGGCCCAATCGCGTGTAGAATTTCTCGCGCACCCCTGAAATCCACGTACCCAGGCCAATCGCGTGTAGAATTTCTCGCGCACCCCTGAAATACACGTACCCTGCTGAAATCGCGTGTAGAATTTCTCGCGCACCCCTGAAATACACGTACCCTGCTGAAATCGCGTGTAGAATTTCTCGTGCACCCCTGAAATACACGCGCCCAGGCTATTCGCGTGTAGAATTTCTCGCGCACCCCTGAAATACACGCGCCCAGGCTATTCGCGTGTGGAACTTCACGCGAACCCCTGAAATACACGTAGCACGCTCCCCCAAGCCCGATCGCGTGAATCAGTTCACGCGAACCCCTGAAATACACGTAGCCCGCTCCCCCAGGCCCGATCGCGTGAATAAGTTCACGCGAACCCCTGAAATACACGTAGCCCGCTCCCCCAGGCGCGATCGCGTGAAAAAGTTCACGCGAACCCCTGAAATACACGTAGCCCGCTCCCCCAGGCCCGATCGCGTGAGTGACTTCACGTGAACCCCTGGAATACACGTAGCCCGCTTGCCGTGCTGGTACAGGGTTAGCGCAGCCCTTTGCGCTGGATTGGGGATTTTGATGGCTTTTCCCTGCGCGGAAGGCGTTCTTGGGGGCGTAACTAGCGCTGCTGCAAGGTCGCTGCGCCACTATGCGCCACGGCTGGTTTTGGTGGCTGGAATCCATGAATACGCTGTGCGCGGAAATGGGTTTTGGCGCACGCGGCTGGCGCAGGGATTCGCACGCGCACACTGTGCGCCAGCCGCGTGCGCCACTTGTGCGCCGAATTCTATGAATTGGCCCCTCTGTGTCAAAATGTCCCAGTAAAGCAGGGTAAATTAGTTGAGCCCTAGTTTTTAACCACTGGTTATGATTATGTTGGAAAATGTTTGAGAGGATCCAGTGAGACTTCAAATTGCCAACTTTGCAAAATGTAGTTATAATGTAGAGCTGGCTGTGAAATACCTGTGAGGAAGCAAGAGCTAAGATGTTCTGTATTTGATGAATGTTTTATAAGTTTGCCTATTCCTTTTCCTTGCGCATTTGTTTTTTGAAGTAATAAATTTCAGTATATTATTGAAAACATTTTTATTAATTATTGAAAGATTAATCGTTAGT
Organism: Ambystoma mexicanum; assembly: GCF_040938575.1. Classification (NCBI taxonomy): domain Eukaryota; kingdom Metazoa; phylum Chordata; class Amphibia; order Caudata; family Ambystomatidae; genus Ambystoma; species Ambystoma mexicanum. The sequence goes on from NC_090935.1 coordinate 1,432,322,390, forward strand.
AATTAATACCATTATTATATTAATTATTAGAAAGAAAAGCCCTTTTACTAGGCGTGTTTTTATAAGAGCAAATAAGCTACATTTTCCGAATCAGTACCTCTTTGTAAAGTTTTTGCAAAACATGTTTTTGTGAGGGTGTTTTTTGTGTGAAAAGGGTACCATTTGAACAGTTTCACCAAAACAAAGTACATTTGCCCAGCCCTAGATTTTAACCTATGTCTATGATTATGCTGGAAAGGTTTTGAGAGGGTTCATTTTAAATTGGCAATTGTGCAGAAGACAGATATGATGATGGGCTGACTGTGAAATCCCTGTGCTGATGTGAAAACTAAGATGTTCTGTATTTGTATAGATATTTGGAAAGGGTGCATTATCTCTGTATTTGTACTGTTTTCTTGTTAGAGATGAAAAAATTGTTGAACCTTTGAATTAATTATTAAAATATTGTTTCTTACATTTTAGGCCTTTTATTTTTAGTGTAAAATATTACAATTAGTCTTAACTGTTACAATTATTTACTAATTTTTGAAAATATTTTGTTTTTTTACTAGGCTGATTTTTAGGAAAGAAAATGTCTACGGTTTCATTTTATAATATTTTTGCAAAACACACTTTTTGTGAGGGCGACTTTTTATCAAAAAGGGTGAAATTCAAGATGTTCCAGCAAAGCAGAATAACTTTTCAAGCCATGGTTTGTAACCATTGGTTATGATTTTTCAGAATTGTTTTGTGAGGGTCCAGTGGGACTTTAAATTAGAAATTGTGCAGTAGGAAGTTATAATGGAGGCTGTGAACTCCCTGTGAAGAAGTGACAGCTAATGTGATCTCTATGTGATGGATGTTTTTAAAAGGTGCATTTTCCTTTTCCTTGCCCTTTTATTTTTTGAAATAATAGATTTGACTACATTATGGAAACTGTTTTATTAATTATGAGTAAATAATACAATCACTGAGAAGAACCTTTCTAAAAGTTTTTTTTTTCTTAGTTTTTCAATTGTCAGCATAACAGATATCCAATGGCACATAATCAACGGTTCCTTATATGTACAATTTTAACATATCTTATATTCAAAACTGTCCCTTCCTGCCACATCCACCCCTAATAGGTTTGTCTCAAAACAATATTTTTTGTGAGAGTCACCTTTTCTTAAAAAAAAAAAAGGTATGTTCTAAAATGTTCCAGCAAAAGAAAGTACATTTGTCCAGCAATGGTTTTGAACCTCTGTCTAAGATTATGCTGGCAAGGCTTTGAGACAGTACAGTGGCACTTTAAATTGGCAACTGTGCAGAAGGTAGTTATAATGAAGAGCTGGCTGTGTGATCCCTGTGATGAGGAAAAGCAAAGATATTCTCTATTTATGTATAGGTCTGTTTTTACAGGTAGCTTTTTCTTTTTACTTGAAGTTTTCTTTTCTATGGTAATAGATTTGAATCAATAATTGAAGCTATGTTATTAATGCTTGTAATATTCATTATTAATTAATAATTAAATTATTATTATATTAAATTATGTAGCCATTATTTAAAAGAAGAATGTTTTAATAGGCCTAGTTTTCTCTACTTATTCAAGATAGGTTGTTTTGTAATATTTTTGCAATACATCTTTTTAGTGAGGGTGGTCTTGATGCACAAAGGTTAAGATTTGAAATGTTCCACCAAAGTAAATGTGTCCAGCACTACTTTTTAACCCCAGCAATGGTTATGCTGGAAAGGTTTTGGTTAAGGGTCCAGTGTGACTTCAAATTGGCAACTGTGCAGAAGGCAAAAATAATGAAGGGCTGACTGTGAAATCCCTGCACTGAAGTGAAAGCTAAGATGGTCTGTATTTGTATGGCTGTTTTTAAAATCTGCATTTTATTTCAGTTTGTTTTTTCTGAAGTGTTAGAGGTGAATAGATTATTGAAACATTTTAATTACTTATTTCAATATAACATTTATGTTTAGTTTAATTATTACTCTTAGAAATTACAAGTCATTATTAATTGTGGAAAAGAAACTACTTTTTTTATTAGGCCGATTTTCGTGGGGGAAGACATTCTATTTTTTCAATCTTTATTTTACCAAAAACCTTTTTGTGAAGGTGAATTGTGAGCAAAAAAAGGATAAGATTCATAATGGTCCAGCAAAGCAGAGCACATTTGCAAACCCATAGTTTTAAACCACTGGTTATGATTATGCTGAAAATGTTTTGAGAGGGTCCAGTGGGACTTTAAATTGGCAACTTTGCAGAGAGCATTTGTAACAAAAGTTGGCTCTGAAATCCCTGTGAGAAAGTGAAAGCAAAGATATCCTATATTTGTATGGATGTTTTCAAGGGTGCATTTCCTTTTTAGTATTACTTTCTTTCTGATTTGATGGAGGTGAATAGATAATTGAAACATTTTCATTAATTATTGAAATATTATTTATTAGATATTACAATTTTATTTTTAGCTTGATTTTCAGTATTACACTGTACAATGTTGTATTTATCATTGAAGAGGAAAACGTTTTTATAAGGCAGATGTTTGTGAAAGAAAGGTTTTTTTCAAATCAGTTTATTTTTACAACATTTTTGCAAACAATCCTTTTGTGAAGGTAACTTTCCAGTGAAAAGGGCAAGATTCAAAATGTTGCAGCAAAGGAGAGTACATTTGCCAAGCCCTAGTTTTTACCCACTGGTTATGATTATGCTGGAGCAGTTTTGAGATGGTCTAGTGGACTTTTAATTTGCAGCTGTCCAGAAAGCAGTAATAATAAAAAGTTGGCTGTGAAATCCAAGTGATGAAGTGAAAGCAAAGATGTTATCTATTTATTTGTAGGCCTGTTTTTGAAGGGGCTATTTATTTTTCTTTGTACTTATTTTGTGAAGTAACAGATTGAAATAGATTATTGAAACAATTTTAGGAATTAATGAAATATTAATTATTAGTAAATTATTAAATAATTATATGACATTATTTAGTAATTATTGAAAAGAAGAATGGTTTATGTGTTTAATTTTCATACGATTAATTTGCTAATCATTCAAATAGGTTCCTTTTTGTAACATTTTTATAACAAACAAATCTTTTTTTGTGGAGGTAACATTTTTGTAGAGAGGCTAACATTTGAAATGTTACAGAAAAGTACATTTGACCAGCACTACTTTTTAACCCCAGCCATGGTTATGCTGGAACAGGTTTGAGAGGGCCCAGTCATACTTTAAAAAAGCACCTGTGCAGAAGGCAGATATAATGAAGGGCTGACTGTGAAATCCATGCACTGAAAGGAAAGCTAAGATGTGCTCTGTATTTGTACAGATGTTTTTAAAGATTGCATTTACTTTTTAGTTGTACTTTTTCTGAAGTGCCATAGCTGAATCGATCATTGAAACATTTAAAGTTAATATTGAAATATTTAACTATTAGATTTTTCTTATTTTTAGTGTAATTATTGGTGTTAGAAAAATTCCATTATTTATTAATTATTGAAATGAAAACATCTTTGTTGTTAGGCTGATTTTTGAGAAACAAATTTGCTATTTTTAATGAGTTTCTTTTTATAAAATGTTTGCAAAACATCTTCTTTGTGAGGGTGATATATTAGCAAAAATGGTAAGTGTCAAAATGTCCCAGCAAAGCACGGTAAATTAGTTGAGCCCTAGTTTGTAATGGCTGGTTATGGTTATGCTGGAAAATACTTGAGAGGATCCAGTGAGACTTCAAATTGCCAACTGTGAAAAATGTAGTTATAATGTAGAGCTGGATGTGAAATACCTTTGGGGAAGCAACAGCTAAGATGTTCTGTATTTGATTAATGTTTTATAAGTTTGCCTATTCCTTTTACTTGCACATTTAGTTTTTCAAGTAATACATTTCCGTATATTATTGAAAACATTTCATATTAATTATTGAAAGATTCATTATTAGTAATTAATACAATTATTATATTAATTATTAAAAAGAAGAGCCCTTTTACTAGGCATGTTTTTATGAGAGCAAATAAACAACTTTTTCCAATACAGTTCTTTTTGGGAAAATGCTGTTTTGGCAAGGGCTGTTTGTGGCTGCTACATGCTCTTCTCTGCTGCTACGATCCTGCTACGATCCCGTTGTCTACCTCTGCTCAGCGCATCTATTCGCCCTTCATGCTGTGGACAAACGGTATGGACTGGGGCTGAATACTGCTTATTTTCATGCCAAAGACTCAAAAGTTACAATGCAACAGGCTAATTGCTATTTTGTGTTGTTTTAGGTAGCAAGCTTTTGTGAATCTTTCTAAGTCCCTGTGCTCCGCCCACATTGCCCACAATTCCATTTCTACAATGGACCCGCGCTTCATGCGCGCACACGTTTTGGAAAAGCGCTGTTTTGGCAAGAGCTGTCTGTGGCTGTGTTGGCGTGACAGTGGGTGAAGGGGAAAATATTTTGTAAATTATTTTCCGACTTTTGGGGTGAATCACTACTTTGTTGTTGATATGAACCAGTTACCAAAACTGACCATGGTCAACAAACGACTTCATCTGAATCCGACTCGTTCTCAACATACAATGTATTCATTGAAAACAAATATGCCTGCTATGCTGAAATCCTCAACACCTCGGTCCTGAGTGGAATCGAATTTTGTGACCCTTTGACCGGCTTAATTAGCTGTAAAAAAAACTATACTAGCTGCGCCATGCGCTCTGAGTAAAAGAACAGGTGCGCCTGACATTCATTGCTACTACCCTCTGCACACTAAACAACCTGTAATGACCCAGGGAGAATGGTGTGTTTCCAATGAATTGATGTGTGGCATGACTTTACCTTCTCAAGAAATAATAATCAGCATTACGGACTCCACATTACCATCATGGAATGATAGACAAAAAGAAAACATTGGGCTCACTGGCGAAAGAAAAACCTTCACAAATATCTGGGTTGCCCGAAGTTCTAAACATCATTAATCCAGCAAGACCAGAAAACTCAGATTTAAAATCGCTGGGCTCGACGGCCTTGCTGGTAGAAGAAAACTTCTTATCACAAATGGAAAACAGTGCAATACAAAAATCTCCTCAAACAAATGTATCGCTTACTCATTGCGAGACTCCCATTCAGGGGCAACCATCAAAAAACCTGAATGACTTGAGGAAAGACTTGTCACAATCACCTTTAATGTTTCAACATTATTTGCTAAATTTAACTATGTCACGCATTACTTATGCTAATGCAACACCGCTCAAACGGGTACATTTGATAATGTCCTTGAGTAGTCCGACAAGCGATACACCTACAATAACAACGCCTCCTCTATTAGAACTGACACTAAATGCAATGAACACTACGCTTTCTTCTTTGTTCAAGTTATTTGAAGTGCTGGATAAAAAAATAAACTGACAATCTGATTTGCTCAATATGATAGCTAATCCACAACTTGACAAACTATCAAGCAAGGAGTTAAAGATGAGTGTGCATGACAAATGGATGAAGTCACAGCATTCAGCTCCTAACAATCTGCCAGAAGAAAACGTTTCAATCTTAACAGTGCCAGTTCAAAAAAGTCTGGCGAAATTTGACATTTTACCCACATTTCCGGATGTTATCAAACCGCAAGAAATATCGGTACCATCTGAGACACTAGCCTCACACCAGCTAACCCTAAAGGCAAAAAACAAGTAACCAGTACAAAAAAGGATGTCATTACTAAGGAAGTCTATAACATCTTTGTTTCACCAAGAGCAACTAAACAACATACAAAAACGCACAGCCCCCTTACTGGGACACAAAATATTCTAAAAACATTGTACAAGTGCAAAATGTAAGCTCCTCAACTTCCAAATGTTTTGTCAAAGCCATTTCACTTAAAATTTCTAAAAATAAGACGACTGTTCCAAGATGGAAAAAATCAACTAAAGCAATAAAACAAAAAGCAGAAACTAAAGACTCTGCATGTCAAAGTGTACTCATTTATCAACCACTGGATGAATTAGTTGAATCGGCTAACCAAGATCGGCTATTAGATCACCGCCAGCAAGGCAAAACTACCAGCCCAAGAATAAACAAAGTTTACCTCAAAATAACTCAAACAATACAGCTACACTAGACCAAGATGTAATTAACAAAGACTGAAGAGAAATAGAAATTCAAACGTCCTTGCATGAATTTTTCAGCAAATAACATACCACAGCAAGTGAGTGTTTTGGGGCAAGATGTACAACCTTTTTTCCAATACACGATAATAATAAACCGGTGCGACTGCAAAAATAAATTCAAATGAAACACAATTGCCAACAACACTGAATCAAACCGAACCTAAAAGAAACATAACAAATAGGACTCCTAAACAAATAACTCACTTAATCATGAAGAAGTCAGAACACTCATTGCATCTGCACCGTTTATTATTGAAATGTAGACCTGCACCATATCCTTCATTTGATTTAAATAGAGTCAGAATGCTAAAAATCTTTGAAGAAATCCCAAGCCTCCAAGATGTCTGCTCAATAGACATAAACTTAGTAGAATTCACACACCAAACCGACTTATCGGTAGTTATATTATTTATGCAGCCAGGTGTGGTCTTCAAAACCATACGGCAAGCCAGGAAAGAGTTATATGACCTCGGCTTTGAAATACTTCAAGACTTATCAGTGAAAGGTTCTGAATCAAAAGCACAATCAAACAACAATCATCTTTTTCAAGCCCTGACTCCTAATCATCCTTTGATGCTGTCTAATCGTTTCTCAGCTTTAGCCACAAATTTAAGATGATACCCATGCCAATTAGAGATAATCTCTCACCACGATTATAACAACCTAACCCAAAAACACATGCCCTAGCTACGTTAGCGAGTTGGAAAACCAGAGGGCATGTCCATTTGATGAATACATTGCAACATGAATTAAATAACTATCATGTAGTGGCCCTTCAAGAAACGTGGCTTCTAGGCGACCCTATATGGGATGAGTATCACATTTCCATCGTAAAAGTTATATCAACAGGCACAGATCGTCCGTCAGATGGATTATTGGTGCAGTACAAATTGCAGCAGGATATACATGTGATGCTTGGGCTTCACCAAATAACTATATGCAGCTAGTTAAAATTACACAAGGTTCCTGCAGACTAGCTCTTATCAATTTATATTGAAATCATTCAGAAATGTCTGACGAAAGTTTTATAGAAGATTTGAACACTTTGATGAGACTGGTAACTTCTGCAGTGGACATCTCAGCAACAATGATAATTGGGGACTTCAACTTACATTTAATCGATGCTGCCCAACCACAAGATCACCAACTCATTAGTCAATGGAAAAATGTCATTAAGGCAGACTCCTTATACCTAGCGATTGTACATTGCAAGGAGACTGCCCTGCACAACATACATGGTCAAGAGGCAGCCAACGTTCAATAATTGACTACATATACATGGACAAACGCACCTTCTCAAATGGTGAACATTTGAAAATAATCAAAAAATCTCACAGTGATCATAGTATGATAACTTTGACTTGGCAACATGAAGCCCTAAACAACCTCACAATATTCACAACAATTAGACATTAATCCAGGAAGAAACCACTTCTGTTGGTCTGGTGAAAAACTGGAACAATTGCATCGTGCTGCTAGTGATGATGTAAGCTACAGCCTCCAAAAAAGATTGTCTCATACAGACCACTATGTTATGGCCCTGGTGCTTTTTGTCAGTCACACCAGCAATACCTCGAGACCTATATATAAAATGAAACACGCATATGATCAAGAATTACATAAAATGAAGACAGAATATTGAAGGAAAAAATGAGCTACTAAACACTTTGAATCAAGTGACTGGATAAGGACCCTGAAAGCGTTGAAAACACACATTCGGAATTGGACACGAAGCAGACAGGCTTACATGTATCAACAAGATGGAGAGTCTATGCTCCAAGCGCTGGCAGAAAATCATCAGCTGCTATTTGGAAATTACTAAACACTGCAACGAACATCGTTCAAGAAGCAATCCAGATAAACGGTGTAACAGAGACAGAGTGGTATAACCGTTTCCTTCGTCTATATGAAAGCACAATAACATCGAACCAAGGATCATCGCTGGCGGACTTCCCAATGACAGAATCATACAGCCTAGATTATGACTTCACAATAACTAAAGAAGATATCAGATACTTTATCCAAAAGTCTAGTCGTTCATGGGTGCCGGGCCCTGACGGCCTTAGTAACAGCATGTTTAAAGAATTTCCCATAGAATGGACAGATATACTATACGACATCTTCCAACAAGTCAAATCCACAAAAGAACTACATAGCTCATGGCTAAAATAGGTAGTGATACCAATCTATAAAAAGGGAAACAGACAACTATCCAGCAGCCTTGCTAGATGCACCAAGCAAGATGTTTACACGCTTCATTCTGAAAAAATTAAACAATTGGACTGTAGACTGTGGAAACCGAGATATTTACCAATCTTGGTTCGTAGCAGGATTGTGAACATCAATTAATTTGACCCTCATCTCTACTATTCGGGCACAAGCTCGGGGTGTATACTTGCTTCAGCCCTCTTTACTTTTGTTTATCTCGGATCTGGTGAGAGACCTGACGCTTCTGTTAAATGAGGCACCGAAATTGGGCCCTAACTGCATACCATGCTTATTTTATGGAGCTGACCTGATTTTGATATCTAAGATCCCAAAGGGCCTACAAAGAATGCTTCAAGCCTTGGCCCTATATGCAACTAAATATGTGTTAACCATCAATATAGAAAAATCTAAAGTAATGATATGCCCAGGAAGCAGACAATAAAAATGATCTCCAACACTTGGACCCTTGGCAAAATGCCAATTTACCTACGAGTAAATACAAATAATAGATTGACAGACATACCCTACTTCATCACAATTTTAACTAAGATGCGTATTGCTATTTCACAAGCAAAAATCATAAGCGCGAAGTATGGGAAGTTTTCTTGTCTCCCAATTATCATCTTTTTCAAACAGAAAACAATTCCTCAAGTGCTGTATGGAGCAGACACAAAACAAATTACATCTGAACTATTTTGGACTCGATTAGAACGACTGTATTGGAAAGACCTGCTCTGTTTAACAAAGGCAACTCTTATGGCTTTGATTTGATATGAATTAGGAGTTGCTTCCTTGTACAGTGCTTATACATGGAAGTTATGTTTGCTCTATAGAAAATATGGTACAACGTCCTTTCATCGCGGGACGTTTCTTCGTGGGGTTTTTTACCGTGAATTTTTTATAGAAAAAACCCATCTAATTTTTTGGGGGGGTTTAAAAAATTATATATATGGGATGTGGGTTTTTGGTAATAGATATAAACTGAAATGGAATGGAGGTTTGGGGGGGGAAACCCCAAAAATAAATTTAAAAAAAATGTGATTGGTTTTTTGGAAAAACAAATTCACAGTAAAAAACCCAGCGAAAAAACATCCCGCGATTAAATGACATGGAACCTGAAAATATACCATGTGTGAGAACAAAAACCATTTACTATCTATCACAGCAAACTACTTCAGTACTACCAAGTTAAAGTTCTGCATTGAATGAAAGAGAACTGGGAAAGAAGCTTTAAGGGTAGCGGAGATCTCAGATGACATTTTTATGAACAACCCTACGCATGCAAAACGCAAATGACTGCTACTCAATTGGATTAAAACATGTGATTCTTGCTCAAATTACAAAGATTTTATCCAGAATCCCTTTGTTCCAAAAGCTCTGGGCACAATCGAGGGATATATGATCAAATGTCCCTCGATTAAACTGAGAAATACTTGGTTGAGGTTAAGACTTAATTTATAGCCTACTACACAAATTTTAGCTTAGCACACTAAAATATCTACTAACCAAACTGAATGCTGATACTGCCATAAAACGGATCAAGTAGAGACACTAAAACATCTAATAGCAGAATGTGTAAACCTGAGTGCACAGCGTATGTTGCACTTTAGATCGATACTCTCACATATAAAATGTTTGGACATAGACACCTTTTGGTCTTTGATATTTAACACTGATAACATTTGTGTGAGAATTACCACAATTAATTTTTTGGAAGCACTGAAATGGGATCATGAAGAGCTGACAGCCCTCGTTCATAACCAAATGACTGTAACATTGGAAGAATAAAAATATAAAAATATAAAAAGAAAATAGTAACAGAGAAAATGTATGATCAGTATCAGCTTGAGGTGCAGTCTTTAACAAATGTATTATATAATGTTTTAGGCTCCTTTCGCCTGAATTTTATAATTGTGTTGTGAAAAATCAATTTGTTTGATATGAATTGAACATTTTAAAGTTAGACATCAAATTGAGATGTTAGTGGATGGGAATAATAACCTTTCCAGATGGGCAGTGTATTGAATTGTGTAGCAATTGACTGAGATGATTGTAGTTTCAGATAGCATAATTGGTTTCTGTTTTGTCTATTTTGTTAGGTTTTTGTACTCCTCTGCACCTCAGAATTGTAGAAATGTATATCGTGTCAGACTGTTTAGATTTTGAAACATATTTTCTTTGTAAAAATATTGAAAAGTTGATATTATCAGCTGTGTCAATAATAAAAATAATAATAATAAACTACTTTTTCCACATCTGTTCCACTTTGTACCATTTTTGCAAAACATGTTTTTTGTGAGGGTGGCATTTTTGTAAAAAGGTTATGATTTGAACTGTCTCACCAAAACAAAGAAAATTTGCCCAGCCCTAGATTTCAACCTCTGGCTATGATTATGCTGGACATGTTTGAGAGGGTCCATAGGGACTTTAAATTGGCAATTGTGCAGAAGACAGATATGAAGATGGGCTGACTGTGAAATCCCTGTGCTGAAGTGAAAACTAAGATGTTCTGTATTTGTATAGATATGCTTTAAGGGTGCATATTCTTTGTATTTGTGCTGTTTTCTTGAAGTGTTAGAGGTGAAAAGATTGTTGAAACATGTTCATTATTATTTAAATATTGATTATACATTTTAAGCTTTTTATTTTTAGTATAAATATTAGTCTTAAATATTACAATTACTCACTAAAAAGAAAATCCTTTTTTACTAGATTTCTTTTTATAACATTTTTGCAATAACTCTGTTTTTGTGAGGGTGACCTTTTAGCAGAAAGGGTGAAATTCAAAATGTTCCAGTAAAGCAGAATAATTTGTCGAGCCATAGTTTGTAACATTTGGTTATGATTTTTCTGAAAGGTTTTGTGAGGGTCCAGTGGGACTTTAAATTGGCAACTGTACAGAAGGCAGTTATAATGAAGGCTGTGAACTCCCTGTGATGAATTGTTAGCTAATGTGATCTGTATTTGATGGATGTTTTTAAAAGGTGCATTTTCCTTTTCCTTGTCCCTTTATTTTTTTAAGTAATATATTTGACTACATTATGGAAACTATATTGTTGATTATTAATAAATAATACAATCACTGAGAAGAAGAACCTTTCGAAAAGGTTTTTCAAATTTCTTAGTTTTCAATTGTCAGCATAACAGATGTCCAATGGCACATAATCAACTGTTCCTAATATGTACAATTTCAACATATCTTATGTTCAAAACTGCCCCTTCCCTCCCCATTAACCCCTAATAGGTTTGTCTCAGAAGAGCAAATTGACTATTTTTTCTAACTCAGTTCCTTTTTGTAACATTTTTGAGAAACAATCTTTTTTTCTGTGAGAGTAACTTTGTTTTCTCAAAAATTGTACGATTTGAAATGTGCAAAAAACAAGGGGGGGTCCTTGGAGTCCCTCTACCGAGCATTAGTCCATTTTACGAGAGACTTACCCAGAGTCTTTAGCTCACTATCTTTCACAGAGGAGAAATATCTAAAACATATCAGTCTTTGTCCTGCCCTAGGGCAGCCCAGCACCGAAACGATCAGCAAGAGTACCAATAGCAACCCCAGACACGTGTTTCAGTCTTGTTGGACCTCATCAGTAGGGTGGAGCTATGCCTCTCTAAGAATAGTGAGCAAGGGGTCCATGTCTGGATTCCCCTAGTAACTTAGGGTGAGACCCAAAGTTACTTAAATATGCAAAAAACTAGGGCGGGTCCTGGGAGTCCCTCTAAGGGACATTAGTCTCGGTTATGAGAGACTTACCCAGAGTCTTTAGCTCACTATCTTTCACAGAGGAGAAATATCTAAAACATATCAGTCTTTGTCCTGCCATAGGGCAGTTCAACACCGAAATGCTAAGCAATTCTCCTCTGAACAAGAGTACCAATAGCAACCCCAGACACGTGTTTTGGTTTGGTTGGACCTCATCAGTAGGATGGAGCTGTGCCTGTCTAAGAATAGTGATCAAGGGGTCCACATCTGGATTCCCCTATTAACTTAGGTTAATACTCAAAGCTACTTAAATATGCAAAAAAACAAAGGGGGTCCTGTGAATCCCTTTGCCAGACATTATTCCTGGTTACGAGAGACTTACCCAGAGTCTTTAGCTCACTATCATTCACAGAGGAGAAATATCTAAAACATATAATTCTTTGTCCTGCCCTAGGGCATTCCAGCACCGAAATGCTAAGCAATTCTCCTCTGAACAAGAGTACCAACAGCAACCCCAGAGCCGTTTTTCAGTCTGGTTGGACCTCATCAGTAGGATGGAGCTGTGCCTCTCTAAGAATAGTGAGCAAGAGGTCCACATGTGGATTCCTCTAGTAACTTAGGGTGAGAACCAAAGTTACTTAAATATGCAAATATGATATGCCCAGGAAGCAGACAATAAAAAGGATCTCCAACACTTGGACCCTTGGCAAAATGCCAATTTACCTAGGAGTAAATACAAATAATAGCTCGACAGACATACCCTACTTCACCTCAATTTTAACCAAGATGCGTGTTGCTATTTCACAATCAAAAATCATAAGCGCGAAGTATGGGAAGTTTTCTTGTCTCCCAATTATCATCTTTTTCAAAGAGAAAACAATTCCTCAAGTGCTGTATGGAGCAGACACAAAACAAATTACATCTGAATTATTTTGGACTCCATTAGAAGGACTGTATTGGAAAGACCTGCTCTGTTTAACAAAGGCAACTCCTATGGCTTTGATTTCATATGAATTAGGAGTTGCTTCCTTTTACAGTGCTTATACATGGAAGTTATGTTTGCTCTATAGAAAATATGGTACAACGTCCTTTCATCGCGGGACGTTTCTTCGTGGGTTTTTTTTACTGTGAATTTTTTATAGAAAAAACCCATCTAATTTTTTTGGGGAGGGTTTAAAAAATTATATATATAGGATGTGGGTTTTTGGTAATAGATATAAACTGAAATGGAATGGAGGTTTGGGGGGGAAAACCCCAAAAATAAATTTCAAAAAAATGTGATTGGTTTTTTCAAAAAACAAATTCACAGTAAAAAACCCAGCGAAAAAACATCCCGCGATTAAATGACATGGAACCAGAAAATATACCATGTGTGAGAACAAAAACCATTTACTATCTATCACAGCAAACTACTTCAGTACTACCAAGTTAAAGTTCTGCATTGAATGAAAGAGAACTGGGAAATAAGCTTTAAGGGTAGCAGAGATCTTAGATGACATTTTTATGAACAACCCTACGCATGCAAAACGCAAATGACTGCTACTCAATTGGATTAAAACATGTGATTCTTGCTCAAATTACAAAGATTTTATCCAGAATCCCTTTGTTCCAAAAGCTCTGGGCACAATCGAGGGATATATGATCAAATGTCCCTTGATTAAACTGAGAAATACTTGGTTGAGGTTAAGACTTAATTTATGGCCTACTACACAAATTTTAGCTTGGCACACTAAAATATCTACTAACCAAACTGAATGCTGATGCTGCCATAAAACGGATCAAGTAGAGACACTAAAACATCTAATAGCAGAATGTGTAAACCTGAGTACACAGCGTATGCTGCACTTTAGATCGATACTCTCACATATAAAAGGTTTGGACATAGACACCTTTTGGTCTTCGATATTTAACACTGATAACATTTGTGTGAGAATTACCACAATTAATATTTTGGAAGCACTGAAATGGGATCATGAAGAGCTGACAGCCCTCGTTCATAACCAAATGACTGTAACATTGGAAGAATAAAAATATAAAAATATAAAAAGAAAATAGTAACAGAGAAAATGTATGATCAGTATCAGCTTGAGGTGCAGTCTTTGACAAATGCATTATATAATGTTTTAGGCTCCTTTCGCCTGAATTTTATAATTGTGTTGTGAAAAATCAATTTGTTTGATATGAATTGAACATTTTAAAGTTAGACATCAAATTGAGATGTTAGTGGATGGGGATAATAACCTTTCCAGATGGGCAGTGTATTGAATTGTGTAGCCATTGACTGAGATGATTGTAGTTTCAGATAGCATAATTGGTTTCTGTTTTGTCTATTTTGTTAGGTTTTTGTACTCCTCTGCACCTCAAAATTGTAGAAATGTATATCGGGTCAGACTGTTTAGATTTTGAAACATATTTTCTTTGTAAAAATATTGAAAAGTTGATATTATCAGCTGTGTAAATAATAAAAATAATAATAATAAACTACTTTTTCCACATCTGTTCCTCTTTGTACCATTTTTGCAAAACATGTTTTTTGTGAGGGTGGCATTTTTTGTAAAAAGGTTATGATTTGAACTGTCTCACCAAAACAAAGAAAATTTGCCCAGCCCTAGATTTCAACCTCTGGCTATGATTATGCTGGAAATGTTTGAGAGGGTCCATAGGGACTTTAAATTGGCAATTGTGCAGAAGACAGATATGAAGATGGGCTGACTGTGAAATCCCTGTGCTGAAGTGAAAACCAAGACCTTCTGTATTTGTATAGATATGTTTTAAGGGTGCATATTCTTTGTATTTGTACTGTTTTCCTGAAGTGTTAGAGGTGAAAAGATTGTTGAAACATTTTCATTATTATTTAAATATTGATTATAAATTGTAGGCTTTTTATTTTTAGTATAAATATTAGTCTTAAATATTACAATTACTCACTAAAAAGAAAATCCTTTTTCACTAGGTTTCTTTTTATAACATTTTTGCAAAAACACTTTTTGTGAGGGTGACCTTTTAGCAGAAAGGGTGAAATTCAAAATGTTCCAGTAAAGCAGAATAATTTGTCGAGCCATAGTTTGTAACATTTGGTTATGATTTTTCTGAAAGGTTTTGAGAGGGTCCAGCGGGACTTTAAATTGGCAACTGTACAAAAGGCAGTTATAATGAAGGCTGTGAACTCCCTGTGAAGAATTGGCAGCTAATGTGATCTGTATTTGATGGATGTTTTTAAAAGGTGCATTTTCCTTTTCCTTGTCCCTTTATTTTTTTAAGTTATAGATTTGACTACATTATGGAAACTATTTTATTGATTATTAATAAATAATACAATCACTGAGAAGAAGAACCTTTCTAAAAGGTTTTTCAAATTTCTTAGTTTTCAATTGTCAGCATAACAGATGTCCAATGGCACATAATCAACTGTTCCTTATATGTACAATTTTAACATATCTTATGATCAAAACTGCCTCTTCCCTCCCCATCAACCCCTAATAGGTTTGTCTCAGAAGAGCAAATTGACTATTTTTTCTAACTCAGTTCCTTTTTGTAACATTTTTGAGAAACAATCTTTTTTTTTGTGAGAGTAACTTTGTTTTCTTAAAAATTGTATGATTTGAAATGTGCAAAAAAAAGGGGAGTCCTTGGAGTCCCTCTGCCGAGCATTAGTCCATTTTAGAAGAGACTTACCCAGAATCTTTAGCTCACTATCTTTCACAGAGGAGAAATATCTAAAACATATCAGTCTTTGTCCTGCCCTAGGGCAGCCCAGCACCGAAACGCTCAGCAATTCTCCTCTGAACACGAGTACCAATAGCAACCCCAGACACGTGTTTCGGTCTGGTTGGACCTCATCAGTAGGGTGGAGCTGTGCCTCTCTATGAATAGTGAGCAAGGGGTCGAAGTCTGGATTCCCCGAGTTACTTAGGGTGAGACCCAAAGTTACTTAATTATGCAAAAAACAAGGGGGATCCTGGGAGTCCCTCTGCCGGACATTGGTCCCGGTTACGAGAGACTTACCCAGAGTCTTTAGCTCACTATCTTTCACAGAGGAGAAATATCTCAAACATATCAGTCTTTGTCCTGCCCTAGGGCAGTCCAGCACTGAAATGCTAGGCAATTCTCCTCTGAACAAGAGTACCAACAGCAACCCCAGACACGTGTTTCGGTCTGGTTCGACCTCATCAGTAGGGTGGATCTGTGCCTCTAAGAATAGTGAGAAAGCAGTCCACGTCTGGATTCCCCTAGCAATTTAGGGTGAGACACAAAGTTACTTAAATATGCAAAAAACAAGGGGGGTCCTGGGAGTCGCTCTCCGGACATTAGTCCTACTTACGAGAGACTTACCCAGAATATTTAGCTTACTATCTTTCACAGAGGAGAAACATCTAAAACATGTCAGTCTTTGTCTTGCCCTAGGGCAGTCCAGCACCGAAATGCTAAGCAAATCTCCTCTGAACAAGAGTACCAACAGCAACCCCAGACACGTGTTTCAGTCTGGTTGGACCTCATCAGTAGGGTGGAGCTATGCCTCTTTAAGAACAGTGAGCAAGGGGTCCTCATCTGGATTCCCCTGGTAACTTAGGGTGAGACACAAAGTTACTTAATTATGCAAAAAACAAGGGGGATCCTGGGAGTCCCTCTGCCGGACATTAGTCCCGGTTACGACAGACTTACCCAGAGTTTTAGCTCACTATCGTTCACAGAGGAGAAATATGTAAAACATATAAGTCTTTGTCCTGCTCTAGGGCAGACCAGCACCGAAATGCTAAGCAATTCTCCTCTGAACAAGAGAACCAACAGCAACCCCAGACACATTTTTTAGTCTGGTTGGAGCTTATCAGTAGGGTGGAGCTGTGACTCTCTAAGAATAGTGAGCAAGGGGTCCACTTCTGGATTCCCCTAGCAAAATAGTTTTAGACTCAAAGTTACTTAAATATGCAAAAAACAAGGGGGGGTCCTGCGAGTCCCCCTGCCAAACATTATTCCTGGTTACGAGAGACTTACCCAGAGTCTTTAGCTCACTATCGTTCACTGAGGAGAAATATCTAAAACATTTCAGTCTTTGTCCTGCCCTAGGGCAGCCCAGCACTGAAACGCTAAGCAAGTCTCCTCTGAACAAGAGTACCAATAGCAACCCCAGACATGTGTTTCGGTCTGGTTGGACCTCATCAGTAGGGTGGGGCTGTGCCTCTCTAAGAATAGTGAGCAAGGGGTCCTCGTCTGGATTCCCCTAGTAAATTAGGGTGAGACCGAAAGTTACTTAAGTATGCAAAAAACAAGGGGGATCCTGGGAGTCCCTCTGCCGGACATTAGACCTGGTTATGAGAGATTTACCCAGAGTCTTTAGCTCACTATCTTTCACAAAGGAGAAATATCTCAAACATATCAGTATTTGTCCTGCCCTAGGGCAGTCCTGCACTAAAATGCTAAGCAATTCTCCTCTGAACAAGAGTACCAACAGCAACCCCAGGCATGTGTTTCGGTCTGGTTGGACCTCATCAGTAGGGTGGATCTGTGACTCTCTAAGAATAGTGAGAAAGCAGTCCACGTCTGGATTCCCCTAGTAACTTAGGGTGAGACCCAAAGCTACTTAAATATGCAAAAAACAAAGGGGGTCCTAGAAGTTGCTCTCAGGACATTAGTCCTTCTTATGAGAGACTTACCCAGAGTCTTTAGCTCACTATCTTTCACAGAGGAGAAATATCTAAAACATATCAGTCTTTGTCTTGCCCTAGGGCAGTCCAGCACCGAAATGCTAAACAATTCTCCTCTGAACAAGAGTACCAACAGCAACCCCAGACATGTGTTTCAGTCTGGTTAGACCTCATTAGTAGTGTGGAGCTCTGCCTCTCTAAGAATATTGAGCAAGGGGTCCACAACTGGATTACCCTAGTAATTTAGTGTGAGACCCAAAGTTACTTCAGTATGCAAAAAACGGGGGGGTTCCTGGGAGTCCCTCTGCCGGACATTAGTCCCGGTTATGAGAGACTTCCCCAAAGTCTTTAGCTCACTATCTTTCGCAGAGGAGAAATATCTAAAATTTATCAGTCTTTGTCCTGCCCTAGGGCAGTTCAGCACCAAAATGCTAAGCAATTCTCCTCTGAACAAGAGTACCAATAGCAACTCCAGACACGTGTTTCGGTCTGGTTGGACCACTTCAGTAGGATGGTGCTGTGCCTCTCTAAGAATAGTGAGCAAGGGGTCCATGCCTGATTCTCCTAGTAACTTAGGGTGAAACCCAAAGTTACTTAAATATGCAGAAAACAAGGGGGGGTTGTGCGAGTCCCTCTGCCAGACATTATTCCTGGTTACGAGAGACTTACCCAGAGTCTTTAGCTCACTATCGTTCACAGAGGAGAAATATCTAAAACATATAAGTCTTTGTCCTGCCCTAGGGCATTCCAGCACCGAAATGCTAAGCAATTCTCCTCTGAGCAAGAGTACCAACAGCAACCCCAGAGACGTGTTTCAGTCTGGTTGGACCTCATCAGTAGGATGGAGCTGTGTCTCTCTAAGAATAGTGAGCAAGGGGTCCACATTTGGATTCTTCTAGTAACTTAGGGTGAGAGCCAAAGTTACTTAAATATGCAAAAAACAAGGTGGGTCCAGGGAGTCCCTCTGCCGGACATTAGTCCATGTTACGAGAGACTTACCCAGAGTCTTTAGCTCACTATATTTCACAGAGGAGAAATATCTAAAACATATATGTCTTTATCTTGCCCTAGGGCAGTCCAGCACCAAAATGCTAAGCAATTCTCCTCTGAGAGTACCAACAGCAATCCCAGAGACGTGTTTCAGTCTGGTTGGACCTCATAAGTAGGGTGGAGCTCTGCCTCTCTAAGAATAGTGAGCAAGGGGTCCACGTCTGGATTCCCCTAGTAACTTAGTGTGAGAACCAAAGTTACTTAAATATGCAAAAAACAAGGCGGGTCCTGGGAGTCCCTCTACGGGACATTAGTCCCGGTTACAAGAGACTTACCCAGAGTCTTTAGCTTACTATCTTTCACAGAGGAGAAATATCTAAAACATATCAGTCTTTGTCCTGCCCTAGGACAGTCCCGCACCCAAATGCTAAGCAATTCTCCTCTGAACAAGAGTACCAATAGCAACTCCAGACACGTGTTTCGGTCTGGTTGGACCACTTCTGTAGGATGGTGCTGTACCTCTCTAAGAATAGTGAGCAAGGGGTCCATGCCTGATTCTCCTAGTAACTTAGGGTGAAACCCAAAGTTACTTAAATATGCAGAAAACAAGGGGGGTCCTGGGAGTCCCTCTGCCGGACATCAGTTCCGGTTACCAGAGACTTACCCAGAGTCTTTAGCTCACTATCATTCACAGAGGAGAAATATCTAAAACATATCAGGCTTTGTCCTGCCCTAGGGCAGTTCAGCACCGAAATGCTAACAATTCTCCTCAACAAGAGTACCAACAGCAACCACAGACACATGTTTCGGTCTGGTTGAACCTCATCAGTAGGGTGGAGCGTTGCCTCTCTAAGAATAGTGAGCAAGGGGTCCACGTCTGGATTCCCCTAGTAACTTAGGGTCAGACCCAAAGTTACTTAAATATGCAAAAAAATAATGGGGGTTGTCCCTCTGCCGGATAAGGTTTTGAGAGAGTACAGTGGCACTTTAAATTGGCAACTGCGCAGAAGGTAATTATAATGATGAGCTGGCTATTTGATCCCTGTGATGAGGAAAAAGCAAAGTTGTTCTACATTTATGTATAGATCAGTTTTTACACGTTGATTTTTCTTTTTACTTGAAGTTTTATTTTCTCTAGTATTAGATTTGAATTGATCATTGAAGCTATTTTATTAATGCTTGCAATATTCATTATTAATACATAATCATATGATTAGTATATTAAATTATGTTGTCATTATTTAAAAGAAGAATGTTTTAATAGGCTTAGTTTTATAAGATTAAACCCCTACTTCTTCCAGATACGTTCTTTTTGTAATCTTTTTGCAATACATCTTTTTAGTGAGGGTGACTTTTATGTAGACAGGGTAAGATTTGAAATGTTCCAGCAAAGTACATTTGTCCAGCACTACTTTTTAACCCCAGCTATGGTTATGCTGGGAAGGTGTTGGTAAAAGGTCCAGCGTGGCTTCAAACTGGCAACTGTGCAGAAGGCAAAAAAAGTGATGACTCTGAAACCACTGCACTGAAGTGATAGCTAAAATGCTCTGTATTTGTACAGCTGTTTCAAAAAGGTGCATTTTCTTTTATTTTATTTTTTTTCTGAAAGGATAGAGGTGAATAGATTATTGAAACATTATTTAAATATGACATTTACTTTTAGTTAAATTATTACTCTTAAAAATTAAGATTATTTATTAATCATGGAAAAGAAACAACTTTTTTATTAGGATGACTTTTGTGGGGAAAAGCATTCTATTCATTTTTTTGTGAAGGTACATTTTTTAGCAAAAAAAGGATAAGATTCATAATGTTTCAGCAAGCAGAGTACATTTGCCCAGCCATAGTTTTTAACCACTGGTTATGATTTTGTTACAAAGTTTTGTGAGGGTCCAGGGGGACTGTAAATTGGCAACTATGCAGAAGGCCTTTATAATGAAGAGCTATTGTGAAATCGAGGCTTTTCCCTAGACTCCGCAGAGCTTTTATTTTTCTTCGAAGCTTCCTCCCCACCGCCAATTTACCTCGTCGTTCTTGAGAGATTTACTCATCATAGCTTGACAGAAACTGCAGTCGTAAACACGATGGTCGGAGCCGAGGCACCAGAGGCAAACTCGATGGGGGTCGGTTATCGACATTTTCTTCCCACAATTCTGCCATTTTTTTAAGCCAGTTTTAGTGGAAGAAGAGTTAGATGAAAAATACATCTCGAATACTGAAACACCGTTTTGATAAACATGAAGCGAAAGCTTTCGGACAAAGAGAACTGAAGCCAATGGGCGCCGCACGAGCCCTTTATACTGCGGATGACATAGACGCTCTATGGCAGCCCTCAAGGGACATCGACGCGCGCAACCTTGAGCACAGCGCCTTCTGGTGGGGGAACATTTTTTTTTAAAGCAGCAAAGCTGAATATACAAATATATCTAAGATGAGGAATCAGTGGGAGGACACAATCCATTCGAACTTAGTTTATTTAATCCACTGTATCCTATGAAGGTTGTAGAATCATTCACCTGAAGATCACTTCCAAGGATTATAACTGTGTGAACGCTATCTTGCTATATCGGCCACCAGAAGATATGCCCAGTTTTAATGAGGAAATTGTATGCCTTTTGGTCTCATTATATAAATCAAATTGCTCTACTATATTACCATAGTACTGGGTAACCTTAATCAATGGTTCGGAGACGCCTCCGATAAGGAAGCACTAAATCTTGATCTGCATCTCAATAATATTTATTTATTTATTTTTGCATTTATTTCAGTGCACAAAACCCATAGGCATCTAGGATTTGGTGTTATGGACGGACACTTTGGAGGCATTTTTCTTTGCATTTTATTAATTTCACCATTAATATTCTTTCCTTCACTTCGGACATCCTTTTATTTATCATTTTTTTCTTGTGTAATTTTGTTTCATTCATTCATTTTTGTATATAATACATTTATATTTTTTACTTCATTTGTGTGGTCTTGTCTCATTGGTTTTGTGCATGTCACAATGTGGGTTTTCTCATTCATGTGTCGCCATTGTGTGGGTCTGACGGACTTGTACTCATGCGCATATTGGTTATTTGGGATCTATCATGACATGGGGATTTCAATGTGGAGTGGATGGAATGCTTGGTTGTTTGTTTGGACTGGGGTGGCGTGGGTGGGATTTGGGTGGCCATAAGGGCCATGGATCTGGATTGTGATGACGTGTTGGGTGGGGGACATAAATCGGGGCCTGCTGGCAGGTGCCCGTCACTGGGGGTGGGGTGGGGACATAAGTCAGGGTCTGCTGGCTGGTGCCCATCACTGGGGATGGGGTGGGGACATAAGTTGGGGCCTACTGGCAGGTGCCCGTCACTGGGGGTGGGGTGGGGACATAAGTCAGAACTCCCAAGTGCATGGTGCCATTTGGCCTGCCTGCGGGTCATGTTCAGGGATGATGGGCTGCCTCCGGGTCATGTTCAGGGACGATGGGCTGCCTGCGGGGCATGGTTTTGGTGGATGGGCTGCCTGTGGGGCATGGTCATGGTCAGTGCCTTAAGTGGCACTACAAATCGAGCCGGGGCTCATCGAGGGGGTGTGGCCTAACAGCGGGGGTCTTGATGGCCCGTTAGGCCACGCCCCTTTGACGAGCCCCGGCTCAATGGGCTACTGCCACCCCTGCCAGGCAGCCTTTTGTAGAGATTAGCACCCTCTCCACTATGGGGAAGAGGGTGCTGATCTCTGCATTTATTTTGTGTAGGCTTGCCTGGCAGGGGACAGCGCCTGTCTATTCAGCCTTAATGGTGGTGCTGCCCCTCGCCAGCTGGGGAGGGGCAGCACCACCATTAAGGCTGAAAGGGTGAGGCCACTGGAATCAGAGGTCTTTCCTAAATACTGAAACTCCCGCGAATCCGCGGGAGCTCCAGTATTTAGAAAGCAAGGCCTCTGCTTCCAGCGGCCTCACGTTTCTCCATAATGGTGGCGCCGGCCGACGGGAATCTCTTGATTAACGGGATGCCTCGCAGGTGCGGCGCCACCATTATGGCTGAAAGGCATTTTTTTCTGTAGCCTGAAGCTCTCGCACACGAGCGAGAGCTTCAGGCTGTAGAAAAAAATGCCTTTTCGTGTAGTGGCCGGGGCTGTCAGGGGAGATTACTGGGCCCCGGCAGGGCCCCGCCTCAAAACGGAATTTCGGAGACTGCCGGGGCTCAGCCCCGGCAGGCCCCGGCCCACTTAAAGCCCTGGTCATGGTGGATGGGCTGCCTGCGGGGCATGGGTAGGATGGATGGGCTGCCTGCGGGGCATGGGGAGGGGGAAAGGGCACACCCGGGAGGGCCGACACTGCAAAATCGTGTGTAAAACTCCACGCGAACCCCTGGAATACACGTACCCTGCTTGCGCCAGGCCAATCGCGTGTAAAACTCCCTGCTCACACTCGGAATACAGGTACCCCGCTCGCGCCAGGCCAATTGCGTGTAAAACTCTCTGCGCACCCTCGGAATACACGTACCCCACTCGCGCCAGGCCTATCGTGTGTGAAATTGCATGCGCACCCCTGGAATATGCGCAAGCAGCGTTTTCACCCTCCCCAAGCCCCGCAGGCAGCCCATCCACCCTCCCCATGCCCCGCAGGCAGTCCATCCACCAAGACCATGCGCCGCAGGCAACCCATCCACCATGACCCGCAGGCAGCCCACACCACACGGAGGACTTTTTCCATGCATTTTACCTGACGCGAGTGGGTTATACATATTCAGAGGGGTGCGCGTGGAGTTTTACACGCGGTTTCACTAGCGCGAGTGGGGTACGTGTATTCCGGAGGTGTGCTTGGAGTTTTACACCTGATTGGCCTGGCGCAAGCGGGGTACGTGTATTCCGGGCGGTGCGCGTGGATTTTACACGCAATTTCGCTGGAGCGAGCGGGGTATGTGTATTCCAGGGGTGTGCGTGGAGTTTTGCATGCGATTGGCCTGGAGCAAGCGGGGTACGTGTATTCCAAGAGGTGCTGGGAGTTTTCCACGCGATTGGCCTGGCACGAGCAGGGTACATGTATTCCGGGGGTGCACATCGAGTTTTACACACGATTTCGCTGGTGCGAGAAATGTACGTGTATTCCGGGGGTGCGCGTGGAGTTTTACATGCGATTGGCCTGGCGCAAGTGGGGTACGTGTATTCCATGGGTGCGCATGGAGTTTTAGAAGCAATTGGCCTGTCGCGAGCGGGGTACGTGTATTCCGGGGGTGCGCGTGGAGTTTTGTATGCGATTTGCCTGGCACGAGCGGGGTACGTGTATTCCGGGGGTGCGTGTGGAGTTTTACACGCCATTTTGCTGGCACGAGCGGGGTACGTGTATTCCGAGGGGTGCGCGTGGAGTTTTACACGCGTTTACGTGGTTTCGGGGCTGTATGCTGGTCCACTGGCCTTTGCGCCAGGTACTGGATTTGTCAATGTTTTTGGCACACGGGGCAGGTTTGGGGGTGTAACTGGCGCTGCTGCAAGTTCGCTGCGCCACTCTGCGCCAGGGCTGCTTATGGATGTATAAATCCATGAATACGCTGTGCGCCGAAATGGGTTTTGGCGCACACGGCTGGCACTCTGTGCGCCAGCCGCGTGCGCCACTTGAGCGCCAAATTCTATGAATGATCCCCTAAATGTCAGTATAGAGGCTCTCAGCAGGGCTGGGGTTGCAGCATTATTTCCAGACGACATGGCTCACACGGCCGGACAGGGCCAGACAGGGATTAACTTCAGTAGCCTTAAAAGGCTGCCTTAAAAGGGGTCCGGCATCGCCTGCCAGCTCCCCGGAGGAAGTTCCTTTTGTGTAGCAGCCCTCCTATCGGCTGCTACAGGAGGCGGGGAAACAGGAGGCCAGACATCAGGAGGACTCGTTCTTAGCAGCGAGGTGGCCATTTTCAAGTGGCTTCCTGCAATGTGTAAATCCAGCCCAACAGGGCTATCTTGGTGAGATGTTCTGATGTGATGAGGGTCATGTGGGCACTCCTGTACCACGATGTTTGGCGGACAGGGCCATAAACTTGATATTACAGTACAAAATAAAGCACCTAACCATGTTAGAGGAAACATCTTAGACTGGGTAGCATCCCGGAATATCAATATAGAGATTGTAGACACTAAACCCTGTATCTGATCTGACCACTTGTCTTCTCCAGCTACTGGAGAAACTAGTCAAAAAATGAATGGCCTTAAGAGAGTTGTCAGTAGGTTCCTGAAGGTAAAATCAGAAGACCTAGGCAACTGCTTAAAATTACTCATGGACTATCCCACTGACTTAGATAATCCATATGTGTTAGTGACTTCCTATGATGACTTCCTGATGAACAAAGTTGCTCCCATGAAGCCAGAAAGTATTAGAGATGGACCGTGTCATCGTAAGTGGTTCACTCCAGCTTTAACTAACCTCAAAAAGAAAAAAAAGCAGGCAGAGCGTACCTGGACATAAAACAAGTCTGACAGAAACAAGGCAGCCTGCAAATTGCTGATGAAAATCTATAAACTGAAAATGTATGAAACGAAAAAGGGTTCTTCAACAAACAAATTGGAGCGCTGAGAACAACACTAGGACACTTTTTGAAATCTTTAGAAAACTTGAAAAGCCCAAAATTCCGCCACAACACCTCGCTCCCACTAACAAAGATTGTGTTAGAGTACAGCAGAAATTTCCACAGAAGGTCAAACTGGCCCATACAAAAAGTGTCAATACCTTACGTAGGGATGCACAGCCTCAGACATTGGAGGCCAAGGAAAAGAAAGTACAACCTAATTTCTGCTTTAAACCTGTCATTGTGGCAGAGATGGAGAGAGTTCTTGAGAGTATGAATCCCACCACTTGCCCAGGCGATGTATTTCCATCTAAACTTATATTGAGAAATGCAAAGCTCTTTGTCCCTTTCCTTGTATGTTTTGTCAATGTGACCTTTGTCCATAATAAGGACCCTGGCACAAATAAAGAAGCTATGGTAACCCTGCTGCTAAAGAAATAAGGCCTTAAACCCAAAAGAACCAGGCAATCTGAGACCCACTACAAACACCCACTTTCTCCTTAAAGAT
Organism: Ambystoma mexicanum; assembly: GCF_040938575.1. Taxonomy (NCBI): domain Eukaryota; kingdom Metazoa; phylum Chordata; class Amphibia; order Caudata; family Ambystomatidae; genus Ambystoma; species Ambystoma mexicanum. The sequence goes on from NC_090935.1 coordinate 1,432,348,071, forward strand.
TGTGGATAAGATGACTGCTATCCAGCTACAGGAACATCTAGAATGTTCTAGTCTCTCCACCCAAGGCAATCAGGCTTTCAGGCAAACTACAGGACAGAAGAACAAGTTACTTACCAACCGTCACTGGGGGTGGGGTGGGGATATAAGTCAGGGTCTGCTGGCTGGTGCCCGTCACTGGGGATGGGGTGGGGACATAAGTCGGGGCCTACTGGCAGGTGCCCGTCACTGGGGGTGGGGTGGGGACATAAGTCGGAACTCCCAAGTGCATGGTGCCATTTGGCCTGCCTGCGGGTCATGTTCAGGGATGATGGGCTGCCTCCGGGTCATGTTCAGGGACGATGGGAAGCCTGCGGGGCATGGTTATGGTGGATGGGCTGCCTGTGGGGCATGGTCATGGTGGATGGGCTGCCTGCGGGGCATGGTCATGGTGGATGGGCTGCCTGCGGGGCATGGGTAGGGTGGATGGGCTGCCTGCGGGGCATAGGGAGGGGGAAAGGGTACACCCGGGAGGGCCGACACTGCAAAATCGTGTGTAAAACTCCACGCGAACCCCTGGAATACACGTACCCTGCTTGCGCCAGGCCAATCGCATTTAAAACTCGCTGCGCACCCTCGGAATACACGTACCCCGCTCGCGACAGGCCAATTGCGTGTAAAACTCTCTGCGCACACTCGGAATACACGTACCCCGCTCGCGCCAGGTCTATCATGTGTGGAATTGCATGCGCACCCCCGGAATACGCGCAAGCAGCGTTTTCACCCTCCCCAAGCCCCGCAGGCAGCCCATCCACCCTCCCCATGCCCCGCAGGCAGTCCAACCACCAAGACCATGCCCCGCAGGCAACCCATCCACCATGACCCGCAGGCAGCCCACACCACACGGGGGACTTTTTCCATGCATTTTACCTGACGCGAGTGGGTTATACATATTCAGAGGGGTGCGCGTGGAGTTTTACATGCGATTTCCCTAGCGCGAGTGGGGTACGTGTATTCCGGAGGTGTGCTTGGAGTTTTACACCTGATTGGCCTGGCGCGAGCGGGGTGCGTGTATTCCGGGGGTGCGCGTGGAGTTTTACACGCGATTTCGCTGGAGCGAGCGGGGTATGTGTATTACAGGGGTGCGCATGGAGTTTTGCCTGCGATTGGCCTGGCGCAAGCGGGGTACGTGTATTCCAAGAGGTGCCTGGGGAGTTTTCCACGCGATTGGCCTGGCACGAGCGGGGTACATGTATTCCGGGTGTGCACGTCGAGTTTTACACACGATTTCGCTGGTGCGAGCGGTGTACGTGTATTCTGGAGGTGCGTGTGGAGTTTTACATGCGATTGGTCTGGCGCAAGTGGGGTACGTGTATTCGATGGGTGCGCGTGGAATTTTAGAAGCGATTGGCCTGTCGCGAGCGGGGTACGTGTATTCCGGGTGTGCGCGTGGAGTTTTGCATGCGATTGGCCTGGCGCGAGCCGGGTACGTGTATTCCGGGGGTGCGTGTGGAGTTTTACACGCCATTTCGCTGGCACGAGTGGGGTACGTGTATTCCGAGGGGTGCGCGGGGAGTTTTACACGCGTTTACGTGGTTTGTGGGCTGTATGCTGGTCCACTGGCCTTTGCGACAGGTACTGGATTGGTGCAATGTTTTTGGCACACGGGGCGGGTTTGGGGGTGTAACTGGCGCTGCTGCAAGTTCGCTGCGCCACTCTGCGCCAGGGCTGCTTATGGATGTATAAATCCATGAATACGCTGTGTGCCGAAATGGGTTTTGGTGCACGCGGCTGGCACTCTGTGCGCCAGCCGCGTGCGCCAGCTACTTGAGCGCCAAATTCTATGAATTATCCCCTAAATGTCAGTATAGAGGCTCTCAGAAGGGCTGGGGTTGCAGCATTATTTCCAGACAACATGGCTCACACAGCCGGACAGGGCCAGACAGGGATTAACTTCAGTAGCCTTAGAAGGCTGCCCTAAAGGGGAGTCAGCATCGTTTGCTGGCTCCCCAGAGGAAGTTCCATTTGCGTAGCAGCCCTCCTATTGACTGCTACAGCAGACAGGCAAACAGGAGGCAAGACATCAGGAGGACTCGTTCTTCGCAGCGAATCAGCCATTTTCAAGTGGCTTCCTGCAATGTGTAAATCCAGCCCAACCGGGCTATCTTGGTGAGATGTTTCGACATGCTGAGGATCATGCCGGCACCCCTGTACCACAATGTTCGATGGACAGGGCCCAACAGGGTTAACTTCAGTAGCCTTAAAAGGCTGCCTTAAAAAGGGGTCCGGCATCGCCTGCCAGCTCCACGGAGGAAGTTCCTTTTGTGTAGCAGCCCTCCTATCGGCTGCTGCAGGAGGCGGGCAAACAGGAGGCCAGACATCAGGAGGACTCGTTCTTAGCAGCGAGGTGGCCATTTTCAAGTGGCTTCCTGCAATGTGTAAATCCAGCCCAACAGGGCTATCTTGGTGAGATGTTCTGATGTGATGAGGGTCATGTGGGCACTCCTGTACCATGATGTTTGGTGGACAGGGCCATAAACTTGATATTACAGTACAAAATAAAGCACCTAACCATGTTAGAGGAAACATCTTAGACTGGGTAGCATCCCGGAATATCAATATAGAGATTGTAGACACTAAACCCTGTATCTGATCTGACCACTTGTCTTCTCCAGCTACTGGAGAAACTAGTCAAAAAATGAATGGCCTTAAGAGAGTTGTCAGTAGGTTCCTGAAGGTAAAATCAGAAGACCTAGGCAACTGCTTAAAATTACTCATGGACTATCCCACTGACTTAGATAATCCATATGTGTTAGTGACTTCCTATGATGACTTCCTGATGAACAAAGTTGCTCCCATGAAGCCAGAAAGTATTAGAGATGGACCATGTCATCATAAGTGGTTCACTCCAGCTTTAACTAACCTCAAAAAGAAAAAAAAGCAGGCAGAGCGTACCTGGACATAAAACAAGTCTGACAGAAATAAGGCAGCCTGCAAATTGCTGATAATAATCTATAAACTGAAAATGTATGAAACGAAAAAGGGTTTCTTCAATGAACAAATTGGAGCGCTGAGAACAACACTAGGACACTTTTTGAAATCTTTAGAAAACTTGAAAAGCCCAAAATGCCGCCACAACACCTCGCTCCCACTAACAAAGATTGTGTTAGAGTACAGCAGAAATTTCCACAGAAGGTCAACCTGGCCCATACAAAAAGTGTCAGTACCTTAAGTAGGGATGCACAGCCTCAGACGTTGGAGGCCAAGGAAAAGAAAGTACAACCTAATTTCTGCTTTAAACCTGTCATTGTGGCAGAGATGGAGAGAGTTCTTGAGAGTATGAATCCCACCACTTGCCCAGGCGATGTATTTCCATCTAAACTTATATTGAGAAATGCAAAGCTCTTTGTCCCTTTCCTTGTATGTTTTGTCAATGTGACCTTTGTCCATAATATGGACCCTGGCACAAATAAAGAAGCTATGGTAACGCTGCTAAAGAAATAAGGCCTTAAACCCAAAAGAACCAGGCAATTTGAGACCCACTACAAACACCCACTTTCTCCTAAAGATTGTGGATAAGATGACTGCTATCCAGCTACAGGAACATCTAGAATGTTCTAGTCTCTCCACCCAAGGCAATCAGGCTTTCAGGCAAACTACAGGACAGAAGAACAAGTTACTTACCAACTGGTAACGTTCTTTCGATTGGATGTTCCTCCAACGTATTCCTCATCTTAGATGTATTCCATCCAGCTTTAGCTGTTTCGGAAAAAAAATTCGGCAGAGGGCGCTGTGCGTCGATGTCGTCGAGTCGATGGTTCCTCGAAGGCCTCCGTCGAGAGTGATGTCATTGGGTGTATAAGTAGCAAGCGCGGCGGCCGTTGGTCTCAGTTCTGTTTTTCCCCCTTCACTATTGATTTTGCACTCTGTGGATTGTGCCGGCAGACAGGTTTTCGCCTTTGCGAGAGTTGAAGTGGCAATAACCTGGACAAATCTACAGAGGGGTAGGCTAGGAGGGCGATGAGGAATACGTTGGAGGAACATCCAATTGAAAGAACGTTACCAGTTGGTAAGTAAATTGTTCTTTGAGTGGATTGTGTCCTCCAACGTATTCCTCATCTTAGACTCCCAAAGCAGTATGGACAATTTCTCTGGAGGAGGGGTTCGATTTTTCGATACCCTTAGATGGCTGAATATAGTACTGCTTTACCAAAATTCAGCTCCTTAGACTGGGAAGCATCCAGACTATAGAATTTTGAAAAGGTATGCAGTGAAGACCAAGTTGCTGCTTCGCAAATTCACCTTATAGGAACACCTCTTTGTAGGGCTGTCGAAGAGGCGATGCTTCTGGTGGAACGAGCCCTTAGACCTTCTGGTGGGTCTTTTTGTGCTAATATGTAGCATTCTGAAATGCAAAGCACAATCCAGCGTGATATTGTTTGCTTTGTCACCGATTGACCCAATGTCCTTCCTGTGTAGTCGATAATAAGTTGATTGTCCACTCTAAGCTTGGAAAGCTTAGAGATGTAAAAGCTTAAAGCTCTTCTTGGATCCAACCTGTGTAATCTTTCCTCCTCCTCACTAGGATTAGGTGGAGGATAGAATGTGGGTAAAACAATTTTCTGATTTAAATGAAAATCAGACACCACTTTAGGTAAAAATGTGGGTTTGACCCTCAACACAACTCTGTCCTTATGGAACACGCTCACTCTTCTTGCAGATGTTAAAGCAACTAGGAAAGCAGTTTTCCATGTCAGTGATCTTAATGGACAAGTGTGCAAAGGCTCAAAAGGAGCACACATTAAGAATTTTAGGACCAGATTGAGATCCCAAATTGGCACTTGAAAAGGGTAAGGAGGAAACACATTAGTGAGTCCTTTTAAAAATTGCACTACCAAAGGATTTTTGAGAAAGGAGCATTCTTCCAACAAGCGCTTGAAGATGGAAGCGCTGCAAGATAACCTTTAATGGTTCCAACATTTAGACCTCTATGTGCTAGGGACAGGCGGAAGGACAGTACTTCCGGAATAGAACATAGAAAAGGATCAACATTCTTTTCTCTGCACCAGTTGCAAAACTTTTTCCAACGGCAACGGTATAGAGACTTTGTTGCTGGCCTTCTTGCCGAAAGCAACACCTCCATGATGTCATCTGGAAGGTCCCAATTCTTGTATCTCAGCCTTTCAGATACCAAGTGTGAAGGTTGAGCGTTTTGACCTCTGGATGGAGAACCTGACCGTCCATTTGTGAGAGAAGGTCCTCACTCTGAGGAAGACATACTGGGGGACAGATGGACATGTCTAGCAGGTCCGGGTACCACGTTCTCCTGGCCCATTCCGGGGGAATTAGGATCATGCGGTTACCGAACCGCCTCAGTCTCCTGATGACCTGAGGAATGACGGGAATCAGAGGGAACGCGTACAATAGCGGGAAATTCCACTCCACCACGAACGCGTCTCCCAGGGCTCCTCTCAGGGGAAATTCCCGTGATCAATACCTTTTGCACTTCCGGTTGATTCCGGTCGCAAATAGGTCTTCTTGAGGGGTTCCCCAAAGGGCGAAGATCTCTTGAATGACTTCCTGAGCCAGTTCCCATTTGTGGGACACAGTGCTCTGCCTGTTCAGAGCATCTGCCGTCATATACTCCTCCCCGGCTAGATGAACTGCCGTTCAAGAGATTCCTTCCTGAATTGCCCAATACCAGAGCTGCATTGCCTCTCTGCACAGAGGTAGTGACCCTACACCTCCTCTTTTGTTTAGATAATGCATGGCCACTGTGTTTTCCGTCATTATCAAGAATTATATTTCCCTGACAGATGGCAGGAAAGCTTTCAGCGCTAGTCTGATTGCTCTCAGCTCTAAAAGGTTGATGTGTAGTTTGGTCTCCAATTGAGACCAACGACCGCTGATTGTCAGATCATTGGCATGAGCTCCACACCCCATGAGTGAGGCGTCCATCACTACTGTGATCTCCGGCCATGGTTGCCAAAAAGGTTCTCCTTTCAGGATATTCTCTGTACAAGTCCACCATAGAAGATCTTGTTGAACCTTATTCGGAATCTGGAGAAGATCCGTCATTTGACCTGAGAACTGGGACCACTGAGTCTTTAGAGCCCATTGAAGGGATCTCATCTTCAGACGTGCCTCCGGCACCAGGAAAATGCAGGATGCCATGAGGCCGAGTAACCTTAAGAAGTCGCAGGCCTGAAGATTTTGGGCATTTTGGAATTTGGAAACCATCTGACGAATGTCTTGAGCCCTCGACCTGGGAGGCGAGCTCTTTCCCAGGGATGTGTCTAATACAGCTCCTATGTATTGGAGCTGTTGAGAAGGTGTCATTTGGGACTTCTTTAAATTGAGGCAGAAGCCCAGTCTGTGGAGGAAGTGGCAGGTGACTTTCAGGTGATCAAGTGCCTGTTCGGCAGAACATGCTCGGATCAACCAATCATCTAGGTAGGGGTAGACGTGGATCCCCCCTCTCCTGAGGCGCGCTGCCACTACTACCATCAGTTTGGTGAAGACCCTCGGGGCGGTGGTCAATCCGAATGGCAGGACTCGAAACTGATAGTGTGAGTCGCCAACTATGAACCTCAGGTATTTTCTGTGTTTGAGATGAATTGGCACATGAAGATAAGCATCCTAGAGGTCCAATGACACCAACCAATCCTGAGGTTGAAGGGCCTGAAGGATCTGAGAAAGGGTAACCATCTTGAACTTGTCCTTCCTGAGGAACTTGTTCAAGTTTCTTAAGTCCAAGATGGGTCTCAGTCCTCCGTCCTTTTTGGTGATAAAAAATACAGAGAGTACCATCCCTTGTTCCTTTCCATTGTAGCTACTGGTTCTATAGCACCTTTCTACTGCAGGGTTAGAACTTCCTGTTGTAGGAGCAGGTCTGAAAACTTCAAAGGGTGTCTCCCTGGTGGATTGCTTTGAGGTTGCATTAGAAAAGAAAGGCAGTAACATTGTGCCATTATTTCTAGAGCCCAAACATCTGAAGTAATGGCTTGCCATTCTTGCAGATGCTGTGACAGCCTGCCTCCCACAGGTGTCTTGTGATGCAAGTACTCAAAGTGGTTTTGTGGCGGTTGCTGCAGCCGCTGATAGCAAAGAGGCTGTAGCTGGAGCTGGCTTTGCACGTTTTGCTCGTCCACCGTGATTGGCCTTTCTCCGGCCCCTTTGACTGGCCATTCCTCTCGCCTTTCCATATGAGGAGTAGTAACGATAGGATTGTCCCCTCTAAGATTGACCTGGTGCACAAAAAGGCTGAGGTTGCCTAATAGCAGCTCCCAAAGACATGGCAGCTGCTTTTGAGGTCTGCAACCTCTCAAGGCTCTCATCAGCCTTGCTGCCAAAAAGGTGAGACCTGTCAAAGGACATGTTCAGGAGGCGGTTCTGTACGTCTGGTGCGAAACCCGACTTCCGTAACCACGCAAATCTGCGCATTACCATGCTAGTGCCAATGGACCTGCTCACACTATCTACAGTGTCCAATAAAGATTCAAGGGATTCCTGCATGGCCTCCTTCCCATCTCTAACGATGGCTAGGAATCCTTCCTTTTCATCCCCTTCTGGTATGTGCTACGCTGCCATTGCAATGCACTCCCACAGAGTGTACGACAACTTTGCCAAGACACATGTGGAGTTGGCTGATTTTAACGCCATACTCCCAGCTGAAAATACCTCCGTGCCCAGCCATCCACACACTTATCGTCCCTGTTCGGAGGGATAGAAGGGTACGCCAGTTTGTTAGAAGCTGTGGCTTCCTGTATGACCACACTCTCAGGAGTGGGATGTTTAGACAGATAGCTGGGGTCGCTACTGGCAGGGCGGTATTTTGAATTGAGGGAGTTATTCACTGGCGGAATAGAATCCAGAGTCTCCCAATTTCTGGCCACCATATTTTGCAAGGCTAGGTGAAAAGGTGGTATTGGGTCTTCATTAGGAAAATGATCCAATATGTCTGTTAGATCATCTTGGAAGAATTGGGCTGGTGGTCTGGTCCATCCTAAGTAATCTAGCACCTTTGTCATTAGCTGACGGTATGATGGACTGGCATGTTCTCCTGGTTCTGGTCTAACAAAGTCATTTTCAGGAGATGTATCAATGCCACTTGCATTGTGGAGTAATTCAACCAGATTGCTCATCCTGCTTTCTTCTGAAATCAGGCATTCTGGGACATTTGGAGTGCCATATTCCAGCCCAAAGGGTACATTCTCCTCATCAGATGTCTCCTGCTCCTCAAAGATTGAGGTCAGGGACTTGAAGAATTCCTTCCTAGGAAGAGGTTTGAAAACCTTTTCTGCGAGAGGTGGAGGAGGAGTATTAATGGGTCATGAAGGCATTACAGATCTTGTAGCCTTCTCTTTCCCTTTTTCTAGCTGACTTGGCCGAACTGGAGCCTTTGGCGCCGAGGGCTTCGGGGTCGATGTCAACAAAGGCGTCAATGGCGTCGACGTAATACCTGTCTCCGACGGTGCCGTCGTAGAAGGTTCTCTATCCTTCCTCTTTCGATCACCCTGGCTCGAGGACACGTGAGTGTCGGAGTGATGACGCTCCCGCCGGGTTCCGAAGAAGGCGCAGAGCGAGGCTTTGCTTTTTCGAACACCTCCATCATTTTGACCCTGAATGCTTCCCATTCTTCGGATGCCGAATGTTTAGTGGGACATTTCATCCTTTTTGGGGATTCGACCGAGGATGAGGTGGAGGGGGACCTGTGGCGTTGTTTCTTCGATTCATTTGTCGAAAACGACAAGCGATGGGAATCGCTTCGGGATCAGGACCTTTGAGGGACCATCGACTCGACGACATCGGCGCACGGCGCCTTCTGCCGAAAAATATTTCTGAAGCAGCTAAAGCTGGATGGAATACATCTAAGATGAGGAATATGTTGGAGGACACAATCTGCTCGAAAGCGCCCTGTTGGACCTCCAAACTCAAATGCTAGATACCATGGACAGAATAAGACAGGGTTGCTGATATTATTAGACCTATCAGCAGCATTCGATATTCTAGATCACCTTCCAAAATCTCTATTGGCCACAGACAACTGTTGAAGGCATGCTACAGATTGGATCTGCTCATTTCTGAGCAACAGAAGCTCTAGAGTGTGCTGGGCAAATGCTGTTTCTGAACCGGCGCAAATACATTGTGGAGTACCTCAAGGTGCGAGTTTATCCCTGGCCCTTTTTAATGTATACATCAAACTCCTTTGCGACCGGCTGGCAAAAATGGGGGTACAGTTCACTAATTATGTGGGTGATAGTCAACTCCTGATGGAATTAATTGGCAATTAAACCAGGGACTCTGACAGGTTAGCGGATATGGATGGATATGCATGGGTCCGTGAAGAATTGGATGTCAGCAAACTTGATGTGCCTGAATGATGGCTGAATGATGTGGAGGGTCGTCGTATTTTAGTGCTGGATAATGTGAAGACCCTTGGTATTCTTTTCGAGGCCTTGCTATGCGCAGATGTGCATGTTGATGGCACTGTTAAAAAATCCCAGCATCATTGAGAGTGTTGAGACGGGTTAAACCATTCCTCTCCAACAAGAACTGTGAATCCTTGGTTAGAGCCATAATTATGGCCAGCGTAGACTATTGCAATGCCCTCCTAAATGGTGCCCGCAAAGATTGTATCTATACACTCCAGATGGTACAGAATGAGGAAGTCAATATAGTCAGAAATGTCCCAAGAAGAGAGCATATCTCCATCGTTAGCAAAGAGCTGCACTGGTTGCCGGTAGTTGCTAGAGTGTGCAAGGTAACCACCTTGACTCATAAGTGCCACTACGGGAATGTACCTACCTATCCCAAACAGAGTCTGAAACGGTACAAACCAAGTAGACCCTTACGCTCAATTAACACTAAGCGCTCCCAGTCTGCCCTAGGGTTAAACGAGTAAGGAGAACGGTCGTGCCTTCCGAGCTGAAGTGGCTCATGCCTGGAACATCTTGCCCATGGATTTGTGCCAGGAGAAGAAACTTTGGGTTTTCTGAAAACATCTAAAAACCCTATTATTTGAGTACACATTTTTTGCAACCTGATCCTTGTACCGTGTCCTGTCTTTCAGCAATGTCCTTTTGTTGATGTGTGCCCTGATGCCTGCAGGCTTGGCGCGTGACAAATAAATAAATAAATAAATGTAAATAAGCAATTTTTTCTAAATCAATTCTTTTTTTGTGAGGGTGTCCTTTTTGTAAAACGGGTAAGATTTGAATTGTTCCAGCAAAACAAAGTAAATGTGTCCAGCCCTAGTTTTTAACTCATGGCTATGATAATGCATGTAAAGGTTTGAGAGGGTCCCGTGGGACTTTAAATTAGCAACTGTGCAGATGGCCGTTATAATGAAGAGCTGGCTGTGAAATTCCTGTGAAGAAGTGAAAGCAAAGATGTCCTCTATTTATATGTAGGTCTGTTTCTAAAGAGGGCATGCTCTTTTTACTTGTACTTTTATTTTCTGAAGGGATAGATTTCAATCGATTATTCAAATTAATTTGTTAATTATTAGAATGTGAATTATAATATTTTAAAATTAATGTATTTATTATTATTATTATTATTATTAGTATTGAGTGTTAAACATATTAATTATTTAAATAGATTACTGAAAGTAATGGCTTTTAACAAATTATTGAACAGAAAAGTTTAGAATGAGGGTGTAATAAATATGTTTTAATTGAATGGAGGACATGTTGGAAATTAGCTCTTAGTTACCTGTGTAACATTTGTAATTGAGTTTACAAATAAAATTCTAGTTCGATGTATGTCTTTTTCCTCTTTGTCTAAATGACATTTTCATTTTCTCTGCAACATAAAAAAATGAATAAAGATAAGTTTACAAAGTTGGTTTCCCATGTATATGACAAATAGCATTTTAAATATGTTTGCATTTTTTACCTATGAGAATAATGTAAAACTAAACTTAAGCATAATTATAAACACAATATTGTAAAACTTGTATATAAAACCAGCATAAAACAATCATAGCAAAGCTACTATGCACTTCCGCTTCTATTTCTACTGCTACTATTAATACTATGAATCTATAAGATGTCCTTATGATATAAACTATGATAAAGCAACAACACACTAAAACAAGGATCATTTAACACTATGGCACTTTTCAAATAGAAAAAGTAAAAACATTATTCCTGTGAAAAATTGGGAGGGTGATGGAAACCTCCCCTGGTGGCAGTTCCTGTTTAGAAAAGAAAGAGAGGGCACATATAATTAGTATCATGTCATATTTAGTCAGTTAATTCATTTATCATTCGGAAAACATACTGAACACAAATAATAATTTAAAAACTGTACACATAATTCGTAAGGCACAACATCAATGTGAATATCATTTGTTTAGGAATAAATACATAAATAAGAAAATCCTCTGGTGACTTTTGGCACTATTAAAGAGCTCTAATTTGTGGACATCATAAATATGTGAGACACATCCATCATTCAGGCAGGAATCAGGAAGTGTAGAGTCATTTGGCATGGGATGGAGGGACAGCTGTGCTAATGGCCCTCATTACGACCCTGGCGGAAAGTGACTGACCGGACCGCCACAGCGTAAATAGCGTTTCCGCCATTGCACGATGGAGCAAAGTGCGGCTCATTCCGACCCATCGGGCACGAGCACCACGCCATGGCGGAAGTGCAAAGTCCGCGATGGCGGAAATGACCCCAAAACGGCCCACACCGCCGCCGTACGGCGCCCTAGGTGCAATACCGCCACCCATCTCAGCGGACACCGCAGTGAGCGCCAACCGGAAAGTACAGTGACCGTAAATATACGGAAACGGAAGTAAAAGCATGGTCCCGGAACGGGAAACATCACGCCGTACACCTATAAAACCACTAAATCCACACAACCATTAAAAATACTACCCTGAGACACATCCCAACCCGTCATCCACCCTAGTGAAACCAAGAAAAATGGGAAAAGTAGCGAAGAAAGCGTGCGACCGCAAGCGGCAGGTCCACTTCTCCCGTGAGGAACTCACCGTACTCACAGAGACCCTCCAGGAGAATGCAGCCGCCGTCTTCTCCACGCAAATGACCAGGACGGCACTTGCGAACAAGAAGGCCATATGGGCCCTGGTGGCACAGCGGGTAAGTGCGGTGGGGACCGCACCCCGCAACCCACAGCAATGCAGAAAGCGATGGGACGACCTGCGGATACGCGTCCGTAGCATACTGTCTGCCAACCGCAACATTGCCACAGCCACCGGGGGAGGATCGGAATCACCCATCAAGTTGACCCCCTCGGAAGAAATCTGTGCCTCCACCATAGGAATGGAGAGCATAGAGGGAGTCGGAGGGATGGAGAAAGGAGTGCAGACATCCGAAGAATCAGGTAGGTGGCCCAAATAAAACAATGCCAAAACCACAATGTCCAATCATGTGAAGTACCACGTGCCCACATAGTGCAACAGTAACACATGTCCAGGAGAACGTCCACATACATAGGCCTGATAGCACACTTCAAAACTCACATCAAATACATAAATAATTAAAAATCCTAAAAACACCCTCTACACGTGCAGCAGGCACACCCTAACTGCAGGCTGCCAAACAACTGCACCCTCACACCACACACAAATGAAACCACCTCCAAGGCCCCGACCCAAATCACCCTCAGGTACCACCCCAATGCATGTGATACATTGCCATTCCAATTCCCACAGACCCATCAATAACGCTCGCCCTCCTTTACTCCACCACAGGGTCCGATCCAAACGACGAGCTCCAGGACACCCCTACCAGCACACCTGCAAAGAGGGCCAAGACCAACGGCCAAAGACCCTCCACCTCAGCTGCACGCATCAAGACACGGCAGCAGCACAAATCAAGTGGCAGCACAGAGGAGGGAACTCCAACAGGCACCCCAGCAGCCAGCATGCCCACACCACCACCACCACAGGTCCCCCCAATGGATGCCACAGTAGGCACTGCTTCTGGTGGCAGCAGCACCATAGGTGACACTGCATTAATGGCAGCATGCTCCGACACAGAAAACGGGGATGTCGAAGTCAGATCCATCCATGACCTGTCCCAATCCCCCTGTCTGTTCCACCATGAGGATACCACGCAGGGGCACCCACAAGACGACGACTGGCCATCCCCCACAAGCCCTGTGGCAGGGCAACATGAGGCGAACAGCCACTCTGTGACACCACCGCAAATGGCCATGGCCCAGCAGAGGCAACAGTCCCTCGACCAGTTAATCGTACAACAGCAGCAACTGGCCACGCTCCTCAAGGACCATGCCGATGAATGTGGGGGCACTAAGGCAGACATAGAAACATCAACTGAGACACTTAGGGCAGAAATGGAGGGAAGTACAGAGACACTAAGGGCACAAATGGAGAGTAGCACCGAGTGCCTGAGAGTCCAAATGGAGAGTAGCACCGAGAGCCTGAGAGTCCAAATGGAGAGAAGCACCGAGAGCCTGAGGGGGGAACTGCATGCGACGTCCAAAGACGTATGTGCCGAACTTGCCGCAGTGCGCCGTGTGCTCACTGAGCTCTCACAAACCCTTAGGGACATGCATGGACGTGAGCAGGCAGAGACATCATCCGTTGCAAGTTCCGTCCAGGGCAGCCCCCAACGTAGATCTGGGAGGAACCTGCGCTCCACAGGCAGGGGTGCCCCTGATACCCGCAGAGGGGGCTTGCAATAGCGACTGCCCACTGACAATGAGCATCTCTGGACAGTGGTGTTCGGGGGGGAGGTAGGAGGGTGGAAGGGGGGTGTTGGGCTCACTTGGGTGGCGGGTCGATAGGGTGTTTAACATGATATCACATATGCCATAAACAATGCACGATCAACCAATGAGATGTGTGGACATTGATCTTTGTGTACGAGGCCATTATAGGCGTACAGTCCATATTGTGCATGTACCATACACACACAGTGCCACGAGTCCCGTGTCCATGTATCAGCCACCAGGCGTGAGTGCTAGAAGCAAGCATCTATGAGATGCTGACGAATGTCACGGCCCTCCTGTGCCTCGCAGACTCCTTGAGGTGCTGCCACATCCCCACCCTCATCATGACCATCTTCAGGTGCTTGCAGTTCTGCGTCAGGGGGCATGGGCACATTTCTACGTACGCACATGTTGTGTAGCATGACACATGCCATCACCATCTTCGCAACCTTCACATGGCGGTACAGGAGTGCCCCGCCAGACCTGCTGAGGCACCGGAAACAAGTCTTCAGTAGGCCGAATGCCTGTTCTATGACTACACGGGTACGTGAGTGGGCATGGTTGTAGTCCTCCTCATGCTGGTCCCGTGGGTTCCGGACTGGTGTGAGGAGCCATCTCTTCAGTGGATATCCGGCATCACCTGTATGTGGACGATAAACGAATCATGTGGAATGCCATTGCTACGTACGCACCCCCCCCCCTTCCTGCCAGGTCATTGCCGCATCACATACCCCACATCATCATGCATGAAATGAGACTCACCGAGTAGCCAGGATCTGTTCCCTGCGTGTCGCTCCATGTAGCGTGGTATTGTAGAGTTCCTCAAGATCATAGAATCATGGGTTGATCCAGGGAATCGGGCACAACAATGTGTAATGATCCTGTTGGAGTCACACACCATTTGTACATTCAGAGAATGAAATTGTTTCCGGTTGCGGTACTGGGCCTCCATGGCATGTGGGACGACCAATTCCACATGGGTGCAGTCGATGGCACCAATGCAACCCGGTATGCCGGCAAGTGCATGGAATCCCACTTTTGTGTTCGTAATTTCCTGCTCCGAGCGTGGTAGAGAGATGTAGTCGTCTGCGTGCTTCAGGAGGGCATCGAGCACTTGCAATAGTGTCCGTGAGAACAGTGGCTGTGAAATGCCATGCAACTGTCCGACTGTGTGCTGGTAGGTGCCTGTGGCCAGGAAGTGGAGTACAGACACCACCTTCAGTAGGGGTGGGATGGCGGTTGGGCTATCTATCATGCTGACAAGGTCAGCCTGTGTCATGTCCACAATGGCGGTTATGGTGTCCCGGTCCAAACGGTAGAGGGTGTGGATCTGCTCATCAGTGAGGTTGAACGGATGTGCTCGGAGGCGTGGGATTGCGGGCTGCCTGCGTGGTGGTAGTGGCTGTGCTGGCGGCCCTTGCTGGCCCTGCCTTGCCCTCCTCCTCCTCCTGCGTCTCCTCCGTGCGGCCGGTTGTAGTTGGTGTTCGTCTTCTTCTTGAAGTTGGAGTACCTGCAGTGCTATCAGGTCCCCCAGGGCCAACATAGCTAGTCCTGCCGGTAGCATTTCGGAGTGGTTGTGGGAGGAGACTGGGCGTGCAATTTATGTGTTTTCAGGCTGTATGGCCTCCACCTGTGGTGATTCATTCCACCTGTGCAAGCTGCTCTCCCCTTTGGGCGAGCACGTCCCGCACACAACGCTGCAATTCGACGAATGGCATCTTGCTATTACAATCGTGTATTTGTACCCGATGGCAGTGTAACATTGGTTGATATGTTCATTCGGCTATGGTCCCATTGTTTCACATACTATCTTTGCAGTCGCGAACAGACTTGTGAAGGGTCAGTGGAACGTAGTACTCGAGTAACGGTGGACCCTCATGCATCACTGCACCGAGGTTCAACGACGGGCGGGGCGTCCCATTTGTGAGTGAAGGCAGTTGCCATTTTCACACACAGCCGCACTAGATGGATTAATTTGTGATTTCAAGCGGCCACAGATGCCTTTTCGACGTGATGTTGCAAATGAGGAATTCGAAGGGCGGCGCTTTCGGTTTTCAGCTAGCGGCGAGGAGATGCCCACAGGTCTGACTGCAAATATAACGTTCTATTGTTCAATGTCCTTGGGACAGGGGCCATGGCGAGGATGCAATGATTGATATGAATAGTTTGGGATGCGCAATGGCGAAGTGGACGATGAGGCCGGACATTCCCAAATACATGTTACTTCACAACACTGGAATTACGGGCTGGGGCACAGTGGATTTTGCAGGCTGCATAACGCACAGACTCAATGGAAATTTCACATGTTATGTGAGTATGGAAACAGGCGTTCTCATTACGGGATGAGGGAATGATGAATGGATGCATGGACAGATGAATTGATACAGAGTTTGCCATGTACAGGGCTTCTTGGAATCTGTCCGCCTCCCCTGCGCTATGTGATGCAGGGCTGCCATAGTGGGACCATCGTCTATCTGGCCTTGTTGAGCCCTCCCTGTCTCGACGCGCCTTCAGACACTTGTGTCTATGCACGTTACCAATCCCATCTGATGGATTCTGTTTTAACAGACGCATGCACAGGTACACTCGTTTGTGATGGTGTTTTCACCTCGATATAGATAGTTATGATTCGCAAGTGGTTTTTGGGTGGTGATGATCCTTTGGAGTGGGCTAGCATGCATATGGCTGTGGATTTGGTGTGATCATTGAAGTGAGTAATACTAATGAAGTTCTGATGGCCATACTGTTCTTTTTCATTTCATTTGGTTGACAGGTATCTCCTCCCCTTTTGCCACTGCCATCTGTATGCCACTCCTGCAGATGGATTTTACTCCCGACACCTGCTGCTTCGTGTTCATCAGTGGAGCAGCATTACGATCTTATGGGACGATCGCCAATGGGCCACATGCCCTTACGCAGTACTAGTGGCTAGGAGCAACATTTCGGCCTTTCAGCTGGACTAGTGCCTCCCTATTGGGACGGCCCTGCGGTTCTAGGCGCTTCCATGTTGCCTTTTCGTACGAGAATGTAGCCCCTGTGTACCATGAAGGAACAGGGCGTCACACAAGAAGTAGCTGGTCATTTATTGCGGATGCAGCCCACAATGGTGAAATGTGTTTTGGAGTTCATGGCCTAATGGCTGTATGGGCTTGGTGAATTTGTTGTGCATTAAATTTCTATTCTGATATGGACCGTGTAGCGTTCTTCTTTGCAAGTGATGTGGCATATTCCTATTTGGGGAGCGATGTATTGTGAGGAGATCTGCATTGGGTTCCAGCTTCGGAGTATAGTTGCGTGGTACTGTGCTGGGCGCGTTTGCCTACGAAGCCCAGTGAGGTCAGGGATGAGGGCTGCCAATATGACTGTTTTAATGATGTCATGCTCAGGGGCGGGGGATTAGCTTTTGTGTAACAGATGCCGGTCAGCCAGGTGGATTGGTGGAATGATGTGATTTTCGGAATATTGCTGGTCACAGGTGCCTGTGTTTGCGTGCGTTTCTTGGTGGGAGACTGAGGTCATGTCCATTGGGATGGCTTCTGTATTCGTGCCATCTGTGCCCTGCAGCTTCCATTGGCCCCTCTTGAGATTCATTTGTTCGTTGGCAGGCATGGATGACTAGTACATTTCACTGGTTGCATTGTGTGACTTCATTGCACCTACGGGGAGTTGTACAATGTGGCCAGGGAGCGGTGTACAGGCACTCAGTGGGGCCGTTTACGGTTGGTTCGCGATGCCGTACTTCTCACCATGGCGGAATGGTACTTTCCGCCGTGCTTGATGGCGTTAGGTGCATGTCCGCTAGGGTCAGAATTCGCGTACCGTTGCGCCATGGTGGTAATTACGGTTTGGCATGGCGCGCGCGCGTACTTGGTGCAGTTAGCGTTGGCGTTCACTACGGTGTCGATAATGGCATCGTACTTTGCGGTGACGTGTCATAGTCGCACCGAGCGCTATTCGATGGCGGTATTGCATTTCCGCCATCGTTTTTCGAGTTCCGCCAGGGTCGTAATGAGGCCCAGTGCTATCTACTAAGGAAGGTGTTGTCTGAGAACAGTAAGTTTTTTATTCTGAAATTGATTGGAAACACTTTCCATTTGCTCATGCTGCAAAGAAATGACCTCTGATTAAGCCAGAGTTTGATATCAGTTAGTTCAGTTACAGAAGGCACACACTCCAATAGCCCCCTGATTACTGAAATGGAAGGTAAAGGATTTGTTGCTTCTGTGGGCCAGGACATGCTTGCCCTAAACCTGGAGGATGACAAGTGGGTTTGCCAGTTTGGTGGCATACTATAACAGGTACAAATGTGGAGTGGAAACCTCTTTTCTTTGCTGCCTCATACATAACTATAGGCTACACATTCTTAAAAGTCAGAAGGTTATTTTTTCCAGCTCCACACAGATAAACTCACATTTAATGCCAACCAGGACCCCTCACAGCCAGCCTTGCCCATGCCTCTAATCCTGCTACAAAGACCACTAAAGAAATGTACAGGATTTCTATCAACATTTTCTATTCTCCTAAAACTATCATGGAAACCTACAATAAAATGTTATTATAAGGCACCCTTTCATTAACCATTTAGAACCATTAGGGTGACTTCTCTTCTTTTGATCCTATTTGTACCATTATAGCCTTAAACTAATTTTGAGTATTTTCATTACATTCTTCATTTGGTCATGGAGGTATTCATTTCTTGGTTTCTGGAGAAATGAACACATTAAGCCGAAACATCCCTTAGTTAAGTAGGTACCTACCTGCAGGAACCACCTGTGATGTGATTACTTCCGCTTCTGGCAGGGAAAGCAGCAGCAGCGGAGTACCCTACAAGGAGGAAAAGAAACATCACTTTCAATCAGGCCTCAATTGTCCTGCTGAACATTATTTATTCTAAGGGAATATTTTAAAAGCATTTAAGAACTTGACACACCACGATAGACCTCCCATTGCACTTTTGGTGGAAAGAATGACCTGTTGTGTTCGGCACACTATGGAACATTTTATTATTTGTGTTTCTCTTTGGGTTTTTAAATTGCACTGTGACAACGTTTTTTAGGATTGGTAGTGTAAGAAGTTGTTTTTCAACTATATGCACTTATATATAGAAAACATTTTTTAAAATCATTTTATGGACCGTTACATAATGCCTAATAGCTCCAAGGCTCAGGCCATGAATGTACAAGTGCGTGAGTGAGCAATTGTGTGAGTGTGGCATTCTTCATGTGTTTGCGTGTGTATGTAGCATGTTCTTTCTCCAGGTCTCATCTCCATTTTTTCAAAAAGTTGATTGACAAAAATGTTTCCTACCTCTGCCACCACTTCTTTCTCCGAGATGTTTCTTGGATGGGAGGGCTGTAAAACAAAGAACATTAAATGATTTCAGTTCCAGTTGGGCTCTTCTTGCACAGGGCTCTTCTGGTGGACACAGAGGTTCACCTTTCCCATGGATTACACCCCATTCCTGATACATGATGGATGATCACTCAGTAACTTCACATCACTCACCTCGCATCACATGTGCTACAACCTTCCCACCCCGCCCTATCTCCCGTGCCCCCACCCGGGAAGGGTACAATGGAAGGTTCCATGTCATTTCATCGCGGGATGTTTTTTCGCGGGTTTTTTTTACCGTGATTTTTTTTCCGAAAAGAAACCATTGCATTTTTTTTGGGGGTTCCCCTTTTTTGGGGGGTTTCCCCCTTAAAACCCCACATTTTCTAAAAGATTTGAAGGGGTTTACCGCGAAAAAACATCCTGCGACGAAAGGACGTCGTACCCAATGGAAAACCTACATTCCAGCATTAATAACATTCTTCTTCTGGGATAAACATTGTACAGGCTCTTTCTATTTGTTTTAAAAAATATATATGTATATAAATTGTGATAATTATTTGACAAAACAGATATTTCAGAATAGTACATGCTTCCCCACTCTGAACCGGCAATAGACTTCAAATGTCTGATTTGTTAAAGGATGTTAGCCATCTTTTTAACTACTGGCAGCCCAAGTTTCCTGGAACTTACAGAATTACTGGACTCACTAGCAAACTCTGTCACAAGGTTAATTGTTTCCTAGTGTTTTAAAGGGATTCAGATAAGAAGGAATGCAGAGATCGGGTTAAATGGAGCAGGTTAGGAAGGGAAGCAAGGAGAGAGGGTAAAAGGGTACTAGGTAGGAATTGAAGAAGGGAGTCGGGGTCAAAAGATCCTAGGTAGGAAGAGAAACTGAGAGGGTGGATGAACATGTACTAGGTAGGAAGGGATGAGGAGTGGCTAGGTAAAACTATCCTGGGTAGGCAGGAAACGAAGAATGGATGGTAAAAGAGTACTAGATAGGAAGGGGTGCAGCGGGGCTGGGTAAAGCTATCCTGGGTAGGGAGGGAAGGAAGAAGGGCGGGTAAAAGGATACTAGATAGGAAGGGTGCAGAGGGGCTAGGTAAAACTACCCTGGGTAGGGAGGGAAAGAAGAAGGGAGGGTAAAAGGATACTAGATAGGAAGTGGCACAGAGGGGCTGGGTTGGAAGATGCTTGTAGGTGGGACAATGGCACAATGAATAGTCACTTTTCCTCCTAACAGCTTTGCTCAATGGGAAAGGGTTCACATGTCTGTCTGTTGTCATTTTATTACCGTAAATGACAGAAACATTTCCTTCTGCTACAGAGAATAACGCAGTGCCTATCCCATAATATCTGTCATCAACTCAAGGTAATATCAGAAATACTAAACAGGTGAGTTCCAGAATATCAATTCCTAGAAGTACTTACAGAGGCTCCGGACTGGTTGGTTGCATCTCATCGCCTATAGAATAACAATAAAACCAAAAAGAATTAGGAAAGGGAAGTGACGTGGCTTAAAGAGAGTGACAAGGCAACATGTAAAAAAGAGTTCAGAGAGAGGGATAACGAGAGAAAGAGAGCACGAGAGATACGGAGGAAGAGTACAAGAGAGAACGGAGGAAGAGTGCAAGAGAGAACAGAGGAAGAGTGCAAGAGAGGGACTAAACAGTAACTGAAAGAGAAAGGAGGATGTTATCTGGGTACAAGATGGAGAGCAAGGGCCAGACTTATAGTGCAATATAATATTGAAATGGGATCTATAGTTTTTTCCCCTGAAGTGTCACTACAGTGTGGAAGAGGACTACAAGAAAGCCCTGCAGTGGGTGGAGTGCCTTTCTACAATGCACAGTAGGAATATTTTGCCATCCTATAGACTTTTTGGGTCAAGCTGCTCACAGTGGCCCATGCGCAGGAGCCATACTAGAGTTTGTGAGACGTGACACAGAGCATTTCCAGATCTCCAGTCAGATATTTATATGTATAAATGTCAAGACAATGTGCTGACCACTTGACCACTTACTCTATAGAAGGCCTTACTCTGTCTAACCTGGAAGTGACTCCCACAAATCTGTCTGGGGACATCTGTGCACAATACCAGCAGCAAATGGTGGACCTGGGCCAAGTCTATGGCAATGGCCACTAGAGGCTAATATGTCCTGGGTACATAATAAGGCTGAGGGTGAAATCATGGACATCTACTTTAAGTGGGGCATAAGGAATCCTGATTTTGTTAGACTGTGGGATGAACACCTCTACAGAAAGGGAAGCTGAATATTCCACCTCTGGAAGGTGCTGGACACATGGGTCTTCAGGGATATTTCTGGCTTAAATTCATTAACTCTATAACAGTGGGAGCATGGTCTAATGTGGCCAATCTCATGTGCCTCTATCATGCTTATGCTGAAATACCAAGAATACATCTGGAAATCACAATCCTTACCAGATTTTAGAGTGTCCAGTGTTGAATCCTGTAAAATACAACAAATTCATCAGTGGTATACTTTAAAAATAGACTCTCCTGAAATTCCTGCAGTAAAACATAGAGCTGTGTTAGTATAATGCAGAGAAGAGCTACACAACCACTACAAGAGCAGCCACTGGCAGCCACACATTGCAATCACAGAGTGTGGCACTCATCTCTGCACCTGGATGTCCCAAGGACTGCGATAGGGTAGTGACTTCTCTGTCAGATTAAAAAAGTTCAGCAATGAAGCACATTTCCAGGGACGGGGTGGAGGCACTACCATTAAATGCAGATAACAGTATCCGGGGGCCATGGATGATACATTGAAGGGCTGGCTATGCTTGACTATGGACAAACCACATTGCATAGTGGAATCCAGAGCATAATAAGAGCTTAACAAGCCCAGGACTGGGCTCTAGATGAAAGTAATTTAAGGTTGATGGCCGGAAGGTTATATGAATTAATCTTAAATACTGACTGGCAATTTCTCTGGGCAAACCTTCAGACCATCGTTTTTCTGCCTGCCATGCCATTATAGAAGGGCAAAGACCATATGCCAATCAAGCTTGTTCCCACCCCAAAAAGGGCAGTCCAGCCCAAACTTCTAGGTCACATCCTTTCTGCACGTGACCACAAGCATCCCTAGACATGTTTCAGCGTAACTGACCGTCATCAGTGAAGTGTAACTTGAGTCTCTGGGCACAGCAGGCTCGGGACCCACGTCTGGGCATACCAGTCTCACTCAAGGTGATGAATGGAAAATTGAAGGTTGATGACTGGAAGGTGGGACCAAGTCTAATATTCATGTGAACTTTCCTCTTTCCTCTTCCGTAATTGCATGGCAGGCTGACAAACAATGCTCTGGAGGGTTGCGTTGAGCAATGCCAGTGGTTATTATTCATTCAAGACCTTCCAAGCATTCCCTGTTTGTTCTTCTAGATAAATGTTAGCTGTCTGCGATCCTGCCCAATGGTAGGACCTCTCACAGCCAGTGAATCTCAGAGGGATCATTTGCTGGGAACAAAGGGATCCTTATAAGACTTTATCTCAATCAGCAAAATGATAATAATGTTGTTAAAATGTTCTGGGCCAGTAAAACACACATTTATGGTCTTCCGCTGGACTTCATTGTGAAGCTCAAACACTCTTGATATGGGGTGTTTCCTATGAATGACACTATAGTCAGTGAAATACTCTTAGTGGCAGCAGATACAAGACATTATTAGCAACGATTTTTTTCTCGATCATTGTGTACGTCTGGTGCACTTTTCTCAAGGGCCTGATGGGAATGACATCAAGGGATAATTGTTATTTGCCATTATGCCCATAAGTATCTCACATGAGGGGGCATGAGAATCCTTGGGGTCTTAGTATAAGGAGAGAGACGGCTTTCGTTCCTAATTAGGGCCAGGGCCATATCAGGGCAGTTTTAAATGGCATCCCAGTGTGGGGAGAATTAGGTTAAAGGTGGCAAAATCATCTCTGCAAGATCTTAGTCATAATAGACGTCTTCCTTGTATCCTTGCCCCTTTTAATAGACCTGGGTCTGTCTCTTCTTCCCACAAGTTATATCAATATTTGCACTTTGGGCACCCCTCTGCTCAGTGCTCCCTTAAAGACATGATCCCCATAAAAAAAGAACACTCTCCCTGTTACGTGTAAGGTGGAGTATGAATTGTGTAGCCTATTTTAGATATATTGGTCCATATTCTATTCACCCACAGAAGGAACCATAACAAAGACAATCTGGAACCTCAACTGGGACACCAAAGAGGGGAAATTGACAGGTATGTACCCCAAGTTCAAAGGTAGTGGTTCCTCACTGAGACTGTGCGTACCCATTTTTTCTGCCTGTGTTTTGATTTTTGGGTGAAAGCCTTTGTTGAAAACCTAACGAGTATGTGTGCGGTGAGCAGATAATCATACTGTAATGAAAGTTTCTCTATTGCGGCTGATTATAGTGGATGGTTTTTGTATTACCTGCTAAAATTGAAATTATTTGTAACCACAGATAGATGTTAATTGGTCCTTATTTGGAGATGCAGCTTTCTGACTGGGTGACAAGTTTGAATTGGTTCCACGCTTAACTAAATGTCACCCCTATGTGGCATCCTCTGATCCTGCAGGAAAAGCCTCTGCAGGTGGAAAGGTATGGATGGGGATCTAATGTCAAAGGTGGAGGAGAAATCCATTTCTATCATATTCCAAACCCAGCATCCATGGTTACAGCAGAGCACAGATAGTTATGCCAATTCTAATCTAACCTAAAAGGTGCCATAAATATTCCAGTGTCCTGAATGCATACACTTAAAATTAACACCTTAATTAGGTGAAAAAAGACTGTTTACCTCTGTCCAGTCTTCTTCGAAGCGATGACAAAACCCTGTCTCGTTCTCACTGAACTGGCTCACAATGTCATCCTCCTCCTCACTGCACTCCGAGCCCTCTCCCTTCTCCTCCTCACCCCACTGGCTAGCCTCCCCCTCCTCCTCTGACCTACTCTCACACCCACCCCCCTCCTGACTACCCACTTCCTCCCCACACTCTATGCTACCCTCTCCCTCCTCCTCTGACCTACTCTGACGCCCACCCCCCTCCTGGCTACCCACTTCCTCCCCACACTCTATACTATCCTCCCCCTCCTCCTCTGACCTACTCTGATGCCCACTCCCCTCCTGGCTACCCACTTCCTCCCCACACTCTATACTATCCTCCCCCTCCTCCTCTGACCTACTCTGATGCCCACTCCCCTCCTGGCTACCCACTTCCTCCCCACACTCTATACTATCCTCCCCCTCCTCCTCTGACCTACTCTGACACCCACTCCCCTCCTGGCTACCCACTTCCTGCCCACACTCTATGCTACCCTCTCCCTCCTCCTCTGACCTACTCTGACACCCACCCCCCTCCTGGCTACCCACATCCTCCCCACATCCTATACTATCCCCTCCCTCCTCCTCTGATCTACTCTGACACCCTACTCCCTCCTGGCCACCTATGCCCTCCTGCTGCTCCTCACCTCCTGTACCCAACCCACTGAACTGTCCCTCCCACCCCCACTCCTGTTCTGTTCCCAGCCCTTCCTGGTGCCCTCTATCCTGCCTGCCCCATTGCTGTCCAATGTAGTCACTATCCCACCCCCAGTACTTCTCCCCAAACTCACTCTCCCAACCCTGCTGCACCACAGTACTCCATGTCCCCTGGCCAGAAAATGTACCAGCGTGAGTCGACCATGTCCATGCCACTCCTTCCTCTGTCAACACCGCTGCGATGTAGTTAGAGGCAGAGTGGTATGTCAGTGATACGACTCCAGGGGAAAAGAATCCTGCTGTGTAGCTGTCGCTAGCATAGTGAGCCACACACATCCCCGACTCAGTCCACTGAAATACAGTGGCTGATTGGACAGCAGTCTGCCCTACGCTCTCTGCCTGCCCCTCGTCCTCTTCTAGCAACCTGACACTACTCCTGTACGGCACCACCTGTCTGCCAGTGCTCTCCTCCTGACAGGGTTCTTGCTGATCTGGGTGCCTGCTGATGGTCCTTATTGTCTGAAAAGTAAAGAATGTGAAATGTTATTTTACTTTCCATGCTTTTGTTGATCCATTCCAATATCTACAGGTGAATCAGTGCAACTTCTCACACCAGGTGCATTGGGCATAATGTGGACAAAAAAGGTTTATTGAACACGGTTTTCAGAACCTCTGTTGTTCTGATTTCTGAAGTAGTCTTAGATTAAATCAATAGTGTTTTGTTTCCACAAAATTCCATTTTAGGTATTAATTAGCATTTCATTTCGTAGCAAAATATTCACATTTAAATACAGTGCATTGTTTCCTTTTAAACATTGTTCTGCCTCATTTGAACATCCCCGTCTGCACTCTGCTTAATGGTTTTAGAGAGTTTGAGTTTAGGGCAGAAGATATTTCTCCAATTTCGCAGATGGTTTCGTATGTGGTTGTTCACTCACTGAACCCTAAGCAAAAGAGAAACACAGAAAGGTAAACATGCTTGCCAGCGCTTTTTGAAAAAAAGCAATGTTTCTGATGATGCATAGAATGCGTTTCAAATGACCACGATTCTTCCAAGGACATTGCACTGAATGGCAGAGACACATCAGTTCCTAAGAGCAGAGGTCACTAGCTCACCTCACTTTGCCATGCTCTAAACTGTTTCAGGAAGGTGACGGTGGCAACTGGTTTGAACAACTCAACCTGCCCTACAGCTAGAAAATGTCCAGCAGCCCTGAATGCCTAGGCCTGAATTAAATGTCCAGTTAACCCACGCATTCTGCTGGTCGTTCGGTTGACCCTATCTTCACATCCAACACCATAATTGTTTCTGAATTTCCTCCCCCATTGTCATGGAGTGATGATTGCCACATCCTAATTCACTCTTCTTACTTCCACATTTCCTAAAATCTCCAAGTTTCTTTCTCCAACTCTCTCCAAGAAAAGGAACAGGTCAGGCCTCACAGAACTCACAGCAGCTCTATCCCACGCCTCGCTGATCCTCCTCCCTTCTGCAGCTCCCACAGAGTCCCAACTCGCATCTATGACTGTTTAAATGTAGCCCTTAGGAGCAGAGCGACATGGAAACCTGCAAAATCTCATCCAACATCAGGCTACACCAAATGGTTTACTGCAGACTTGCATGCCCTGAAGCTCATCAAAAGTACCTCGGAACCACACATCTATGGCTGAAGCTGACAAATCCCGTTCATACGTCCATACTAAAAGTCACCGTTCCAGAGCCAGGTATGCCAAAAGAAACCACAAGAATCAACAACTTGTACAAAACTTAACAGGAGATTTTCTTTAGCTTAGAACTGTCCAAACATCTCTCCACCTGTTTCCTTATTCCACCCTCTTCGCTCTAAGGGGTGTAAAGTCTGGTATTCCAGTAACCTCTCGACAATTGATCCCTTCACTTAACCATTTTCAGTGCTACAAGCTTCTCAAGTTCCATTCCCTCAGCACAGCAAAACATCTCTTCTAAAGAAAATTTGATAACAGTCCTTTGGGCAAGAATTCAATAACATTTTAAACCCTATATTTTAGCTATAAAGAGGACACCTTCTCACAAAACTGCTTCTTCTTTTAGGAAAAGTGCCTATTGTGCCGACACTTGTTTCTTGCTCTTGATGGTGCTTTCTCCAGGCTTAGGCAACGTATGGGACAGAAATGTGTTGGACTATAAGTAAAGTCAAGATCATAAGGAGGGAACTGATTGGCTGCCACTATGCCACTACTACCATATGCCACAGGCTCACACTCATTTCTGTACAATGCATCTGTACATAACTGATCTAAAAATAGAGAATGTGTATCTCATAGAATGCGTACCATTAAAATGGTGATTCCCCTTGAACCCTTTGTTGGATCTTAGCCTAAGGTGACAGGCAACTGATCCCCAACGATGTGATCAAGCATGCTAAATTCGGTAAGAATCCTTGTTGTGGTTCTAAAGTATAAGAAGTTGAACTAAACAGATGTTTCACTTTATTACAATGAAGACATAGATAGATAGATAGATAGATAGATAGATAGATAGATGATAGATAGATAGATAGATAGATAGATAGATAGATAGATAGATAGATAGATAGATAGATAGATAGATAGATAGATAGATAGATAGGTGAAATACAAGCATATGAAATATGAAATAAGGCACAACCTTTCTAACCTAAGATTATCATGCACCAGTAAAGCAGTTAAAAGCTATGGATTCTTAGGGCCCAATTCATGGAATTATTTGTGTGGAAAATCCAGGTTTTACGTGCCATTCTGTGTGCGAAACCCCGTTCGTCGATTCATGGAATCGACTACGCAGCACTTTTCCGTAACTTGTGGGGACTTCGCGCAGGTTTAGCACATCTCTGCGAGCATCCGAGTGAAGAACAAGGGAAAATGTGGGCATTTATGAGGGACGGCCCCTAGGCAGTCCATCGCACACCCACTTACGCACAGAACAATACGTATTCAGCGATAAGACCATGCAACCTCCCGGCAGGGAAATGGCTACTCAAAGCCCTCATACTATTCACTACCTGATGGCAGGCATACCGACACTTGCGCATAGGGTTCATTGTGAAGTGGTAAGGTCGGGTGTCGGATTTAGGGCTGCGTGCACGCAGCCGGGGGTCCGATCTAACTTACGCAGTTAAGCGGGTTGCAGGGATGGTTTATGGGGGTTTGCATGCAGATATTCTATGTTCTACCCGAGTTATGATAAATCGTATGCATGTTGTCGGGTGCCGGTAGCAGTTACAGGGGCCCCGAGCAGGGACCCCCGAGATGCAGGCATGCTTTCTGGGGACCCCACGCACACTGTTTTCAGGTTGCATGTTTTCACGCCAAAGGAACATGCAAAGGTAGGTGTTTCTGGCTGTTTTTGCTTTGTGTGGGGGTGTGTCAGGTGCGTTCCGGCTACAACTTCGTTATCTGGTTAAATTATGCGAACAATTCCACGGATACGCAGAGCGCAGAAAAAATCTTGCATGCAGGCTCACGCAGAGTCATTCTCACCGCAGAGGATTTGCAGGATCTCTGCGCAATATTCCATGTATAGGGCCCTTAGTCTTTAAACACCACTTATATAACCACAGTAAACGCATTGTGCTTGAATTATAAAACGAGTGGATTAGTAATACAAGCAGACAATGGAGATACTCCACTCAGCCTTGTAAACTAATGAGTTCCATGAAGGAGGGAAGTTACTTACTTTTGCAGAATGGTGCTTGAAATTTGAGCGGCCGAGAGGCCTGTTTCTGGCATATGGAGCGGTGGTCCATAGACTGGCAGAAATATGGGAGGGAATCCTGGAGGAACCGGAAGCAAGCCCACTAATGCAGGTACTGTTAGAACAAACGGGGGATAGGGTAAAGATTTCACGGATCTATAAAGCCCTACGGGAAGAGGAACCCAAGGGGGAATTGAAGTTGAGGGAAAAATGGGAGGCTGATATGGGAAATCAGATATCGGAAAAGGAATGGGTGCGGATATGGGAACTGTAATGCCCGGTTTCAACTGGTCCAATTTAACATCATACACAGAACATATGTAACCCCAGTCAGGTTAAGGGCAATGAATAACAGATTGATGGATGAGTGCCCAAGATGCAGTAGGGGGCCGGCGGGATTCTGGCACATGATATGGGACTGTGGAGTCATAGCAGAGTATTGGGATAAGGTGGTTAAAGGGGTGAACAAATTGTTGGGGACTAAGCTGCAATGTAACCCAGGAACATGCATCTGGGGAACTCTCCCAGGGGGAAAGAAACACAAAATGTGCAATAAGTTGATTCGATTTTTACTGATATTAGCCAAACGCTGAGTAGCTATTGTGTGGAAACACCCACAAGGACCAGCAATTACAATGTGGCAGGCGGATGCCCGTAGGTGGGGGATAGCCGAACTGGTAATACTGCATGGAGCAGGAACTGAGGTAGAAGGGGAGGGAGTAACAGTACATTGGAGTCAATTGTTGAATGAGTTATCGAAATCCAATGACCTGAAACCGCCATAAGGGAGTAGATGCTAGATGGTGGCTGTGAGAGGGACGAGGGGCCGAGGGTGAGGTAGGGAGAAGAGAGGATATTACAAGGTTGACCTTGTCCCTGTGGTACTGCAGAAAAATGAACTGCCACTCACCATCAGATTATGGAGAAGTGGAAGAGGCCCTGTTGGGTTAACCTATGCACAAGAACAAGGGAGGGAGGAGGGAGGATAATGTTGACTTTCTCTGTATTCTGTTTGCTGTTATGGAAAATGCAGAAAAAAAGGGTTTAAGAGGGGCGTGGCTACAGGCCATGTAGGAAGACATGATCACTGAAGTGCTCCTGCCGATCCTTATATGATGCGGAATATAACTATGCTAATTGCTACCCAGATTGGTTGAAACCTTAGGCATGGATTTATGAACATTTACTGCCCAACAGGAGCCTTTCGTTGCGAGCGGAAGACACGGGAATCCATGTATAAACAGCTCGGAAGAAAATTCTGTGGCTAGAAGGAGGAGGAATCAAGATGGCGGCCCGAGTAGAACAAAGGACCGGCATGCGACGTTAGGTTTTCGGATACGGGCATCAGATTATGAGTGGGCCAGGAGAGGTACGCAGCAATCGGGAGGTCCGATTTCATAGAAAAATGCAGATTCCTGCCATCGCACTGCAGCACACACCAAAGAAGAACAGACGGGTGGCTGGCCAAGGAGACGGCCGCTGCGACACACAGACGCGGAAACAAAGGGCAAGGATCAGGACGGCGAGCGGACCACGAGAAGCACATCGGCGCACCTCTGTGGATGCCGGATGGTACACTAAGGAGTTTGAATGAAGCAGAAAGAGGCCTGTGCATACTACGTACTGCCAATAGCGCATGAGCGCATCCAGACCAAAAAACCCTACGCACGGACATACAAACACCCACCTCCCTGCTGAAGCTTCTACAATCATTAAGCACGAGGATTTGTGCTCGAGACATGCGACGCTGCCCAGAAAAGAGTCCCAGCAAGGGGGCATGCAAACAATAAAAAGTGGGGACACGGAGCTAAGGACCCTAATATAGGCGGACTCACTCCACAAATCCCAGATCGGAAAGCGGAGATCAGGACTCCCCGGTCATCAGGGGGACAGCCCGTGGCCAGGAGGCAAAGTCACTGAAAGACATGCCCAGGAACCAAACGGAGAGTCGGTCTGCAGACACAGACTGCAGGGACACGCTGCGATACACCGGTGGACACTGGCCATTGTGCCCAGCAAAGCGTGAGTAAAGGAACAACATAGTGCCATGCTACCGGCGCGGGGCAATAGGAAGCTGAATAGAACAGAATGGCCCACGGAAGCAACGTGCTGCCGGCTGAGTGCAGCGCATCTGACTAGGCGATGGAGCGAAAGGCTGAGAGGCGCGCTGAACCCTCTGCAACCTGCATTTCGCAGTGGTAAGCAACACCAGCCACTGATAGTGCAAGGTAGAGCTAAGCTGCACAAGCTGCAAAACAACTGACACAGCCCACTGGGTCTCCAACACAAGCACGGGCAAAATAAACATCTGTGCAGGGACCCATGAGAAAGACAGTAGTCATTATTCATGAACTAGAGGCAGCCAAAGGCAACTGAGCAGCTGCTGCAAAATAAAACCAGTGGACAGCAACATACGGGATAAGTAGGGTCCCGTCAACAGAGGGCCACAGATGTAGTAGGGGAAGGATACACATCGAACCTGAACCAACTGCACAGAGGTCACCACTGGTGCAGCCCCTGCTGAGAACGCAGAAGGGCTCCGAGCTGCAAGATAGAGGCTAAGGAATTACCATCACCTGATGCCAAGACACTAAATAGCAACAATAAGATACGAAGCAAGTGATACTGGGAACCCACATGCAGACCCAGGCACCACCTCCCACCGCATTTAATTGTCAGGAGGCCGAACCTCAGTCAACCCAAACCAGAACACTCAACCACACGGAAATGGCATCCAAGCTACTCAAGACGAAAGGGAAGCAACCCACAATGGAAGAATACACAAAGACACTACAGTTGGCGGAAGGGGCAAGGAACAGGGAAAGGAACCCACAAACGGACACAATCCCGAAACGCAATGATCAACAGATCCTGGACGCGATTGCTGATCTGAAAGTATCATGGGAAACCAAACTACAGGCAGCCATGGCCGAACGCAAGACAACGCCTGAACTTAAAGTGCGTGCAGTGCAAGAGGATGTCAACCTACTCAGACAGGATGTACGGAAAATAGCAGATCGCGCAGACGACCTGGAGAAGGAAGCGGCCACAAACACAGCGGCAGGCACATCACACGCCTCGTAAATCCACATACTGAAGCAACAAGTAAGCAACCTGGAGACTAGAGCAGAAGAAGCCGAAGGGCGCGCCCGGAGGAATAATATACGCATAGTGGGGCTTCCGGAAGGGGAAGAAGGACTCAACCCAACAGACTACGCCGAGAGCATGTTGATGCAAGAAATAAGAGGAGGAGCGCTTACCCAGGGGTTTGCGGTGGAGAGAGCGCATAGGGCTTTGACAAGGAAACCCCCTCCTGTGGCCTCCCCGAGGCCTATAATTGCCAAACATCTGAATTACTGCGATCGAGAAAAGATCCTGGAACACTTCCGGAAAGGGGGCACAATACAAAGGGCTTCCGCGTCTATCACGGCTTACCCGGACTATACCCTGCTGGTCCAGAGGCGACGACTGAACTATGGGACGGGAGGCGGGCTACAGATGCATGCTAATGTACCCGGCTAAACTGAAAGTGTTCCTTAAGAACAGGGCCTTGTTTTTTTAAACCCCCGAGGATGCGATGGAATGGCCGGATGCCCAGAATTGCCCATTGGAAACAGATGGCCTCAAGGAGGGCGGAAAAGATAATTGAGGCGGCAGTTCCGGAAACCGAGGTGCTGTCTGAACTATGACATTGGGACTTGATTATAAGATAGGGCAACGATGACCCAGAAATTATAGTTATAAGTTAAACATGCATATTTGCGTAAGCATAGCATAATGGTGCACAATTGCAGGAAGCACAAAAGACTCACTCCTGCACCCCTAGTGTTAGTTTAGTTGGGTTGCCGGTAGTGTGGCAACCCCCCGCTGTTTTCCAAGCACCGGCGTTGCTGAGTAGGTACTAAATGAGGGAGGGCCTGAGATCCAGGGATGGAGGTGGGCAACAGTTGGGTATGGGAAGGGAGGGGGGCGGGAGAAGAGTTGGGGAGCGTGTAGTGTTTTTGGGGACAAAGGGAGTTGGAAGGTGTGCAGTCATTTTAGTTATGGTACGAGCCTATGCCCAGGTGCCGCGGCGCAAGCTACAGAAGACAAAGGAGGATAGCGGCGGGTCTGGGTATGGATGAATGATGGGAGACCTTAAAATAGCTACCTGGAATAGAGGGCGCTAGAGGGCCATCCAAGATGGCCGCTTAGGTCAGAGCTCCCTCGTAGCCCCGCATCAATCCTGGTTAATCCTACGGATCCTGGCGCCACCGACCCGCAGTCTGCCGGTACACGAACTGCTGATGTCCCCAGCTGTGCCATCCCGAAGTTTCGAGTGAAATCGGAGCTCCCAGCCCGAGACTCGGCCCGTTAGGCCCGGCTGCCGTAACCCGCGGGGTCGGCCACTCGGCCCCACGCACCAAGAGCAGAGCTCCCCCACTACAGAGCCCGACGCACCCCCCTGGCCACCCACGAGACGGGGGGCCAGTATCCTGGCAAGGAGTCGGCAGTGGCCCGAGAGAGCCGGCGGGAGACCCTGACCATCCCCCTCCTCCCGCCAGGAACCATCGCCGGAGCGGAAGAGTCGGCCATAAGACGCCTGGGCCTCCCCACGCCCGGAATTGGCACCTGCGGCTCCGGCATTCAGCTTCCCAGCCGCGGGCCGTGGAGCGACAGACCCTGGAAGACGGCCAGCCGCCCAGCAAGAACCCCAACACCCACCAGGTGGAGACAAGCAGAGGGGTCGTCCCCGGGGCCCCGGCAGGTAAGGAGTGGTGGGGTAACAGCGCTGTTCCCCCCCCCTTTCCGCCTTCGGGACTGGGCGGCCGCCGCACCCGCAGTGGCAGAGACAATCAAGCAGCGAAGCGCCCTCTGGCTAACCAGTCACTCCTGTAACCCGCTAGGCCCAGACGAGAGCGGCGCCCGCACACATGGACGACCTGAACCCTTCCACCTGGGGCGGAGTACCCTCCCTGTCGCAGACCATCACACGGCCTGTACTACGAACCGGGAGCGCAGGGGGCTGTCCACCACTTCTCCCCCTGAACCAAGAGGAGCTGGCAGAAAACTTCTGTAAACCTCTTTCGCCACGAGCCAGCATAGCGCCTGAACAGTCAACCCCCCGGCACGCATAGCGGGCAACGCACATCCTACGCCAGTCTTCCACTGAATCCCACCAAGAGGGCTGAGCTATCAGTGGAAAAGCACAGCGCGCGACGACGTCCAGCCCTCGGCCCGCATTGCTGATCAAACACCACATTCACCCAGCCGCGACCAGTCCGATCCGGAGGGGGACCCGAGGCACAACCTGACCACCTGCAGCCAAGATGGGGAAAAACGATAAATCTCAGAGGAAGCTAAACTTTGAGAGTGGCCTGACCCCCAGAGCCCCTCACCAACCTGAAGATCAAGCTTTATCGTCCGAATGTTCCCACCAAGATGGAGCGGCGGAGAACCCCTTTGAAATCAAAGAAATCCTTCTTGACTTAAAAGCAGGTAT
The DNA here is from genome assembly GCF_040938575.1 of Ambystoma mexicanum. Taxonomy (NCBI): domain Eukaryota; kingdom Metazoa; phylum Chordata; class Amphibia; order Caudata; family Ambystomatidae; genus Ambystoma; species Ambystoma mexicanum. The sequence continues at coordinate 1,432,381,782 of NC_090935.1, forward strand.
CGGCAGCCTGAGTAACAAAATGGACGGTCTCGCGTCCAAAGTCGATCTCATGCAACACCGCATGGACTCCCAGGCCGAACGCCTAAACGAGATGGAGCAAAGGGTGTCAAATCTTGATGACAGTTCGGAAACCCTCACAAACAGAGTTTCACAGCTAGAATCGCAAATGAAACTAACCGCCGCCAAGTGCGAGGACCTCGAAGGTCGGTCGAGGAGGAATAACCTACGGATAGTCGGTGTGAGAGAACATCAAACGCAGGAGAAAATTGAAGACTTCGTGGAAGCCCTATGCATCACTCTATTCGGCCGCGAGGCCCTATCTCGCCTATTCATAATCGAGAGAGCCCACAGGATTCCCGCGACGAGACCGGCCCCAGGGGCTCCCCCTAGACCCATAATAGCGAGGCTGCTGAACTACAGAGATCGAGACTCCCTGCTCCGCCTCGCCAGAGAGAAAGGCGATCTGAGCCACGATGGGGACAAAATCCATTTTTACCCCAACTTCTCCCCGGCAGTTCAAACACAAAGGAAAACATTTGCAAGCATCAAACAGAGACTCCGCAACAACCAACTGCCATATTCCATGCTTTACCCAACACGCTTGAGAGTCCAGCACGAGGGAAAGGTCCAATTTTTCCAAACCCCAGATGAAGCAAATTTGTTCCTCGACCGTCTGGGGCTCCCAGATCAGAATCAAGCTCGCCCCAGACCACAAAGAGATAGAATCCCCAGGAACCCTCTTTAAACGGGTGGACACAGATGGACGTATGACCTGACACAGCTGCACCGAGTGGGCCAGACCAATTACAGCAGCACAAGTCGGGGCTGGGACACTTGGGAGACCCCAGGCGCCCCCAGCTCAGCTACCGTTAAGTTACTGTTAGCCTGAGTGGGGTCTCCCCGCCGAGGTGTGGAACGCACGTCTCGACATGGCGACTCCTAGGGCCGTTTTGGTTTGGGGTTGGGTAAGTTGGAACCTCCCGGTGAGCATGTTCAAGGTTGCCCACCCTCGGGAGAGCTACGTTATGGGCCAGTTGGGGATTGCCCGAAGTTCGAATATTACAAAGTTAATGGAGAAGTCCAGCGCCACCAGTTCCCGATTGTCCCGCTCGCTGCCTGCTCCCTGCTCGTTGCCATATTCATCATCGCATTGTGACTCCCATCCTTCACATACAGACCCAGTCAGCAGCTCTGGCTCAACCAGACCACGGCCGCCGCTGATTTAGATACGGGATCCGAAATAAAAGCAAAGTCGCCCCGTTCAACGTTTTAACATGGAACATAAGAGGAGGTAACATTCCAGCTAAATCTAGGAAAATCCTGCACTATCTCAGACGACATGATGTAGACGTGGCCCTGATTCAGGAGACGCACTTTACGCCGGGGAGTGACCGCCAGTGGGCCAAAAGCTGGGGCTGCCACAGATACTTTTCATCATACTCCACTTACTCGAGGGGTGTTGCGATCCTCATACACAGGCGGCTCAGTTTCCGGCTACTGCACATGGCAAAAGACGAGGAAGGCAGAGCACTACTGGTGAGTGGCATCATCGCCGGTCAGAAAGTGACCTTTGTCAACTCATATGCCCCGAATGTGGATGGCCATAACAACTTCGGATGGGTGTTGACACAGCTCTCCGTGCTCGGCCCAGCCACGGTCGTTTGGGGCGGTGACATGAACACGGTTATGGATCCTACGAGAGATAGATCATCGGTGTAACGCTCACCTGATTCCCATGGAGGCGCAGGTCGTGGCAGGAAGGTGTCTGTGACTCGAAAGGTGATGTGTAGGACTCGATGGGCTTCTGGGGTCGAACCTCTTCGCACTGTGTGACGAACTCGTAGGGTGAGGTTTCTGCAGATGAAAGAATATAGGGGTTAATGGTCTGGGTTGTTTAATGTCTCTCTTCCTCTCTCTCCCAAGCTTCTCCGTAGAGCCCCCAGGTCAACGTGCTCACCTTAGATAGGTGAATGCTGGACTCTCCATCTGCGTCTGATGCAGGGCGCTGTTGCCAGTTCCTTCACTGGTGAAACATAGGCCTCTTGGACTCAGAGGACCTTTACCGTCGTTAATCGCACGAGCGGTGAGTTTCCAGACACCTTTTTAGTCTTTATAGTCTTTAGAGTCTTTAGGTGCAAGGCACGTTAACATTGAACAGGACTTCGTATGATGCTTTTCTCCCCTTTTGCTTGCAGGACTCGGGAGGAAGATGAAATAAAGCGCCTGGAAATTCGTGAGTAAATGCAAGCACTCTAGCTGTTCTTTCCCTTGCAGCGTAGTTCGTGCTGAAGAGGCACCGGAGTATTTGCAGGCGTTCTATTGTGAAGAGCGCGATGGGCGTAAGTAAATACCTGTCTAATGTCTCTTCTTTTGTCTTTCAGAAGCTTGTTTGCAGCGCCGGAGTCCGCGGAAGGCCCGTAAGTAAATACGATGCTTTTATTTCCGCATGTGGCGATGCAGCGTGAAGCATTCCAGAGTTCACGGAGTGCCGGTAAGTAATGACAATGCTTTTGTCTTCACAGGCGAAAGTACAGCGTGCCGAAATGACCGCAGCCGATGGATCAGGTGAGTAAGCACTGCGAGTTAAGACTGCCTTGCTAACCCGCTGTTTCTTGTCTCTGCAGATGCTGCTGTCGACTGGATACAGGAATGGTGAGTATGATTCTTGCAGATTGAGGAAGAAAGGCTGGAACAGACCCGGTGAGCGTTCTGCTGCAGATGCAGAATAACGCGAAGCACGTTTCATCCATCGGGTGTGGTTTAAATAGCCTTGGAGTGATGAGGCATCTTCCTCCACGGCCCCGCCTAGGTAAGAAAAGAGTTCCGGTTCCAGAAGCTTTCCCCATGCTGAATCCAGGGAATGGAGCTGCCCCACCCAGGTAAGAAAGTAGTTCCTGTTTACAGAGGACTTCTAAGTGGCTGGTAAGTAAGCAGCATGGTCTGCTGCAGGTAAGTCCACCCAAACATCTGCACACATATTATGAGCCTGGCGCTTCCAGTGCCGGGACCGATGATTCTGATGAGCCTGGTGCCACCGGCGCCAGGACAAGGTCCAAAAGGTCCCCGTGGGGACCGGCTGGTGCCTAGGATTAGGGTTAGGGGCCTGCTTCCAAGGACGTTGGGCTGGTCCTGGCTCCTTGGAAGCAGTGATCATGACAGTACCCCCCCTCAAGGCCCCTCCTAAGCGTGTCTTCTCCGGGGGTTTTGGCTTGTCGGGGTGATTCAGATGGAATCTCTTGACCAGACGAGGTGCGTGGACATATTCTGAGGGTTCCCAAGACATTTCCTGGGGACCGTATCCTTTCCAATCAACCAGATAGTATAATTTAGATTTGGAGATTTTGGAGTCTAGGATGTTCTTTACTTCGAATTCGAGTTCTCCGTCTACCAAAACAGGTTCTGGGAGTTCAGTCAATCGAGTTTCTGGTTGTACTGGTTTTAATAAGGAGACATGGAATACTGGATGTATTTTCATATGCGTAGGTAATTCCAATTTGACCGCCACCGGATTAATTATGGTAGAGATGGTGTAGGGTCCAAGGTATCTCGGGTTGAAGGTGCGGGATCCTTTTAGAGGCAGGTGCTTAGTGGATAACCAGACCTGGTCTCCTACTGCGTAGTGAGGGGCCTCTTTACGGTGTCGATCTGCTCCCTTTTTGACTTGAGCTTTAGCTCTTTGCAGATGGGCAGTGGCTTCCTTAAAAGCACGGGTAATCTCAGAGTGTAAATGATCCACAGCTGGTGTTTCGAATTCTTGGGGAGGATCCAAATTAGAGGTTCTAGGATGATGTCCGTATAATAGGAAGAAGGGAGTCTTCCCGGTTCCAGAATGAGTTGAATTGTTGTAAGCGTATTCAGCGATCCACAGAATATCCTTCCAAGGGTTTTCAGTTTGTTGGAGCATGCAACGCAGATATTGCTCTAGAGTCTGATTTGTTCTCTCGGTTTGTCCGTCAGTTTGGGGATGGTGACTGGTTGAAAGTCTTACATCAATTTGGGCTAGACGACTGCAACTTCGCCAAAAGTGGGAGATGAATTGACTTCCCCTATCAGAGATTAAAACCGAGGGAAAACCGTGTAACCGAATGATGTTTTCTAAGAATTCTCGGGCCAATACCGAAGCCGAAGGTAGGCCCTTCAGGGGAATGAAATGAGCCATCTTGGAGAATAGATCCACGACTACTAAAATGGTATTATACCCTGAGCATGGAGGTAAGTCCGTGATGAAATCCATGGACAGGGTATGCCATGGACAGGGAGGAATATCCAGAGGGTGTAAAAGGCTGGCTGGTTTCTCCTTCTGACTTTTATTCTGGGCACACACACCGCAGGAGATTACAAAGTCTCTAATATCCTTCTTCCATGATGGCCACCAGAAATGTCTCTTGATCTTTTCCATGGTTTTGGTAATGCCAGGGTGACCCTCCATCAGAGAGTCGTGATAACCGGAGATTACTTGTTTTTGTATTTTCTCACATGGCAAGTACAATCGTCCTTGGAAATATGGCAGGTCTTGATCCACTGAGAATTCTTTTCCCTTTAATTGCTAGTCCTGCAAATCGGCCGGAGTTAGGAGTGACTTGACTGCAGTCTTGATGTCTTCAAAGGATTGAGTGTGGACTAACCCCAAAATCCTTTGTTCTGGGATTATGGGTATTGGTTCTGGATTGGTCAAATATTCATCTACTCCCATCCGAGAGAGGGCATCTGCTTTTCCATTTTTACTGCCGGGTCGATAAGTAATTATAAAGTCAAACTCAGCCAGAAACAGAGCCCAGCGAAGCTGTCTGGAAGACTAAGCTTTGGCCGTCTTCAGATATTGTAGATTGCGGTGATCAGTCATTACGGTGACTGTGTGTCTGGCTCCCAAAAGATAGTGTCGCCAGGCTTTAAAGGCCGATCTGATAGCTAAAAGTTCCTTGTCTGTAATGGAATAGTTGATCTCGGGAGCCGAGAATTTGCGGGACCAAAAGGCTACAGGATGTAATTGGTGTGTGACCGGATCTCTTTGTGATAAAACTGCCCCCATAGTAAGACTAGAAGCATCTGTTTCCACAATGTAGGGGAGTTCTGGGCGAGGATGTTTCAGAACAGGTGCAGAAATGAATTTAGCTTTTAAGTCCTGAAAAGCTTGTTCTGCTTCAGTAGACCATTCAAAACGTTTGTTCTTTTTTAACAGAGCGGTGATGGGCTGGACTATCCGGGAAAATTCAGGTATGAATCTGCGGTAAAAGTTAGCGAATCCCAACATGCTTTGAACTCCTTTTACCGAGGATGGTGATGGCCACTTGATGATTGCATCGACCTTCTTCGAATCCATATGAACCCCATTAGGTGACAATATGAATCCCAGGAACTCAACTTCAGTTACGTTGAAAACGCATTTTTCAAGCTTGGCAAAAAGGTTATGTTGACGCAGTCTCCCAAGAACCTTTTTAACGTGTCTCTGATGTTCCTCTTCAGATGATGAATAGACAAGGATGTCATCAATGAAGACAACAACACACACATCTATGAGTTCTCTAAGGACATCGTTCATAAAATACTGGAAAGCGGCAGGAGCGTTACAAAGTCCAAAGGGCATCACTTGATATTCAAATAGCCTATACTTGGTGCGGAAGGCCGTCTTCCATTCATCGCCTTCTTTTATTCGTACCAAGTGGTAGGCTCCTCTGAGATCCAATTTTGTATATATACATGCTTCTTTGACTTGGTCCAGGAGTTCAGGGATCAAAGGTAACGGGTATCTGTTTTTAACGGTGATTTGATTCAGGGCGCGGTAATCTATACAAGTCCTAAGGTCTCCTTCCTTTTTCGGAACGAAGAACAAAGCCGAGGAAGCTGGAGACTTAGAAGGACGGATAAACCCGTTAGCTAGGTATTGGTCCAGATATTGTCTGAGGTGAAGATTCTCTGGCTCGGTGCGGGCATAAATCCTACTGCAAGGAGGAGTTGTTCCAGGTATTAAGTCTATTTGACAGTCGTAAGACCTATGAGGAGGCAGGGTGTTAGCTTGATCCTTCCGAAAGACATCTTGGAATTCCTGGTAGTCGGGAGGTAATGTAGGAACCTCAGAAGAAATTGCCGCCACTGAAACTTCAGGCCGAGGATAACAAGGGGTAAAACATTCTGGAAACTGAACCGTCTTTGCTCGCCAGTCGATCTGAGGATTGTGTTTCTCTAACCAAGGGATTCCCAGAATGATCTGGAACTGAGGGGCCTTGATCACATCGAACACAATTTTCTCCCGGTGTCCATCTTGGCTCACTAGCGTCACTTCTTGGGTGGCGTGCGTTACTGGTCCGGAGGCTATCTCCGTGCCATCCACTGTAGTAATGACGTCCTTTACTGCCTTAGGGACAAGGGGTAGATTCATCCTTGATGCCATTTCACGGTCCACATAATTGCCGATTGCACCGCTGTCGATGTAAGCTTCAATTGCATGCAAACGATCCGGACGTGCTGGACTAATGAGGACCATGGGCACCACGAAATGCGAGGTCACGGGACAGATCTTAACGCTCGGCAAGAGGACCTCTACACTTGCCGGGCTAGGTCGTTTCCCTGCTTAGAACTTGTGGCACTGGTGTCTGCGGCTCCTACAGCCTTCTTAGCTGGTTTCACTGGACAGTCTCGAAGAAAGTGCCCTGAGTTCCCGCAATAGAGGCATAATTGCAGCTGTCTTCTTCTTTCCCGCTCCTTTTGGCTTAAAGGACCTTTCATCCCCCTATTTGCATGGGTTCCACAGTGTCAGCTCCCTTAGCAGAAGTTTGTGGTTTAGAAAACACTCGGGTGTCAAATTTGGAACGATCAGCCTTCCTGTTCTGTAATCTGTGGTCCAATTGGACGACTAAGTCAATATAGTCTGAACATTCTTGTGGAGGTTTCACAACTTGAGCTAACACATCCTTGAGCTCTCCACGCAGGCCTCTGTAGAAAAGCGTTATTCTCTTGTCCTCGGGCCATTGAGTTTCCACTATGAGTCTGTTGAATGAGGCTATATAGGTCAAGAGGTCTTGATTACCCTGTCGTAATGAAAGAAGTTCATGGTCCAAGGCCTGCCCTTGTGCATGTCTTGCAAACAGTTTCTCCATACTGGACTGGAAGGCCTGGAAATCATGCAGAACCGGATCATCCTGGGTGACTAAAGGAATCGACCAATCTGCGGCGCTGCCACTGAGATAAGAAAGCACGAAAGCCACTTTGGTCTGATCTGTTGGGAATGCAGCTGGTCGACATAAGAAATGTAAGCGGCACTGGTTGATGAACACTGCATATTTCTTTGGGTCACCAGAAAAACATTCGGGCGGAGCCAAGGGCACATTACCAGGTAGATTGATTTGCACTGGATTTACAGATGGTGCAGAAGGATAGCTTCCTCCTGGAGCGGGCAGAGGTGTCTGTCCGGCCTGCGTTTGTAGCAATTGCCTAGCGAGGTCCTCTGTTCGCTCCTTGGAAAGTATTAGTTCTCTTCTTAGAGAGCTTGTTTCCTGACGAGCTGCATGTACTTCTGCTCTTAATTCTCCGAGCAACTGGGCTAAGTGATCAGTGTCTGAGGTTTCCATTGCGCCTGGGTAGGAGTTTTGCGGTGGGCTTCGCGTTCTGTAACGCTCACCTGATTCCCACGGAGGCGCAGGTCGTGGCAGGAAGGTGTCTGTGACTCGAAAGGTGATGTGTAGGACTCGATGGGCTTCTGGGGTCGAACCTCTTCGCACTGTGTGACGAACTCGTAGGGTGAGGTTTCTGCAGATGAAAGAATATAGGGGTTAATGGTCTGGGTTGTTTAATTTCTCTCTTCCTCTCTCTCCCAAGCTTCTCCGTAGAGCCCCCAGGTCAACGTGCTCACCTTAGATAGGTGAATGCTGGACTCTCCATCTGCGTCTGATGCAGGGCGCTGTTGCCAGTTCCTTCACTGGTGAAACATAGGCCTCTTGGACTCAGAGGACCTTTACCGTCGTTAATCGCACGAGCGGTGAGTTTCCAGACACCTTTTTAGTCTTTATAGTCTTTAAAGTCTTTAGGTGCAAGGCACGTTAACATTGAACAGGACTTCGTATGATGCTTTTCTCCCCTTTTGCTTGCAGGACTCGTGAGGAAGATGAAATAAAGCGCCTGGAAATGCGTGAGTAAATGCAAGCACTCTAGCTGTTCTTTCCCTTGCAGCGTAGTTCGTGCTGAAGAGGCACCGGAGTATTTGCAGGCGTTCTATTGTGAAGAGCGCGATGGACGTAAGTAAATACCTGTCTAATGTCTCTTCTTTTGTCTTTCAGAAGCTTGTTTGCAGCGCCGGAGTCCGCGGAAGGCCCGTAAGTAAATACAATGCTTTTATCTCCGCAGGTGGCGATGCAGCGTGAAGAATTCCAGAGTTCACGGAGTGCCGGTAAGTAATGACAATGCTTTTGTCTTCACAGGCGAAAGTACAGCGTGCCGAAATGACCGCAGCCGATGGATCAGGTGAGTAAGCACTGCGAGTTAAGACTGCCTTGCTAACCCGCTGTTTCTTGTCTCTGCAGATGCTGCTGTCGACTGGATACAGGAATGGTGAGTATGATTCTTGCAGATTGAGGAAGAAAGGCTGGAACAGACTCGGTGAGCGTTCTGCTGCAGATGCAGAATAACGCGAAGCATGTTTCATCCATCGGGTGTGGTTTAAATAGCCTTGGAGTGATGAGGCCCTTCTTCCTCCACGGCCCCGCCTAGGTAAGAAAAGAGTTCCAGTTCCAGAAGCTTTCCCCATGCTGAATCCAGGGAATGGAGCTGCCCCACCCAGGTAAGAAAGTAGTTCCTGTTTACAGAGGACTTCTAAGTGGCTGGTAAGTAAGCAGCATGGTCTGCTGCAGGTAAGTCCACCCAAACATCTGCACACATATTATGAGCCCGGCGCTTCCAGTGGCGGGACCGATGATTCGGATGAGCCTGGTTAGGGTTAGGGGCCTGCTTCCAAGGACGTTGGGCTGGTCCTGGCTCCTTGGAAGCAGTGATCATGACAATCGGCCATACATCAACCAACCTCAAAAGCTGCTATCCAAATAAAGGAAATCTGCAAAGCATTTGATTTACAGGACACATTGAGAGTCTCCAATGGGGAAAGGCGCGAGTACACCTTTCATTCTACAGTCCATAACACAAGCTCCCGAATTGACTACTTTTTCACCTCAACCAACAGCACCCTAGCGTGTGGCCGGTGCCTCATCCACCCGAGAACACTCTCGGACCACTCACCAATTTTCCTCAAGCTTCAGCCAGCTAGCCCCACCCCGCCGCTACAACGCTGGCGCTTCAAGCAGGGATCACTGCGGGACGAGGTCTTTGCCTCCGAATTAAGAGAGGAGATAGACGTGTTCTTAGGAGCCAATCTGGGTTCGGTCCCATCGGCAAGCTTAATTTGGGAATCCTTTAAATGTTTTATCAGAGGAGTCTGCCTCGCCAAAGAAAACGGCATCCTCAAGCTCATTAGGGGCGAGCTTGCAAGCAGCGAAAATAAACTAAAACAGCTTGAAACTCAGAACGCGAACAATGACAACCCGGAAGCTGAAGCGGCACTGAAGACGGAGTTGCAGAAATTCAACGACGCAGCGGAGCGTGAGGTGAAATTTCTCCAACGCCCCATCCAAATCCGCCAATACGGCGAGGGCCAGAAACCAGGAGCTTTACTGGCAAATCTAATTAAAGCCGACAATAAACAGTCCCAAAACGAAAGGATCAGAACTAGGCAAGGGGAAGTGGTCCACACTGACGAAAAGATAGCGGAGGAATTCGGCCTATTCTACCAAGACCTTTATAGTGCCAAGCTACCGAAAGATCCGCACCTCCCCCTGGAATATCTGGAAGACACAGAGCTCTACTGGGTCGAACATCATCTACGTGAACCCCTGAACGAACTAATCTCACAAGAAGAGATCAAAGCAGCCATAAAGACCCTACCGCCCTCCAAAGCACCAGGCCCTGACGGCCTAACGGGAGAATTTTATAAGGCCTTTGCAGAACCCCTGGCTCCGGTGCTGGCAGCGGTGTACGAGGAAGCGCTAGAGCTTGGAACCCTTCCTCAATCTTCGCGTGAGGCCAATGTCATTCTTTTACACAAATCAGGAAAACCACCAGACGAATGCGCCTCGTATCGCCCGATCTCCCTGCTCAATCTGGACAATAAAATCCTTGCTAAGATCCTGGCAAATAGATTGATGCCCCTGATGCCTGCCCTAGTACTAGCAGACCAGGCAGGTTTCATACCTGGCCGCAATACGACCTTTGGCATCCGGAGAATGTTTGGAATCATCGAGGCATTAGACCCTACAGGCCAGGCAATCGCGGTCCTGCTTGATGCAGAAAAAGCATTTGACTCAGTGGAGTGGCCGTTCATGTTCATGGTTCTCACCAGAATGGGGCTGGGGGCCCGCTTTATCAAACTGGTCTCTCTCCTGTACACCAACCCACAGGCCAATATCATAGTGGGCAAGGCAAAATCAGCAGCAAAAAACCTGCAGCGCGGCACGAGACAAGGATGCCCCCTGTCAGCACTAATCTTCGCTCTGGTAATGGAGCCACTAGCTTCCAACCTGCGGGAACTACGCCAACAAATGGGACTCACCATCGGCCCACACAAACAAATTGTGTCCTTATACGCCGACGACGTAGCACTATTCATAAGAGATCCTGAAGTCAACCTGAACCCGGTCATGCGGGAAGTCATCAGATTCGGGGTAGCCTCCGGACTGAAAACCAATCACTCGAAATCAGTCGTCTTCCCATTGACCAGTGACACGAAACAATTCGCCGAGGACTTCGGACTCGAGTGGAGAACCTCGAGGGTCCGTTATCTTGGAATCCAACTGTCACTGGACCCACAAGAGGTATTCCGGGACAACTATGAGGAGGTGTTTAAGTCTCTACAAGACAAGGTCACGCGCTGGAAGACGCTCCCACTGACACTCTGGGGCAGAACCTCCTTAGTCAAAATGGTAATGCTGCCAAAATTACTGTATCTCTTCAACAATATCCCGCTGCTACTACCACAATCCTTCTTGAGAAGGCTGAAAAGCTTGGTTCTGGATCTACTGTGGGCTGGCAAACCTGCCAGAGTGGTGTACGCAATACTGAGGCTTCCCGTGTCCAGCGGTGGTCTGGCCCTCCCAGACATGGAAAAATACTTCTGGGCAGCCCAAGCACAGTACCTCAGCCATTGGTACGCAACACAAACGATTCGCCCCCATGTACAGGTCGAGAGGGCCTTGGCAACACCCAACCTCCTAACCGCCGTGGTTTTCAGTCGGCTTCCCGTTCCCAACCGCACAATGAACGTGATGCTTACAACATACAAGGTCTGGAAGTCGCTAGCAAACAAACTGGGGGTGCAGATAAGGTACTCTCCCCTCTTGCCAGTTAAGTTTATTCCTGGAATCCCCCTAACATCAGAAAAAGTGTTTCACCAGTGGGTCGACACACTACACATACAATCCCTTGGAGACCTATTCACAGAGGAGGGCTTCCTGACCCCTGACCAAGCCAAACAGAAAGGGGGCGACTTAGCACTGGACGTGTTCCTCCACTTCCGAACCCGATACACTATGCAGACCCACCTACCTGGTTTCCCGAGACAGCCACCGACCTGGCAGCTATTGCATGATGTCATTCAAGCACAGGGGGAAGGCAGGCTGGTGTCGCAAATCTACAAAGCGCTGACCACCGGAACACCCCCCGTCAACTCAAGAGCGAAAACGAGATAGGAACGAGCACTAACCACAAGTATATCGGAGGTTGATTGGGACTACATTCTGAAGCAGACTCAAAAAATTTCACTTAACTCCCGGCTCAAACTTATCCATTTTAATTTCCTCCACCAAACCTATTATACACCGGAAAAAGCTAATAAACACCATCCCGACACCCAGGCAGAATGCAGGAGATGCAGTATTCAATCAGCGAGCTTCGTGCACCTGGCATGGGAATGCCCTGAAGTAGCCCCATTCTGGAACCGAGTGTTAGACACGACATCCGCAATCGTGGGTGAAGTAGTACAACCGCGATGCACAGCAGCTTTGTTGGGAATGATGAGGCTGCTATCCACTAGCCCGCAGGAGAGTCGCCTTGGCATGGGGCAGCGGCCCCCGCCTTCCTACACCGCTTGGCGGAAGGACTTACTCTATTACCAGGACACAGAAGCAGATTTCATAAAATTCCTCCCGCTTCACGCGCGCCCGCCCGACATATGGGGCCCGCTGATATCCTTCCTGATAAGGGAGGCCGACACCTCCTCAGAGGGACCACTAGATACTGGGAACACACCCTGATGCAGTCTTAACTCGGACTGACAAGTATTACCACTGGGTCGCTGGGAGGCTGCAACGACGCACAATGAGGACAATGCGGAGATGCAGCAGGGGCTGGGGGTGGGGCTCGGAGGGAGGTGGGGGGGTTGGGGCACTGGTTGACGGCGTAAAGTTAAATCCACCATAATGTGGGTGCGTATTTGTATGGTGTGTTGAAAGACCAAAAATAAAGGTTTTAAAAAAAAAAAATAGCTAACTGGAATGTCAGGGGACTAAACAGTTACCTGAAGAGAAATAAAATCATGATGTACCTGAAAAGGCAGAAAATAGACATTGCGCTATTACAAGAGACCCACCTCACCAAAGAAAAGCTAGAGGTGATAAGGAAGAAATGGAAGGGGAACACAGTAGAGGTAACATATTCTGCGTATGCCAGGGGGGTAATTACCTGGGTAGCACTGCACGTCCCCTTTCAGCTATTACAATCAGCGATAGAGTTGGATGGGAGGAAGGTAGCTGTGCGGGGCCTGATTAAAAATAGGGAAGTGTGTATCATTAATACATATGCCCCGAACCAAGACACTGTGACCTACTTTAAGGCATTATATATTAAAATAAGCCCATTTCTGGGGGGGTGGTTATATGGGGTGGTGACTTCAACTGCACATTGGACCCTAGGGTAGATAGGTCAGACAGGAAACTAGATAAACCCACCCGGCAGCCAAAACCTCGAAAACCCTGCTGAGAGACTTTAAATTAGAGGACATATGGAGACTACAACACCCATACGATAGACACTATTCGCATTATTCAGCCCCACACAATCTGTACACATGGCTGGACTACCTTTTTGCTACCCCGGAGATAATTGAAGAAATAGTGTGGGCGGAATATAGGGCGAGGGTCCTTTCAGACCACTCACCGTTAATCTTAACTTGACAATACCAATCCCCCAGAGCTAGAATCCCAACGTGGCGGCTGCGAGCCGAAGCACTAATAGACACAGTGTTTCGAGAGGACCTAAGGGAAGAAATAGTGGAATATTTTGAAAATAATACTGGGAGTGTAAAATCGTCCGCCACCCTATGGGAGGCGTTTAAAGTGGTGGTACGGGGAGCAGAAATAGCAAAATCCAGAGGACTGCATGGAGGCATAGTACAAGGGCTACGTGAAGCAGAGGCTGAAATTGAAGCGGTCATGCAGAGAGGGTATAACACCTTGGAAGGGGCTGACACCATAAATAGACTACAACAAGTATGTGAGGAGCACTGGGCAAGGCTATGTAACTTAAATCATAGGAAATACTTAGAGAAACAGCATGCGGGTGGGGACAAACCGGGGAGGTTGTTGGCATGGTTATATAAAAGCGAGACGCCAAGACCGACAATTAGAGCAATACACGGGGGAAAGGACAGATGCTAGACACCCAGGAGAGAGTTAATGAGGGGTTCCTTGAGTTCTATAAACAACTGTATGGGGATCCAGAGGGGGGCGATTGGGACGAGATAGTGGAAACACTAGGGGACATTGGCCTGCCCAAATTGAGCACAGAGGAGAGAGAGAACTTAGACACCCCAATCACACTGGAAGAACAAGAAGCAGCGATTGAGGCATTACCCACTTGCAAAGCCCCGGGGGCAGATGGACTCCCTAGTGAGTTCTACAGAACATACAAGACAGAGGTGCTGCCCTTGTTGCTGACTATGCTCAACAAAGCCCTTGAAATAGGAATATTGCCTGAGTCCCTACGTGAGGCGATAATCATCCCGATCCTTAAACCCAATAAACCGAACATGGACCGCGGATCGTACAGACCTCTGTCCATGCTGAACCAAGATAGCAAGATTCTCACAGCTGTGCTGGCGAGCAGATTGAGACAGGTCATTAGTAAACTTATTGATCCCGATCAAACTGGATATGTCCCGCACAGTAGCATATCTGATAACCTTAGGAGACTTCACCGAGTCATGGAACAGACAGAAGGAACGGCGCAAGAAGTTGCAATTGTTTCCCTAGATGCAGTGAAAGCCTTCGACTCTGTTAAATGGCCGTGACTGATAGCAGCTCTACAGGAGTATGGAATAGGGCCGAATACCTGAAATGGGTCAAACTATTGTATAGCTCACCACTGGCCAGAGTTAAAACGGGAGCGGTCATCTCAGAAAGATGGCAATTTAGCAGAGGTACCAGACAGGGGTGCCCCTGGTCCCCGATGCTATATATTTTGGCACTAGAAGTCTTAGCTATATACCTAAGACAACAGTACTGAGAGGTGGGGATCTTCACCAAGGGAGGGCCGCATCTAATATCATTATATCCAGACGACCTGTTGCTGTATTTGAGATACCTGGAGGAAAACTTGCAATATACCCTGGAAGTGATGGAGCGATTTGCGCCGCTCTCAGGTATTGCAGTCAATCCTCAAAAGTCGTGCATATTTCCCCTAGGGAGATATAGAGAGATTCTGCGAAAACACCTACCCATTATACAAATACCTTGGGAGACCGAAACCTTCAGATACCTGGGAATAGACATCTAACACGCTGTTGAAAATGAAGACAAATATAACACTGAAAAGGCGGTGGTAAACATCGAGAATAGCATGAGATTCTGGGCTAAGCTCCCTTTGGCGATGGTAGGAAGGGCGGCTTTGCTGAAAATGGTGGTGTTACCTAGGCTGCTGCACCTTTTTGGAAACATACCATATCTGATACCTAGGCGGTACTTTGGCAAACTCCAGAGCATATGTAGAGGCTTCCTCTGGCACAACACCAGGAATAGAATTGCCCTGTGGAAACTGCAAAATACATATAACAAAGGTGGCATAAAACTTCCCAATTTTGAGATCTACCACTGGGCTAGCCAGCTGCAATATGTGGCCAGATGGCTATCGGAAGACTCAACAGCGCATTCCAGACTGCTGAGGTCAGACTGTGCTCCTTTCTTTCTCAAAGAATGGATATGGCTGCCCAAAGCTGAACTAAAGGGATGCCCGAAAATGCTAGAATTGGGATGGCAAACGTGGCAGAAGTCGTGCCAGGCCGCGGGAAACCTGACACAGTGCACTGCGCAGGTACCACTAGTAGCACTAACCAAGGGAGATGTGCAACTGAGGCAGATGATACGCAGATACTGGGAATCTGTGGGCATTGCTACTTTGGAGATATATGGCAAGATGGGAATATAGTGAAATTTGACGCTCTGATGAAAGACACGGGCCTACATCTGGGGCAATATATTACATATACCAGACTGGTGCGACTGGTGAAAGAAACATGGTCTGAGATCATGCTGGCAGACCAGCCAGACACTGTCATTGATACAATATATGATATTGCAGAGGGAGGGCATGAGGTCTCCCGGATTTACGAACTGCTGATTGCTAAGGTGGGGGAGGAAGTGAGCCAGCTAAAATGAGATTGGGAAGAGGAAGTGGGAGAAAATATGAATAATGGGCAGTGGGAACGGGCTCAAAGGTACCATAAAAAAGTGTCTAGAAACGCAAGGCTGCAACAAATCCAGCTATATGTAACGCACCGAGCGTACATGACCCCCTGAGGATAGCTCGATTTAAGAACGCAGGAATACAAAAATGCCCCAAGTGCGGAGAAGTGAATGCCGGGGTGACACATATGTTTTGGGCCTGCCCAGAAATCGGGGAATTCTGGAAAGAAGCGGCCCACCACTTAGCAGAAGAAATGCATCACACTGAGAGTGGAGTCGGTGTGGGCATGCATGATGGGGGGGTTTCCAAGATCCCGCAAGCTAAAGCATGTGAGTAAGCTCAAAGACCTGGCTTACATACTGGCTAAGCGCAGAATCGGTATGGGCTGGAAATCATGCTACAGACCAAAGATAGAGGTTTGGTGGGATGACCTTAAGAAGTGGGCTGACATTGAAATGGCAGTGTGGACGGAGGCAGCCAAGTGAGGGTGGGAGGAAGAGACAGATACACTGACAGCATGGAGACACTTAGTGGCTACATTATCCAGTCCAAGCGGAGATGGCACCTCCCGAGACACGGAGGAGGATACACCCCTAGAGGATATGGCAGACGGCGAAATGGAATAGGCTCATGTTGTTGAGGGGGGAGAGGTAGGGGGTGTTTTTTCCTTTTTCTTCCTTTTTAGCGATTAATAGACAATGTGACACAAGCTATGTAAATGTATAACATATACCGCTAAGTTTGCTCATGTGATTCATTGTTTGTTGTAAAAAAAACAATAAAAATTGTTTAGAAAAAAAAGTGTTTAAAAAAACGACTGAGTTACACAGATGTGTTGACTGCACTGTGTTTTTGTAAAGTCTAAGGTGATATTCGAGCAAACGACAGCACAAACAAATGGGCGTAGCTTTGTTTCTAACACTCAGAGCTTCGACTTACAAAATAATGACTGAGAGATAACTAGGGACCCTGACCCAGATATATAGACAGGCACAGGAAAAGGCAGACCAACAGGAAGACCAATGTAGACAGAAAACCTCATATAGATAGGTAGACAGATAGATAGAAAGAAAGATAGACAGACAGATGAACCAACAGGCAAACAGATACATACAGCGAACCAAAGATAGATCGACAGATATATGGATAGATAGGTAGATCGCTAGAGCGATAGATAGATAGATAGATAGATAGATAGATAGATAGATAGATAGATAGATAGATAGATAGATAGATAGATAGATAGATAGATAGATAGATAGATACAAAGTCGAATGTACCCATATTCCTGACATGCTCAGAACTTTCTAACTGTATGTGTATTCCTAAAGGGTAATATGATATGTGTGAAAGGCAGCCATGGCCTTTAGGGGGCACTGGCTCGTGTCAAGCGAAATAGGAGGAAAGATAAATCCAAAGAGACTCCCAAGCTGATGGAAAATAAACACAACACAAGCAGAAAGCTCTTGCCCTGTTTGTGCATGTGTACCAAAGACAGATAGATAGATAGAAAGATAGATTGATATGAATGGTATGTGTAGGGTAGTTAACATCAACGGTGCACTATAGGTAGTGAGCTAAGGTTTCATTGGTAGTGGGGAGACTATATTTATGTTTATGAATATTTAATTTACATTGAATGTTTAAAGACACCTTAAAATGGGCATTTCCAACATCTGTACACTTGTATTAAATATATGCAGACTTTGTGGGCAGATGCCTCCTTCCCAGGTGTGCATATTCTGCCTGTCCATTCATGTGCATGGTCAGACATGAGTGTACAGATACAAGCTGCACTCCTGGGTGTGGTGTTTCTGCCTTCATAGTCTGCACGACTTTGGGCCAATTTCAGCCTTTTGCATGTTTCAAAACTTGGGCCAAACACTGCACCGTGCAAAAATATATATATAATGTGTGTGTGAAACTTAAACATACAACTTTACATCACAAATGAAACCTTAACTCCCACTGCAACACTATAGCATAAGACTCCATATATGTATAGTGCTAATGTAAATTATACGTTATGTTATGTTATTTTGCATTTATATAGCGCCTTATATACCATTGGTATGGTCTGAAGGCGCTGGTAGGTTGAATGCCCTTGGGAACCGAAGTTCGGGTCAGTAGAGAGAGTAGAGAGAGTCCAAAAAGTGCGTGTGCGCACCAGGTATGTGTGCAGCTGGTGCGGAATTCAAGTGGTAACTGCTTCTTAGCGGTAGGTGTGGTGGTTGAGAGATCAGGAGTATGTGTTCGCTGTGGCCGGCTTTATCCAGATCGAGTGTAGCTGCGTGAGGCCTGAGGAGAACGCCTGGCTGGGGGGTGCGAAACCAGAAATGTTTACTTAGAGTGATGGGGAGTGAGCGGGAGACGTTGATATGAGAACAGTTATACCGAATGGTGTCATAGTATCTCTGTGTTCTAGTTGAGTGGTGGTGTAAGGGAGAGAGTAAGCGTGGGGTGTGGTATGATGTATTCCCTGCATTCCAAAGCATATTATGTACGTCATGCAATTCCGTGCAGACAGGTCCGTTCTATGCATTTTTGTTCATTTCAGGCGTTCAAGATTGTCCTACACATTCATTTCTGCTCGACATATTCACGCACTCTGGTTCACCTTGCATGTTCTAGTCTATTCTTCATTCTCCAGTGTGCCTCACGCATGCTCACATGTGTTCCATACGTATGCACTCCTGTCCTTCTTGCGCACGCACTCCAGTCTACCCCGCGCACGTACTTCTGTCTGCCTACGCACTCATCCGCTCTGTATACTCATCAGCTCTGTATACCCATCCGTTCAGTACTATCATTTGATCTACACGCTCATCTGGTCTACACACTCATCCGGTCTACACACTGATCCGCTCAACATACTATTCATCAGCTCTACCGACTCATCCATTCAGCATACTGCTCCGTTCAGCATACTCATCCGCTCTACAAATCCATCCGCTCCATGCGTTCATCTGCTCCACACCTTCATCTGCTCCGTACACTCATCCGCTCCACACATTCATCAGCACCACAATACATTCATCCGCTCCATATACACTAATTCGCTCCACATACACTCATTTGTTCCATACACACTCATCCGTTCCACACACTCCACATACACTTGTCCGCTTCACACATTCGTCCGCTCCACACATTCATCCGCTCCACACACTCGTCTGCTCCACACACTCGTCCAGTCTACACACACGTCCAGTCTACACACTAGTCCAGTCCACAACACTCATCTGGTCCACCCACTCATCGGCACAACATACTACTCGTCCGCTTGACAATACTACTCGTCTGCTCTGCGTGTCCATCCGTGTACATCCATCCGTTCTACACACTCATCCGCTCCATCTATTTATCCGCTCCACACACTCATCTGTTCCTTACACTCATCCGCACCACACATTCATCCGCTTCTCACACTCGTCCGCTCCACATATTCATCCGCACCAGGCATTCATCCGCTCCACACACTCATCCGCTCCACCCACTCATCCGCACTACAGACTCACCTTTTCCGCACAATCATCCGCTCCACCAACTCATCCACTCCACACATACGGCCGCCCCACGTACTTGTCCGCTCTACGTACTTGACCGTTCCACAATACTCATCACTCTCCACACTCATCCGCTCTCCACACTCATCCGCTCTCCACACTCATCCGCACTCCACACTCATCCGCTCTCCACACTCATCCGCTCTCCACACTCATCCACTCTCCATACTCATCTGCTCTCCACACTCATCCGCTCTCCACACTCATCCGCTCTCCACACTCCTCCGCTCTCCACACTCATCTGCTCTCCACACTCAGTCACTCTCCACACTCAGTCGCTCTCCACACTCAACTGCTCCCTACGCTTCTGCGCTCTCCACACTCAGTCGCACTCCACACTTGCTTCCACGCTCTCCACACTCAGTTGCTCTCCACCCTCAACTGCTCTCCACGCTCCTCCGCTCTCCACGCTCCTCCACTCTCCACGCTCCTCCGCTCACCATGCTCCTCCGCTCTCCAACACTCCTTCGCTCTCCACACTCATCCGCTCTCCACACTCGTCTGCTCTTCATGCTCGTCCGCGCTCCACACTCGTCCGCCCTCCACACTCATCCACTCTTCCACACTCATCCGCTCTCCACGCTCATCCGTTCTCCACACTCACCCGGTCTCTACACTTACATGGTGTCCACACTCATCCGCTCTCCACGCTCATCCGCTCTCCACGCTCATCCGATCTCCACGCTCATCCGATCTCCACGCTCATCCGCTCTTCACGCTCATGTGCTCTCTACGCTCATCCGCTCTCTACATGCTTGTTCGCTCTCACACGTTCGTCTGGCCAAGCGATCATCTAGTCTATGCGTTCAGTATAGTCATCAGTTCTACGCCCTCCTGCGTTCTGTTCGCTTCTCTGTATTTGCGTACTCGTTAACTCTACACTTACTCATCAACTCTATACGCTCGACCGCTCTACACACCCAACCATTCTACATACTCATTGGCTTTAGTTTGTTCATCTATTTCATCCGGTCTCCATACTCATTTGATCTTTCTAGTCATCTGTTCTTCCACTCATGCACGCTTACACTTAGTGTATTCATCTGTTCTATACGCTTCATCCATTCTAACTATTTCATTTATGTCATTCATTATGTTCCCTCCTCATTCATTATGTCCATTTCATCGGTTCAGATCTCCTTAGTTTCTCAATGATTTATTCCTATTATCCGCTTCACTGTTTTGATCTACTTTACTCGTATAGCTCTGTTTGTCTTTCTAGTTTACATTCGAGTTTATTTAGCTGTCATTTCTCGCCTCAGGTTGATTGATCGGTCGGTATTATTGTGATGATGCTAGTTTGGAAGCCGGTTGGTTTTAGGGGAAGGTTTTCAGTAGTTTGCGGAAGGACGTTAAGTCCTCAGTTAGGCGGATGTGGGGTGGGAGCGAGTTCCACAGGGTTGGAGCTAGGGCTGAGAATGATGATCCGCCTAACCTGACTGAGTTTGTCTTAGGAATTGCTAGGAGGCCGGCTGAGCTTGATCTTAGGGTGCGAGTGGGATGATAAGGTATTAGTTTGTCTTGAAGATATTGAGGTCCAGTTTTATGCAGTGCTCGATGGGAGAGGCATAAGGTTTTGAAAGCCACCCTACGGGCTACTTGAAGCCAGTGCAGTGTCTTAAGGGCTGGGGATACGTGGTCTCTTGTACCGAGCGCAAGTAGCATTTTGGCCGCCGCGTTTTGTGCTCTTTGGAGTTTATTCAGTTGGTAGGCATGGATTCCGAGGTATAGGGGGTTTCCGTAGTCCAGTCTGGATATACCGATTGATTGGACCGCAGAGACTCTGTTGGGAAATGAGAGGTATGGAAAGATGCGCCTAAGGGTTTTAAGGTGGTAGTGGCAGGACTTTGAGACATTGTTGACTTGGCGCGAGAGTGTTAGGTCGGAGTCCAGGGTGCATCCAAGATTTTTCACTGTGTTGGAGGGTGTCGGTGAGTTGCCCATGGCGGGTGGCCAGGGTAGTGGGTGCGGAAGAAGATCGGAGTTGCCACAAACCATGATTTCTGTTTTGGAGGGGTTTAACAAGAGGTGGCTTTGGGTCATCCAGCGATCAATGTTAAGGAGGCAGGATGCCAGGTCAGGTCGGGAGTTGGGTTTCGAGTTCAGGAATTTTAGGATTAGTTGAGTGTCATCGGCGTAGTTGTAACATAGGATGTTGTGTGAACGAATTATTGGTGGGAGGGTGATCAGGTAGAGATTGAACAGGAGGGCGGATAGACATGCTCCTTGAGGGACTCCCGTGTCGACTGGTCGAGCTTGGGAGGTAAAGCTGGAGAGTGTCGTTATTTGGTGCCTGTCTTTGAGGAAAGAGGCTATCCATTTAATAGCGGTTCCACGAATTCCTAGGGAGTGGAGGCGGTCTAGGAGGATTGAGTGATTGATCGTGTCAAAGGCAGCGGATAAGTCAAGAAGGATTAGTGCTGCGCATCCCGCAGAGTCTGCTGTCATTTTAAGGTCGTCCCAGATCGAGGTTAGGGTGGTTTCGGTTCCGTGGCGTGTTCTGAAAACCTGATTGGGCGGGGTCTAGGAGATTGTTGGCTTCGACAAAGGCATTTAGTTGAGAGTAGACGGTTCGGTCAATGAGTTTGGCAAGGAACCTCGTGTTTGAGATTGGGCAGTAGTTTTTGGGCTCGAGAGGGTCGAGCGAAGGTTTTTTTATTAGAGGTTTGACGTGTACCATTTTGAATGCTTCGGGAAAGATACCGGAAGAAAGGGAGGCATTTATGATAGATCTTGCGTGTTCTCCTGCGCAGGTGGAGGCAAATATTTCTTTAAGTGTTGTGGCTGGGCAAGGGTCCAGTGGTGATCCAGATGGTTTGCGGGCAGATAGAAGTTTGAGAAATTGTTCTGGTGATATTGGACTAAAGGATTCAAACGTTGGTTGCGTAGAGGTCGCAGCTGAAGGGCTGGCCGGTGTAGGGGAGGACTGGTCCAAGAAGACCCCCCTCGCCTGCGCTTTCTCCCCAGGTGAGGACTATGGCTCTCGTGGGCGTCCCCTCATGCCACCCGGGCCCAGGTGGTGCAGGGTTCACCCACTGAAGACATTGCCCGCACGTATTAATTGCCCACATGTATTAAAATTTAGCTAGGCCTAGAAACCATTTTGTCTGGTAAAGATGGTGTGAGCTCAGCGCACTGTAGCGCGGCCCCCACCCTTGGAGGGTTTCAGTCATCCTTGTTGCCGCAGCACCCTGGCAGATCCGCTGCGAGCACGTTCCCACGAACAAGACGGACATGAGCTAGTGTAATACACTAACATTGTAACAGTTCACCTCCCGCAGTGTATCATCGCTCCCAGCATGACCCGGCCAGCAGGCCTAGGCAATGAAAAGAACAGTAAAATAGTCATTAGATGACAGACAATCTTTGTATATTAATGCTGAGACTACTTGCAAAGGATGCTTTTCTTCCACAAAATCCCTTATATTACAAAAGCCTGTAAAATGTATACTTACAAGAAATCATGCTTCCATGATATAAGCGATGGTGAGCCTATACCATTGCAGTTGGGTGCTAATAATAAAGGAACGCGCCAGGAATCTGTTTGTTACGTGTATTACTGGGAAATTTACACCCCATGGGCTTGCGCCATAACTGAACTAATGCTGCTAGAGGACACAAGAAAACGAATGTAACCATACAGAGGGCCCATGTGAAGGATGCACGGAAAGGCGCATGTCATGTGTGCATGTCTAGGCCCCACATGTACCACCACAGTCACGAACAAGTGGCGGGTTACTTTCTATGTTCTCCACCAATCCTAACTCTACCTCACTTACTGCAAATATATATGCATATAACTAAATACTGTACTTGTTAAAACATAATGTATGAATAAAGTGCTCAGACTGGGTATAATCGAGACACATCCAGCAAAGGTTAAATGCATGTTTTGTATTTGTTTTGAATAAGTATTATAGAGTGTTCAAATGTTTGTGATGTTTTTACCTAAATCGGCAACACACGAGGGAGATACCTTTGTGAAATACGCGCAAGGCCATTCCCCCTCCCACCCTGCGAAGGCTGCCAAGGCATGAGAGCAGAGACCGCGCCGCGCTGCGTTACCTCCCCCAACTAGACTGGAGCCGCTTGAAAGACTTGTAACCCCCTCTGTAGCACCCAAGGCCACCACCCGCCACCTGCATTATTTACAGCACAGCAGTAAACCTCTGCCTGAACACACGCGCCCCCTCGTAAACCTTACAACCCACCGAACCATCTCAGACTTATGGCCCTGTGCAATCAGGACACCCAACACTTTGACAATACACAGCGGAACATCCATAACAACTTCTAACAAGGCAGAAAGACATGTACCGCCCGTCCCAGGCCTTGAAGCTTAGCCCCTCGACCTATGGCCCCGGTCAACAGGACACTGGTAACCATGCCCTGACGTATTACCTCCAGTCCCCTCACAAGGTGCATTCCTCCTGTGTTGCATTAACCTGTTGTATAACCTACTGAAAGATTTACTAAAGAAGATAATATCAAAATGCCTGAATGACTGCGGTGTGCATGGCATAGGGCTAATAAGTCAGGAAAAGACATTCATCTCTGCCACTGGCCGCGATGGCCCCACAACACCGCCTGGATGAACTCCGCCACCCTGCCAGGCCCAGCCCAACCCACGAGGCTGACCAGTGACGTCTTCCAGCCGAAGCCAACCACATCGCAGTAGCACCTATAGTTAGTCGTCGCCACCCAATCCCATTGAGCTTGTGCCCCCTATAGTGTGTAGGTTCTTATGACGATTTTTGTAAATATATACGCCTGCCTTTGCTATTGTCAGGCAGAGCGCTCTCGGAGTTTGCAGAGTTCTTTGCATGCCCTATTCTGATTGATAAACTCCCATTTACGCTCACCCGCACTCGGTCTTGGCCTTATTCCCATTTTGGGAGAGTCCTTCATTGTCTCTCATTGCGGGGAAGATCGTGCTGTTTGGGGACGCTTGCTTTCAGTGGTGACCCCGATAGCGTGATATTATTTCTTCCTAACTCATTATAACCGTCCCCTTTTGGCACAAGAATCTCCGGTCGAAAAGGGATACGCACGGTGAGCCGGCTCCGGGAGGCTGCCCGCCAACGGCGACCGGTACACTAAGAAGTGCGCACTCAATAGAGAAAGGGTACGGGATCCCGGTTGAAAAATCCCCTTTGAGTACCGCTCGCCGGAGTCGGGGCTGACTGTTGAGCTGACGGCGACACTGCCTGGACGGACCCAGTTTCGGAGACTATCGGTTCAAGACGGGCACGTGAGTACCGAGTGTGAGCGATTGTAAAGGGAGCGGGGAGAGAAGTGTAGGACAGGGAACGAAAAGGGGGTACGAAGATATACTAAAGATCATTCTAAAAAATTTCCTTTCTTTTTCTTTGCATATGGCCATTAGGATTACGAGGTGAATAAGAGATAAAGGTGACGGAAACCTAGCTCCGAAAGGGGGTGGAAGGCGGCGCCGCATAGTGCTATATTGACTAGTACTGGGAATATATGACGAAGTGAAATACAAGATAAAAGTGTTCAGCAAAAGGGGGCACTGAGAATATATTAGTGATCGCTATTACTTCTTTCTTTTCTTTTTCGTTAGGGGTAGGGGGAGAATAAAAACCAAGATTAGCACGAACTTGGGAAGAAAGCCAGAGAAAAAGGGGCCTACTAGAAGGGGGAGAGCAGGTTAAAACATATAAATATCTGCATATGCGCATCCATCTATCTAAGTAAGACAAACAGGGACAGCCGGCTAGGGAGGAAAGGGAGGGCAGCTTGAATGGTGTATTGAGTGTTACCAAGAGGTGTGTGCACCTCGTATGTGTCAGGGGACAATTTGAGGTTGCGAATGTGTAAAACGGCTATAAATGTATAATTGTCAAATGGTCATGGTAAGTGTGACCGGATAAAACTTTTTTGAAGGCAACGGTGATACAGTGACGTGAGTGGGTGCCTTTTGATTTCCGGGTTGATATTGTCAAAATAAATGATGGGTTGCTCTTGTATGTGTCCCCCAAAGAGAACAAAGTAGAAACTGTGTACAGTCAGTTTCGTATTGTGCAGTCGAGGGAGGGAGAGCCCAACCGAGCATAACATTGAATGTGAAGTAGAATACGAAAAATAATATTGATACTACATTCCCATTGGAGTTGCAGACACACAGAGACACATAAGCACTAGGAGGGCACAAAGATGGGGGCTGAAACACCCTTATCACATATTTGTCAGAATCTCCCAGGGTACGCGGAGCGGATTAAAAAATATCACGACCAATGGGTAACTGAGTTTAAGGGAGAGGGGTTACCCCAGATATGGCCAGAGGGAGGGTCATTTGATAAAAGCGTTCTGGATATGGTGGTCACATGCATTTTCTTGAAGTACAAAGGAAAACAGTTGCAAAATAGAAGGGAAATATTAGATCTTTGGAGGTTATTTGAAGAGATACCACCGCCTAAAGCACCAGTAGTAAATTCTGATCTCCCATCCACTACAGACAATCCACTGATGATACAGAAAGATATCAAAGAATTGTCAAGTGTAGCGCCACCAGTAGAGGTAATAAGTTTGTACCCGATATTAAAAAAGCCTGTACCCGCAGAAGGATACAGTGATCCGACGTATGTGCCTCCCCCGACAACCCCTACACCCCACCGGCCCACTGCACCCCCACCATATGAAAGTACAGGGGAGCGGGGCCAGGCGAGTACACAAAGGTTGGACATAGAGAAACTCACAGATGATTTACAGTCAAGACTCTCAATAGCAAAAGATGAGCTCTCGAGGATAAAAGACATGTGCGGACAAACAGCACTTAATGCGACTAGATCAGGGCGCACGTCTAGAGCGCCAGGCGAGACAAAAAGACCTGAAGAGGGGTGGAAGAAAGGTGAGATACTGTTCAGAATTGAAGAAGAACCAACACGAATAATTGAAATAGAGACACGCGAGGGAGATACTGACAATGATGAAAGGCCTATGGGGGATAGAGAGGAATTACTATGCGACATAAGGGACGAGTTAGAAGAAAGTGACAGGTTGAGCATGGCTATGGGAGGGGGAAGCGAAGGAGGGGATGGCACATGTTCAGTGAGAACACTGGACGATGAGTGGTCGGGACGACTGAGGAACAGAGTGGGAAAAATGGCATCACTAGAAACATCAGCATCCAAATCGGGTCCGGGTGCCATACAGAAAGGAAAGCTACAGCTCCCGTTGATACACAGAGGAGGAGGGAGACCTAACTATATCCCATGGGCACAAATGGATAAAGCCAATTTATTAAAGCTATTGCCCCCATTATCAGGAGGGGCAAGTAAGTGGATATACGCCTTTGAAAAACATACTGCTGGGGTACCCCTAGCTGTAGGAGATGTGAAAAGTCTGCTCGTATCAGCGGTGGGCGATCAGGCTGAAAGAGTATGGGTTAAAGCCGGTTTCCCGGGAGTAACGTTAGATTGTGACCGCCACGATGGGGCCTCCTTTAACACAGTGCGGGCTAGGGTGTGGGACGCCTTACGCGAAACATTTCCAGATACACCTGACTTACAGTCCGTGATACAGTGTACAATGAATGACGGGGAGGAGGCTATGGATTACATTTTTCGGGTCCAAGAGATGTGGAGAGCGGAGACGGGCACGCCTTGGTATCAATCGACCTCTTTATTTTACTTCATTATAAAAAGAGGGCTCCCAAAGGAAGTGCAGAAAGCGCTCGACAAGATAGCAGGTATTGAAGCAAAGGGATGGCCAGAAATTCAGAGCATAATAGTACACCATTGTAAACGAATAAAGGAAAGGGAGAAGGAGGTGGCTCAGAAAAGATTGGCAGACGAAGCAAAGTTAGTACAGACAAAATTGGTGAAGGTCGCAGCGGCAGTAGCCGCGCTCCCACACAGCAGGGAGGGAGAAGATGAGGAGGAGGGGCTGATAGCAATACAAGGAAGGATGGCAGCTAATTGGGCGGGAGCAGGACAGCGGCAGTGGAATGAGCAAGAGCAAGGTGGAGGTCCGCAGTGGCAAGAGTGGACCCCTCGAGGGGGACGAGGTGGGTACAGGGGCCGAAGAGGAGGCGGAATGGGGTACGGGGGAACGGGAGGAAATGGATGGCAGGGCCCTAGAGGTGCACAAGGAAGTTGCTGGAACTGCGGGCGATGGGGGCACTATTCTAGAGAGTGCAGAAGCAGACCCAATAACGGGTTCCAAGAGGTGGAACAATATGGCCATCCCCACCCGGGAAGCCCATATGGCCTCCCAATGGGACAACAACAACTAAGAAACCCAGGCCAAGGTAATGCCGGCCAGCAACAGGGACCCCAGTATAGAACACAGAGCCACCCACAAAACAATGACAGTATGCAATATATGCCAGGTAACCCTTTCGCGACAACAGCAAACGGGGCCCCCGCACCAGCACCTTACAACGGCATGTCAGTGGTCTCAGGAAACGTATTTAATGAGGGGGGGGGGCGATGAGACACCCCGCATAGGACAGCCCACAGAGAACACTTGCGTGTCCAGTTCTATCTACCACCTACAGTGCAGCGGAGGAACCATTGGTAGGGGCGCAGATAGGAGACAAGCAGTTTATATTCATGGTTGATTCGGGAGCGGAGAAATCATGTGTCAGAGAGGGCCGGTTCCCGTTATCTAACAGGAAGTTAGAGACGCAGGGGTTCTCTGGGGCTGTAATTGAAGTTCCTTACACAGAAGTTTTGGATGTAACAGTGGGGGGCAAGACAGTAAAGGCACCCTTACTGTATTACGAACAGTCCCCGATAAATTTGTTGGGGAGGGATCTTATGAGTAAACTTAACATGACCATATCATTTACTGAAGGAGGAATAGTGTGTTCTACACCCGGGATATGCCCCTTGCGTGCAATGTTGGTAGTACAAGCCTACACAACCACACAGGAAATACGATGGCTGCCACAAAATGAAGAAATGTTTATTGAAGGGCTAAAGACTTTGGCCCTCATAGTTCCAGAGCTAAAAAGCATGGATTGGAGGATTCCAGCAGAGTTCCTCTTCCGCCCCATAGTGTGTCCAAACGCAGCACCAGGATCAGTGGTATCGTTGGACTTGCACGCTGTGCAGGTATCAACGAAACGGATCGCTGTGATTGGAATGGACAGAGAAGGATGTGAGTGGCGCACAGTGCTGTGCACAAACCCAAACCTCGCCTTACGCGAGGTAACAGATGAGGATCTCTTTTCAGACACAGAAGGGGATGGTGAGATAGTAATGGAAATAGCGATGCCCCGTGACATTTTGATCCAAGCCAGGGAGATCCCCGTCCAATTGATGGCAGTGGTAGGAACACCACCGTCATTTTTTGATGACGACATGAGGCTCGTACCAAACAATTTATGGACAACAGGCCCCCATGATGTAGGGCTGTTGCACGGAGTACAACCTGTGATAATAAAACTAAAGCAAGGAGCAATCTTACCCCGAGTCAAACAATATCCATTGTCCCGTGAAGCTGAAGAAGGGATAAAAGAAACAATAAATGCACTACTAGCACAAGGGATAATAGTGCCTTCAAACTCCCCATGTAACACATGTATTTATCCAATCAAAAAAGCGAAAGGAGGATCTTGGAGGATGATACAGGACTTACGCCCCCTCAATGACGTAATTCAGAAAGAGTTCCCTCTAGTCCCGAACCCTGCATCAATACTATGCAGCATCCCAAAAGCGGCATCACATTTCACAGTGGTGGACTTGAAAAATGCATTTTTCTCAATACCCCTGGCTGAAGAGAGTAGATACCTTACAGCCTTCACGCTGGGGGGAAAGAGATATGAACACTGCAGACTACCACAGGGATACTGTGAGAGCCCGAGCATATTCAACCGCATATTGCATGAAGACTTGGGAAACCTATCAGTTGAGAGTACGATTATTCAGTATGTAGACGATTTATTAGTGTGCGCACAAGATGAAGCAACATGTAGAAAAGATTCAACAACGCTCCTGACTTTACTGGCCAACAAAGGATACAAGGTAGACAAGGAGAAGCTACAGTATTGCCTGACTGACGTCCTATACTTGGGACAGCTCATATCAAAAGATGGAAAAAGGATAATTCCCGACAGAATAGAAGCAATAAGATCAGTAGGAGAACCTACAACAGTGAAAGATATGCAGAAATTCTTGGGGATGTGCAACTATTGCCGAGCATGGATACTAGACTATGCAGCATACACAAGGCCCCTCCTACAAGCTCTCAAGGAAGCACAACAGGAGAATGAAAAAATAAAATGGTCAGAAGAGATGAGCATGTCATTTCAATCATTAAAAGAGCTAATTTCAAGCGCTCCAGTACTAGCAAACCCTGATTATGGACGCGAATTTTACCTATTCTCACACTGCAAGGGAACACTTATGACAGCGGTACTGACACAAAAAACATCCTTAGGACACAAGCCATTGGCTTACTATAGTGGTACTTTAGATGCCGTGATGCAGGGTCATTTCGCATGCGAACAATCACTCGCTGCAGCCGCATTCGCAATTGAGAAAAGTGCCACAATAGTAATGGGTTGCCCTGTGACATTGTTTGTGGAACATTCATTATTTGCAATACTTGAGAGATCAAAGAGCACACTGACCACACAGCGGGCGACAGCCTACGAGATTATATTGTCCAGCGCCAACATCCATATAGTGAGATGCAAGACAGTGAACCCCGCCACATTCATTACAGAAGCGTGCACATTAGAGGATATGCAGAACCACGACTGCGCAACCCACACAGGAGAAGGAGGGGAGGACACAGCGGTGTGTGAAAACGCTCTAAGCGAGGGGGAAGTGTACTTTGTGGATGGGTCTGCATCAATTGATGTGGACACGGGAGAAAAACACGTTGGCATGGCGGTAGTGAGATTAGAAGAAGGTGAGTTTGAAACACTAGTACAGTACCGCCTCCCGTCGCATTACTCTGAACAGGCAGCAGAACTGATTGCGCTCATAGAAGCACTACACGCAGCAAAGGGTTGTGCAGTGACAATCTACACAGACTCAGCTTACATGACGACGACAGTACATGGAGGTCTAGCAAGATGGGGCCGTAGGGGATTCAGACGGGCAGACGGAACACCAGTGCAGCATGCAGAATTGTTAAAAGAATTAATTGAGGCCCTACAAAACCCTACTGCTGTAGCAATAGTGACACAGACGTTGTGTCTTTAGGGAACGAGGCAGCGGACGCTGCCGCCAAGGAGGCTTCCTATTTCCAGAAATATGACACAGGTGAGTACATGCTGAAGAACAAGAGAACCGAAGAGCCCCCAGAAGGGTACAACATGATGTCCATATCACAAATACTAGAATTGCAGGAAGGAGCTAGTGCAGAGGAGAAATTGACATGGACAAAACGGGGGTGCAGCCAGTCGGGAACAGACCTACTGGGGCGACAAAATAACTCAGGGAAAGTGGTAATGCCGCTACAGTTACTAGAAGTTGCATTTCAACAGCTGCACTTCCCTGCACATAATACCAAACAGCACATCGCAGCGGAAATACAGGAAGAATGGTTCGTGCCCTGTCTCCAGGAGCATGTGTCTCGATTGGCAATGGAATGCACAACATGCCAAATATACAATTCAGGAATGACATTGCGCACACTCCGGGGAACAATTCCTAAACCCATTGGCCCATTCAAAGAACTGCATATAGATTACGCAGACATGGGGGAAAGGTGTAATGGCGCGCGGTACATGATCGTGGTTGTGTGCCCATTTTCAAGGTGGGTGGAAGCAGGACCCTGTGCGCGACCTGACGCCAAAAGCGCCGCCAAGTTCCTAGTAAGGGAAGTGTTCCCGCGCTGGGGAATTTGTGACGTGATTCGCTCAGACAACGGCTCTCACTTTGTGAATGAACTTTTCAAGGAAGTCACCACATTATTGGGTATAAAACATAAATTGTGTTCTATTTATCATCCCCAAAGTAATGGCGTAGTGGAAAAGATGAACGGACTGTTGAAGGGCAGGTTATCAAAACTATGCTTCTCATTAAAGAAAAATTGGATTTACTGTCTACCCCTAGCGCTATTTGAATTAAGAAATCAGCCAAGCAAAGACCACCATTTGTCCCTGCACGAGATCGTGACCGGGAGACGAATGAATACAGCACACTCTCCACCGCGCAAACACTCAGATGCTCACAGAAGTGCCGCAATATTGGGAGAAGAGTTTACAGACTATTTACGAAAATTAACAAGAGCAGCGCGCGCCATATCAAAACAACTCTCCCCACCCTTCACTAGAGAAGAAGGAAACGTAACAGGATCTGTCACGGAACCAGAGCAACAGCTACAGCTGATGCCAGGCGACTCAATTTATGTTAGAAGCTTTGTGCGTCGGTGGAATGCACCACGATTCCATGGCCCATACGAGGTAATATTTTGCACGCCCACGGCAGTGAAGGTGAAGGGCTTGAGGTACTGGGTGCATTTGACCGACGTACGGAAAGCATACAGCAATGTACAAGAGGAGATAAATGAGGAGGCACAGACAACAGCAAACGATGCAAATGAGCAGGATGTCTAAATATGAACTTGTGTGTGTGTGTGTGTCAGTACTGGACTAAAGTGGAATAATGACTGACAAGGATATTCCAAAAACAAAAAAACAAAAAAAAAATGTGTGTTTTTTTTTATCTTATTGAATGGTATGTAATTAATGAAATACAATATTATAGCTCGTATATACCCTTGTCTGTGAATACCCCTCCCCCGCATCCCCACCCGCTTCCATTCCCCGTCAAATGTATTGGCACAGATGGTGCCAGCAAAACGTTTACATGCATGCACTTAATGCACTTTTATATCTCAAACAGGAGCTTCCATGGCATCTAACGGGCAGCCTGCAACGGATAGAATTAGTAGAATGAGAGAATTGGTATATGAGAGATGTAGATATTCGTATGAGTGTGGATTATCAGTATGCATCACACTGTTTTTTATGATAATGTTTGGCTTGGTTACATATTGGTTTATAGCGTTCATCTCTATCGAGATGTACGAGGGGGGAGGGAGTAACAACACTACTGGACCAATTAACAGTACCACCGGGCCGAATGCAACTGCAGGTGTCAATACCAGGGAAGGTGATTTTTTGATATGGGACGGAACTAAACTTGTGTGGGGGTGTCATACCACACCATCCAGTGTTGTCACCTCACAAAGAAAAAAGCCACAAGGTGGAATGCAGAGCAACACAGTGTCTCCACCAGGGGTATCTAATTACAATGCCCACAGTCTCAATGACCGAAACCCGTCTGCCATATCATGGTTGTATAACACCCTCACCAGCCAGCCTGCCCCCATCCCAAAAAACAATCTGCCAGATAACGTCAGGAAAGAAGACGAAAAGCTACTAGCAATGCACGAAATATTATATGATGAATGGGCCAAGGGGGGCGGGAATGAGAAAGGGGGGTCTAGTTTGTCCACTGCCCAGGGGATTGGGAAGTACATGAGTAACAAGAACAACAGACGAAAAGAGAGAAGCAAGGAGGAGGAAGTATGATGAGTACTATGGGCTAGGTCTAGATAAGATGGAAGACCCACAACACCCCCATCAAACAAATAAGTGGTATGCAGACATGAGTGCCACAGCTAAACAGACAACAAACGAGAGCTGTTATGTCTGTTCCCTCATCCCCCATGCATCAGGCACACCCAAAGTGTTGTTACCCAAAGAGTTGCCTATTGTGGATGCCCAATGTCTCCTTCATCTCACGTTGTGCAGGATTAAGAACACCTTCCAGGCACACGAAGTGACTTTTCAAATGCTGCAAAACGGCAGGAGTGGTATGTTTGAAAGAACCATTTTTTGTAATAGAAGGGACACTTTTTTCTGACAACAAGCGGAAGGATGAAGAAGTACTGTGCAAAGCGGAAGCACTAAGAGGTGTGGCACCGGATAAATTGCAGTGGATAGAGGAAACATGTACACCAGTATGGAGAGAACACATTTCAAAACTAACTTGGGTAACTGCCATTGAAAAGCCGTTCAAACTGCAGAGCGAAATGGACTATAAACTGTGCTTTAAAGGAGAAGGGAGAACCCCCATGGGAACAAATAAGAACTGCAACAAGACCCTCACCATTCCAGATCTGAGGAAAGGAACAGCTGCCCTGATGGACACATACTGGGTATGCGGCAACCAGGCATACCTACACCTCCCTCAGTCATGGAGTGGCAGCTGCTCAATGGCCACTCTGCACTCAGCCCTAATGGTGATACCAGAAAGCCACATCGATGGGAGCAAAAGGACACAGGAACGCATGCAGAGTGTGGCTCAACCGACTGCAGAGTCACAAATATATGTCCTGTCTTCTGGAAGCAAGGGAGAAGTGCTGACCCGTAACAGACGAGCATCAAATTACATATCAAAGGCATCATCAGGACTATTGGCTCAGATCCCAGACAAATATCGATTATTCAGCTCAGCAGAAACATTCTTTGCCTCACTCGTCTCAAGTGTCCAAGCAAGGGCGAACGCAAAATGGCTCCAGATAACACGCTGGGAATTGATTCAGCTGGCAAACAACACTGAAGAAGGATTCAATATAATAAAAGTGGAACTAAGAGCTTTACGACTAATGACCATGCAAAACAGGTATGTCCTGGACCTGTTGACGGCGATGGACGGTGGTGTTTGCCGAAAAATAGGAAGTGCCTGCTGCACTTTCGTACCTTCTGAAGACGCAGAGAATGGCTCCCTGTCCCATGTGATCGAAGCAGTCCACAACCTAGGAGAAAAAATGAAAATGGAAGGTGGAGCAGAAGCGAGTACATGGTTCGACAACATCTTCTCCTGGGTCCCCTCATGGCTTGGAACAACTGTGAAATTTTTAATACCAGCTGTTGTGTTCCTCCTTTTACTTTTTTGCCTGTGCCAGGTGGGTCTTCGAGTTTGTGCTAACGCAGTACCAAATGGTGCAATGATGATGGTGACAATGGGCAACTCACACGGTACAATAAAAACGATGCAAGAAGCCCAAGTACAAACAGGGATAGATAACTCACCCAGGTACCAACTGGTGCCTATATACCACGATAAAGATATTGTAGATAAGTTGTGGCACACCACCATCAAAGAGCCCCGTGTATTAGAATGGTATGAGGAAGTTTGGGTAGATTTGGAAGGAGATGGTGGATGCATATATCTAATGTGTACCCCAGATGAATACGCCCGGAGAGGTGAGAGCTTAAGGGGGGTGTGCAGAGCATGGATGCCCATCAAAGGAACTCCTGCATGGGATGAGGCGGTGATGGACGAGACAGAATGTAGGAGGATAGAAGATTTAAAGAATTCGTTACATTAGTAACGAAAGGGGGGAAATGTAGGGGAGGACTGGTCCAAGAAGACCCCCCTCGCCTGCGCTTTCTCCCCAGGTGAGGACTATGGCTCTCGTGGGCGTCCCCTCATGCCACCCGGGCCCAGGTGGTGGAGGGTTCACCCACTGAAGACATTGCCCGCACGTATTAATTGCCCACATGTATTAAAATTTAGCTAGGCCTAGAAACCATTTTGTCTGGTAAAGATGGTGTGAGCTCAGCGCACTGTAGCGCGGCCCCCACCCTTGGAGGGTCTCAGTCATCCTTGTTGCTGCAGCACCCTGGCAGATCCGCTGCGAGCACGTTCCCATGAACAAGACGGACATGAGCTAGTGTAATACACTAACATTGTAACAGTTCACCTCCCGCAGTGTATCATCGCTCCCAGCATGACCCGGCCAGCAGGCCTAGGCAATGAAAAGAACAGTAAAATAGTCATTAGATGACAGACAATCTTTGTATATTAATGTTGAGACTACTTGCAAAGGATGCTTTTCTTCCACAAAATCACTTATATTACAAAAGCCTGTAAAATGTATACTTACAAGAAATCATGCTTCCATGATATAAGCGATGGTGAGCCTATACCATTGCAGTTGGGTGCTAATAATAAAGGAACGCGCCAGGAATCTGTTTGTTACGTGTATTACTGGGAAACTTACACCCCATGGGCTCGCGCCATAACTGAACTAATGCTGCTAGAGGACACAAGAAAACGAATGTAACCATACAGAGGGCCCATGTGAAGGATGCACGGAAAGGCGCATGTCATGTGTGCATGTCTAGGCCCCACATGTACCACCACAGTCACGAACAAGTGGCGGGTTACTTTCTATGTTCTCCACCAATCCTAACTCTACCTCACTTACTGCAAATATATATGCATATAACTAAATACTGTACTTGTTAAAACATAATGTATGAATAAGGTGCTCAGACTGGGTATAATCGAGACACATCCAGCAAAGGTTAAATGCATGTTTTGTATTTGTTTTGAATAAGTATTATAGAGTGTTCAAATGTTTGTGATGTTTTTACCTAAATCGGCAACACACGAGGGAGATACCTTTGTGAAATACGCGCAAGGCCATTCCCCCTCCCACCCTGCGAAGGCTGCCAAGGCATGAGAGCAGAGACCGCGCCGCGCTGCGTTACCTCCCCCAACTAGACTGGAGCCGCTTGAAAGACTTGTAACCCCCTCTGTAGCACCCAAGGCCACCACCCGCCACCTGCATTATTTACAGCACAGCAGTAAACCTCTGCCTGAACACACGCGCCCCCTCGTAAACCTTACAACCCACCGAACCATCTCAGACTTATGGCCCTGTGCAATCAGGACACCCAACACTTTGACAATACACAGCGGAACATCCATAACAACTTCTAACAAGGCAGAAAGACATGTACCGCCCGTCCCAGGCCCTGAAGCTTAGCCCCTCGACCTATGGCCCCGGTCAACAGGACACTGGTAACCATGCCCTGACGTATTACCTCCAGTCCCCTCACAAGGTGCATTCCTCCTGTGTTGCATTAACCTGTTGTATAACCTACTGAAAGATTTACTAAAGAAGATAATATCAAAATGCCTGAATGACTGCGGTGTGCATGGCATAGGGCTAATAAGTCAGGAAAAGACATTCATCTCTGCCACTGGCCGCGATGGCCCCACAACACCGCCTGGATGAACTCCGCCACCCTGCCAGGCCCAGCCCAACCCACGAGGCTGACCAGTGACGTCTTCCAGCCGAAGCCAACCACATCGCAGTAGCACCTATAGTTAGTCGTCGCCACCCAATCCCATTGAGCTTGTGCCCCCTATAGTGTGTAGGTTCTTATGACGATTTTTGTAAATATATACGCCTGCCTTTGCTATTGTCAGGCAGAGCGCTCTCGGAGTTTGCAGAGTTCTTTGCATGCCCTATTCTGATTGATAAACTCCCATTTACGCTCACCCGCACTCGGTCTTGGCCTTATTCCCATTTTGGGAGAGTCCTTCATTGTCTCTCATTGCGGGGAAGATCGTGCTGTTTGGGGACGCTTGCTTTCACCGGTACGGGTGGCGGATTGTCAAGTGGCTGTAAGAGAGCCAGTTTGGTGTTTAGAGTTTTTGTCCTTTCAATAGCTGTGGTGTAAAAGTGGAGGCAGCGTGAGTCATACAGTGATTGTGGCGGGGTCGGGACGGTTATATTACAAGCTGGATTGGTGAATTAGGAGATGATTTTGTGGAGTTCTTTGCTTGGGTTTTTGCAGTTTAGGATTCGGGTGTTGTAGTGGGCTTTTTTTGCTTTCCGGATTTCGGCCTTGTACCGATACAAGTGTCGGGCCAAGGTGGTCCTGCTCTCTTGGGTTTTCTCTTTCTGCCAATTGCGTTCTAGGTATTTGTAATGTCGTTTAGTGGTCTTCAACTCAGGAGTGAACCATCTGGGGAAAGGGCCACGGCGGGATGATGGTTTGCACGGGGGGTGAGTCGCGTCAGAGATGCGTTGAGCCATGAGTCAAAGGCCTCAGGTTTTAGTTGGTTGTTGGGACGGCAGGTAGGTGGTGGAGACTGGAGGAGTGCCTCGGCTAGGTCCGGGGTGATTATTAGTTTTTTCCAGCACTTGCGTAGGTTCGGAGGTTCAGATGCGAGTACGGGAAGGGGGCCGGGTGAGTGGATGGCGAACGAGAGAATGAAGATGATAGGGGTGGGGGGCTTTAAATGAATCAGGGTGTTGGAGCTAAAGATGGCATCAAGAGTGTGTCCTTTAAAATGAGTCGGGCCGTTTATGTGGGGTTGGAGGTTAATTGCATCTAGACCGTCAACCAGGGCGTGTGTCATAGGGTTGGTGGGGATGTCGAGCCATATGTTGAAGTCTCCAAGAAGGGTGAGGTTGGGATGGCTTAGTTGGAGGGAGGCGATAGAGTCGCAAAGGTTGTTTGCGAAATGTCTATCGTAGCCAGGGGGCCTGTAGATTATTAGGAAGCTGTGTGAGAGCGATGGGGAGAGGGATAGTTTAACGAGGAGGGATTCGCAGGATGGAATGGAGGGTTGGTTGTCCATGATTGAGGCGCGGAAGAGGGATTTGAAGACGAATGCTACCCCCCCTCCTCTGGACGGACGGTTCAGTGGGATGAGGCAGTAGTCAGGGGGAAAGGCTTCATTAGCGATTGGGCCGAAGTCATCAGAGAACCAGGTTTCAGTGATGAAAACTAGGTCTGGTTTGACAGAGGTGAGGAGGTCAAAGATGCAATGTCTGTTTTTAGCTACAGATCGGGCGTTAAATAGGATACAGTTCACATCTGCAGGCATGGTTGGTTTTGGTGCTGGAGCGGGATGGGGCGGTGGGGGAGAGAGTGGAGGGAGAGGGGTAAGGTTGGTGATGCTAGGGAAAAGTGGGCGAGCAGAAAAATGTGCAGGCTTCGGGCGGGGTTGGGTGGCTGCGTGTGATAGGATGATCGGGTTTGGGGTGGGGGATTTGAGGAAGGGGAGTGGCCGGTTGGGAGTTTCAGTTGCAGTCGAGGAGAAATCGAGGGAGAGGGGTTTCAGGAAGGGAGAGGCCATGGGGGAAGGAGGAGATTGTGGGAGAGAGGTGTTGGGTCGAGACAGGGGAGGCGAGGAGAGCTGAGAGGTTCAGGGGAACCAGGAACGTTTCCTCTTTAGTTTCTTTGGTGCGACTGGTGTGTGAGAGAGGGTAGGGGGATCAGAGGGGGCGAGGGAAGGTTCAACTGGTCAACGACTATTTGGTGCTTTCTTGATACAATTGTAGACAGAGATGATATTAGTTTATTAGGCACACTTCTAAGTTCACCTGTACACAGAGAAGATATTCGGTCAGCCTCTAGATTTAATTTGCTTAGAGGGGGTATTCGATTATTAGTTACCGTTTTAGATTCAAATTAAAATAAGTGTGGTGAAGTTGCAGTTTAATCTGTAATGTAAGTGGCACCAGGCACCTCAAAGAGACGTCTTACACCCATTAACATCTGACATTGTGCCAGATGCCCAGGCACCACAAAGGTCTTCATGCGCCAACTGGGAATGGCCTTCATCTATGCCCAGTGGATAACCCTCGGACGCGTTCTGCGCATCCAAATGATGCCAAATTGGTCCACTTGGCATGGCCTTCTGATCACCCCAGACACATCTAACAGACAGCATGACATGGCATGGCCTGCCATGCCATGGTCACCCCAAAGAGCCCCAGTTTACCCACTGTGCCATACCCAGTAGGCACTGTGGGAGGGGGAATGGCCTTTGACATAACCCCTTCACCACAGCAGGACTCATATTGGCCCCTGAGCTTACTTAGAACATACCCTTGGGAAACTTGGTGTTGGCTTTAGGGTTATTATATTTTTTCGGTTCTCTTACTGGGATGCAAATCCCATGATTCTGATGAACATGGTTGTCTCTAAACATCTGAATTTAAACAAAGGAACATGGATAGGATGTCCCCACACCATCTTTCTGTTCAACCTAGCTATAGAGCCACTAGCAGCAGGGATTCACCAGAAGGTACGGGTGAGAGGTTACTCCAGTGGGTATACACAGAGTAAGGTGATGTCATGTGTCGATAATATGGTGATTTTTGTGGAAGTTCCAGATATCTCAGCAGACTTGTAATGGATATGATGCTAAGGTTTAGCTGAGTGCCTGGCCCTAAAATAGACTGGAGTAAGTCAGTGGTGTTCCTGCTCAAATGTGTGTGTATCAGAGGGTACAATGAGAAATGCTTTATTAAATTGGATAAACATGATATTAGATATTTCGGAATACACCTGGCTAGAGAATGAGGAAATTGGTATGACTGAATATAGACAAGGCCAAAGCCAGGGTAACATTAAATTGTTTGATATGAGAAAGCTGAAAATCTTCTCTAAGGGTCTACAGAACCTTCCTGGATGGATTACTGAAAAATTGATAAAGTCTTTAGCTCCTTCCAGTGGAGTGAAAGGAAGGGATGGCAGATTCCAAGGCACATCCTAATGAAGGAGGTGGGGAAGGGAGAGTTTGGATTGCTGGGGAATCTGAAATATTATCGGGCCTTTAAAATAAATTAAAACTGCACATTTCTCTGCTCTGGGGTGTCTGGCAAGATGACTCCAAGTCGTAGAACCTGGAACCTGACCTAATGAAATCAACTGGTCTATATGATCTTGTCTCGATGGAGAGGAAGGATGCAAAATTAAGAGCACCTGCTGAGTTGAAGTATAGAAGAACAAGTTACTTACCCTTGGTAACATTCTTTTGACTGGATGTTCCTCCCACGTATTCCTCATCTTTTGATCGATATCCTTTTAGCTTTAGCTGCTTCAGAATTTTTTTTAGCAGAGGGTGATGTGCGTCGACGTGGTCGACTCGATGTCCCTCGAGAGCCTCCATCTCGGGGTCAACATCATCGTCTGTATATATAGCACTCGCATCGCTAGTTGGCTTCAGTTCTTTTTTTACACATTCCTCTTGCAGAATTACCAGCATCAGTGAGTCCCAGACAATACCAGACTCTGAAAGAGCATAAAGTGTAATGCCTGGACATTCTACTGCTGGGTAGGTTGGGAGGGGCAATGACGAACAAGTGGGAGAAACATCCAGTTGAAAGAACGTTACCAGAGGTAAGTAGCTTGCTCTTCGAATGGATTGTGTCCTCCAACATATTCCTCATCTTTTGATAGACTGCCAAAGCAGTGTTAGGTTTTGGAGCAGGGAGTATGAATTTTCAGACTTAAGATTTATCATGGGTTGAATGTAGGACAGCTTTCCCAAATCCTCATTCCTGGCTAGAGGATGAATACAGACAGCTTTTTACAGGCACCCCTCTTTGCAGAGCAGATGTTGCAGATGTTGCCATGCCCCTTGTGGAATGAGCTCTCAGGCCTTCTGGGGGATTTTTTCCCAGCCAATCTGTAGCATTCTGTAATAGCAAAAATTATTCACCTGGACAAAGTTTGTTTTGTAACTGGAAGACCGAGTTTGTAACCGGAAGACCGAGTTTGTGTCCAGTGTACCCAATAAAAAGCTGGTCATGTTGACATATTTTTGCCATTAGTGAAACGTAAAAGCTCAAAGACCTTCAGGGATCAAGCCTATGTTGCCTTTCCTCTTCCATGCCAGGATAAGGAGGCGGATAGAATTTAGGAAGCACAATTTTCTGGGATAAATGAAAATCTGATACAATTATTGGCAAACAAGAAGGTTTAACCCTAAGGACAAACTTGTCCTTGTAAAAAATAGTAAATGGAGGCTTACTAGGTAAGGCCTGCAACTCACTTACCTTGCAGGCTGATGTCAATGCAACTAACAAAATGGTTTTGAAAGGTAGAAGTCTTAATGGACATGAAAGGAGCGGCTCAAAGGGAGCACACATCAGAAATATCAACACAAAATTAAGATCCCAAATCGGTACTTGAAAAGGGGTAGGAGGGAACGCATTAGTGTGCCCTTTAAGAAATGGAATGATTAAAGGCATCTTGAAATAGGATACCTCTTCCGATGTGCGCTTGAAGATTGACATCTATGCCAAATGACCTTTTATTGTTCCAATCTGGAGCCACGGATTTGCTACATTTAACAGAAAAGATAACACCATAGGTTTATTTCATTGAAAAGGGCCACATCCTTTTCCCTACACCAGCTGGAGAATTTATTTCAAAGGCAGCGGTACAAGGATTTCGTTGCTGGCCCTCTGGCCGAAAACAAAATCTCCATTACATCACCCGGGAGGTCCCAATCCTTATATCCCAACCTCTTAGAACCCATGCGTGAAGGTTGAGTGTCTTGACCTCTGGATGGAGAACCTGACCATCATCTCTAGAGAGAAGGTCCTCTCGTTGCGGAAGGTGTATTGGAGAGCAGATGGACATGTCCAGAAGGTCTGGGTGCCACGTCCTCCTGGCCCAATCTGGGGTAATTAGGGTCATGGATTTCCCAAACTTTCTCAAACTCCTTATCACATGAGGAATGACAGGGACTGGAGGAAACACGTTCAGCAGTGGAAACTCCCAATCCACTATGAACGCGTCTCCTAGAGCTCCTCTTGGGGGAAATTTCCTGGAGCAGATCAGCTCGCACTCCTGGTTAACACTGGTCACAAACAGATCCACTTGAGTGGTTACCCAAAGGATGAATATTTCTTGAAGGACTTCCAGAGCTAGTTCTCAATTGTGGGAGAATGTGCTGTGCCTGCTCAGGGCATCGGCCGCCATGTTCGCATCTCCGGTTAGGTGAACTGCTG
Organism: Ambystoma mexicanum; assembly: GCF_040938575.1. Classification (NCBI taxonomy): domain Eukaryota; kingdom Metazoa; phylum Chordata; class Amphibia; order Caudata; family Ambystomatidae; genus Ambystoma; species Ambystoma mexicanum. The sequence goes on from NC_090935.1 coordinate 1,432,423,607, forward strand.
ACAGGGAGATTCCTTTCTGGAATTGCCCAGAACCAGAGCTGCATTGCCTCTCTGCACAGTGGTAGTGACCCTACACCTCCTTTCTTGTTGAGCTAGTACATGGCCACTGTGTTGTCCATGATTATCAGGACATTCTTTATCCGTACAGAGGGCAGAAAGGCCTTGAGGGCTAGTCTGATCACCCTCAGCTCCAAATGCAACGCCCATGCATCTGAAGTAGTACCCTGCCATTCTTGCAGATGCAGTGAGAGTCTGCCTCCCACCGGTGTCTTGTGGGTTAAGGCCTCAGAGAGGTTTTGAGGCGTCTGAAGCAGCAGCTGATGGTAAAGTAGCTGTTGCTTGGGCAGACTTTGCACCTCTCCCTCATCCACCACGAGGGAATCTTCTTTGGCCCCATGGACTAGCCAGTCCTCGCACTATTCCAAATGAGGAGTAGAAGTGAAAGGACTTAACCCTCCAAGATGATCCACTGGGGTAACATGTTTGTGGTTGTCTGATGGCGGCAACAAGGGATTTGGCTGCCGCCTTCGAGGTTTGCAGCTTCTCCAGGCTTTCATCAGCCATGCTGCCAAACAGCTGGATGCTGTCAAAGGGTATGTTGAAGAGCCTGGACTACATGTCGGGTGCAAACCTTGCTTCCTCAACCACGCAAACCTGCGTATTACTGTGCTTGCCGCCATGGCTCTGCTGATGCCAAGTCCATTGTCAGGTTTATGAGGGAGGAGGGGTACTGTCAGGTTTCCTTTTAGCATGAAGGCTAGAAGACAGCTCAGGGCTTTCAAGGCATGTGTGAGACACATGAGGGAGTGCAAGGGTCAGGGGGCAGTTGTTGACTATTGGCTATTTGTAAAGAACCTCTCCTTTCCTTAACTTTGATTATGCAGGAATCTGGGGTAGTCCCAATCAAAGATTGTGGTTAGGTAGTTTGGAATATTGCAAAAGATTCTAAACTGCCTTTCATTCAACTCTTTACACAGGAAGTTCACAGCTTTCAGAGCTCCAGAGATTTCATAGGAAAAACACAAGAAAACTTAACAAGAGGTAAACTGTAGCAGACATCAGGTAAAGAAAGAAGAACACAGAAGCTCCATCTGTATTGAGATAAGTGCTGTTATTTTTTTTTATTTTTTATTTTTTTTATTGAAAAACGACAGTTTCTTTTATGCAAAACAGAAAAAAAAAACTTTTGTTTCAAAAAGAAGAAAACTCCATAACTCCATAGCTCCGTTGCTGAAAACTTCAATCAGCTTAATAGAATCATAGTGTTTCATTCCACGCAAACATCCAACATCATAAATGATGCATACTTAGACCTAAACTGACCCACCCAAATCTCCACATATTAGTTAGATACACACTATTCAGCAACATTAATCCTTCAAGGAACATCGTTGAGAGCAGCCGTTAAAGGGGAAATTTCAGCAACACATTCAAAAAGTTCACAACAGTGCTGTTAATTAGTGTACATAGTTAGTTAGGAAGTAGGTTAAGGTGCCCTGCTAAGAGACTGAGTAGAACTGTGAATTTAACTTAAGGCAGATAATACATTCTTTTGAAGGTGGACTGCAGAACTCTGTGAGCGCAGATATCTTAACTATACTAACCTTTGCACGTGGTGAGTCAAATAATAAAGACTTTAATCCTGCGTTGCGTATTGAAAGTTCACGTCGGAATCCTTAGAGGAAAGGACCTGCAAATATGAGCGAGTGTCGCACGCATCACTCAGAGACCTTTGTGGCTTCAACTCGGCACAGAAACTTTTTCTGTCAGCGCTGTCATTTTCATGTGAAGGCGCGCATTAGTAACAGAAGCGCAGAAGACTGTGGGCCGAATTGTGCACTTATCTGAAGCATGGTGTGCTCAAAGGTAGCGTGCAAGCGATGAACTATTCAATCAGCACTTGGGATCAATTTAAGACTTGTCAGTCAGCAGTACTCAGGGCAACGTTGAAAATAAAGGTTTACTGGATTTGTAACTAGTTCAGGAAAAGGTTTCAACTCTCTTGGAAAAAACATAAAAAAACTGCCGAGGTCAGACAGAGTCAATGTTGATGTTTACTATAGAGGACGCAAAAGAAACTGAAAGAACATAAAAGTTTTATGAGATGCAATTAGTAAAAACTGGAGCAGCATATTTATAAAAGGCTTTTCAGCTCAGAGCAAAGGCATTCAGGTACTGAGCATTTACTTATATTTCCTAGGAGCACAGAAGTCTAGTGAGAGTATAGTTTGAAGTGATGCAGAATTAATATGTGATTTTTACTTTTAGGTCAGCCTAGTCTTCAGGCAGAGTTGAAGTGCACAGAGGGCCACAAGCAGCGACCTGATTTTTTATTTGACCCACTTCCCCTTTACCCCTGGGGTTACCCTGGTGTTATCGGCTCTGCAATTATTAACCTGAAGATTGTTGAGTGGGCGAGCTTAAAGGGTCTGGTGGGTTCATTGTCCACTCCTGCAGGAATTATGAGCTGGGACCTGATTTCCACTCCTGATTGCAGAGCCTCACACATAGCCTCCTTACCATCTCTTACAATATTCAGGAAGCCGTCTCTTTCTTCCTCTTCAGGAAAATGGTCAGCTGCCATAGCTATATAGTCCCACAGGGTGAACATAAATGTTGCTAAGGCGCAAGTGGCATTCACAGCTTTGAGAGACATGCTGGCGGCAGAAAATACTTTCCTTGCCCAAGCGTTGAAATGGTTATCATCCCTATCTGGTGGGATGGTTGGATATGCAGCCTTTTTGACGTCGGCGCCTGAACCTCCAGGCTTTCTGGTGTTGGGTGCTTTGACAAGTACTCAGGGTCACTACGTGAGGGCTTGTACTTCTTGGTGAGATTCTTTTATCACTGAAGAACTTGATTCAGGAACCTCCCAATTGGCATTACCCTTTTTTGAAGGACGAGATTAAATGGAAGAACTGGATCCTTCTGTGGACCCTTGTCGAGAATGTCTGTTAAATCATCTTGCTCGAATGTTGGAGCAGGTCTGTCCCATCCCAGAATGTCAACAATACAAATATAACATGGAAACTGTGGACAGCGAAAAATATTTAGAATGTTGGGGATGTGTGGACAAATGGGAGCATGGGTGCTTCAAAACTACAGATGGCAAAACAATATTTTTTCTACATATTTCTTGAACTGCCAAGTAGTGTTTTCGTTTACAAACTGCAAACCAAACTAGGGATACCATTTATTGCTGAAATGGTAACCTCCCAACCATTGATATTTTGGGTATCAGTAGGAAACAATAACAAAGCAACATTGACCCACACAATCCAGAAGAACAAGTTACATACCAACTGTAACGTTCTTTCGATTGGATGTTCCTCCCACGTATTCCTCAGCTTATGATAATCGGATCCCAGCTTCAGGGGGCACTGTGTTCGAGACCGCGGAGTCGATGTCCCTCGAGGGCTGCCGTCGGGCGTTGATGTCATCTGCTGTATAAAGGGCTTTGAGCAGCGCCCGTTACCTCAGTTCTGTTTTTACGGTGTTCATGGTCGCATCAGTTGATTAGGCTTTAAGTCTTTAGGCTCTTAAGGAAGTTAGAGTGCAACTGGCGTAAACTGTACGAAGGGGTAGGGTGGGAGGGTCGATGAGGAATATGTGGGAGGAACATCCAATCGAAAGAACGTTACAGTTGGTAAGTAACTTGTTCTTCTAATGGATTGTGTCCTCCCACATATTCCTCATCTTATGATAGACTCCCATAGCAGTGGTCATTTTGGAGGTGGGAGTACTAGAAATTTTAATTGTGGACAGAATGAAGGACAGCTTTTGCAAATAGTTCTCCTTGGTATGAAGTAGAATCCAAGCAGTAGTGCTTTACAAAAGTGTGCACTGATGACCAGGTAGCCGCAGCACAAATATCCTACATGGGGACATCCCTCTAAGGGCCGTGGAAGTTGCCATGCTTCTGGTTGAATGAGCCCTTAATCCATTCGGAGGCTCTTTTCTAGCCAATTTATAGCACTCCAATATAGCTAAAATTATTCATCTGGATAGAGTTTGTTTAGTTACTGCAAGGCCCAATTTGTACCCAGTATATCCAACGAATAGTTGGTCACATTGTCAGAGATTTGTCAATCTGGAAATATAGAAACTGAGACCCCTTTTTGGGTCCAGTCTATGTAACCTTTCCTCTTCCTTACTAGCGTGAGGTGGAGGATAAAAGGAAGGTAGAACAATCTTCTGTGACAGATGAAACTCAAGACACTATTTTAGGCAAGAAAGATGGTTTGACTTTTAAAATAACCTTGTCCCTATGGAAAATGGTGTGAGGAGGCTTACAAGATAGTGCCTGCAACTCACCTACCCTGCGGGCTGATGTTATAGCCCCTAACAGAATCGTCTTAAGAGTGAGCAGTCTTAATGGGCAAGAGTGTAAGGGCTTGAAAGGAGCACACATGACAAATGTTAAGACTAGATTTAAGTCCCAGATGGGTACCTGAAAAGGTGTCGGAGGGTATACATTTGTCAACCCTTTTAAGAATTGAATGACTTAAGGCATTTTAAAATAGGACACCTCTTCCTAGGAGCGCTTAAAGATCGATAGCGCTGCCAAGTGACCTTTTATCGTGCCAACTTGGAGCCCCAAATTGGCTAAGTGCAAGATAAAAGAAAGTACTGTTGGAGTATTACAAAGAAATGGATCCACATTCTTGTTCCTGCTCCAGTTACTGAATTTATTCCAACAACACCAGTACAGCGATTTTGTTGCTGGCCTTCTGGCCGAAAGCAAAATCTCCATTACATCATAAGGTCCCAATCCTTATATCTTAGCCTCTCAGAAACCATGCGTGAAGGCTGAGTGTCTTGACCTCTGGATGGAGAACTCGACCTTGCTCTTGCGAGAGAAGATCCTCTCTTTGTGGAAGACGTATTGGAGGGCAGATGGACATGTCCAGAAGGTCCGGGTACCACGTCCTCCTGGCCCAATCCGGGGGAATTAGGATCATGGTTTCCCTGAACTTTCTCAACCTCCTGATTGCATGAGGAATCACGGGGACTGGAGGAAACGCGTCCCCTAGAGCTCCTCTCGGGGGAAATTCCCTTGAGCAATACAGTTCGGACTTCCGGTTTGCCCCGGTCACAAACAGATCTACTTGAGGGGTTCCCCAAAGGGCGAAGATCTCTTGAAGGACTTCCTGAGTTAGCTCCCATTTGTGGGAGACTGTGCTCTGCCTGCTCAGAGCGTCTGCCACCGTGTTTACCTCTCCGGCTAGGTGAACTGCCGATAGAGAGATTCCTTCTTGCATTGCCCAGAACCAGAGCTGCATTGCCTCTCTGCACAGCGGAAGGGATCCTACGCCTCCTTTTTTGTTGAGGTAGTACATGGCCACTGTGTTGTCCGTCATTATCAGGACATTCTTTCCTTGTACAGAGGGCAGAAAAGCCTTCAGCGCTAGTCTGATTGCTCTCAGCTCCAAAAGGTTGATGTGTAGTTTGGACTCCAATGGAGACCAACGACCGCTGATTGTCAGATCGTTGGTGTGGGCTCCGCACCCCATGAGTGAGGCATCCGTCACTACCGTTATCTCCGGCCATGGTTGCCAAAAAGGTTCCCCTTGAGTATATTCTCCTTGCAAGCCCACCATAGGAGATCTTGAGCCACTTTGGTTGGGACTTGTAGAAGATCTGACATCTTCCCTGAAAACTGGCATCATTGAGTCCAGAGGGCCCACTGAAGGGATCTCATTCTCAATCTGGCGTCTGGCACCAGAAAAATGCAGGATGCCATGAGGCCTAGCAGCCTTAGGAAGTCGAATGCCGGCAGATGTAGGGCATTTTGAAATGTCATTACCATCTGCAGAATGTGGTGAGCTCTCTCCTCAGGAGGCGAGGCTTTCCCTGAGGAAGTATCCAGGATCGCTCTGATGAATTGGAGTTTTTGGCTTCGAATGATTTGTGACTTCTTGTAATTGAGGGAGAAGCCCAGACTGTGTAAGAAATGGCAGGTCAAGGCCAGATGTTCCTGGGCTCATTCGGATGAACTCGCCCTTATTAGCCAATCGTCCAGATAAGGGTAGATGTGAATCCCCTTTCTTCTGATGCTCGCTGCCACCACCGCCATCAGTTTAGTGAAAACCCTCGGGCGGAGGTTAGCCCAAATGGTAGAACTCGAAACTGATTATGAGAACCACCAATTGCGAACCTCAGGTACTTTCTGTGCTTGAGATGAATGGGCACATGAAAGTAAGCATCCTGAAGGTCCAATGAAACCAGCCAGTCCTGAAGTTGAAGAGCCTGAAGGATCTGAGAAAGGGTCACCATCTTCAACTTGTCCTTCCTGAAGAACTTGTTCAAGCTTCTCAAGTCCAAGATGGGTCTCAATCTTCCGTCCTTTTTGGGGATGAGAAAATAGGGGGAGTACCAACCCTTGTTCCTCTCCGGTACGGGTACATGTTCTATTGCACCTTTCTCTAGCAGGGTTAAAATCTCCTGCACAAGGAGCGGGTCTGGAATTTTTACAGAGTTGGCTCCCGGTGGATGATCTTGAGGTCTTTGATGAAAAGGAAGACAGTAACCATGGATCACTATCTCTAGTGCCCAAGCATCTGACGTAATGCCCCGCCATTCATCCAGATACTGAGTGATTCTGCCTCCCACTGGGGTTTTGTGGGTTAAGACCTCAAAGTGGCTTTGCAGCGGCTGCAGCAGTGGCTGAGGAGGTAGTAGCCGCTGCTGTGGATGATCTAGCACCTCTCCCTTTTCCACCACGAAAAGGTTTTCTCTGTTGGCCTCTGTGACTGGACTGCCCTCTCCCTTTTCCAAAAGAGGAATAAAAGCGAAAAGGGCGACTCTTCCAGGAAGATGACCCTGCGTAAGAGTGTTGATGAGGTTGTCTTATAGCGGCGCTGAGTGATTTTGCTGCCGCTTTCGAGGTCTGCAGCTTCTCCAGGCTCTCATCCGCCTTGCTGCCAAACAACCTCAAGCCGTCAAAGGGCATATTAAGTAGTCTAGACTGCACATCAGGTGCAAATCCCGATTTTCTTAGCCATGCGAATCTGCACAAGACAGTGCTAGAAGCCATGGGACTGCTTATACTATCCGCAATGTCCAATCCTGACTGAAGGTATTCCTCCATAGCCTCTTTACCATCCTTCACTAAAGCCAGGAAACCATCCTGTTCCTCACCTTCCGGGATGCGTTCAGCCGCTGATGACATACAGTCCCACAGGGTAAAAGTAAATCTTGCTAATGTGCAAGGGACATTAGTTGATTTCAGGGCCATGCTGCCCGAAGTAAAGGCTTTCCGGGCCCAAGCATCCACTTTTTTATCGTCCCTGTCTGGTGGTATTGATGGGTAAGCTGATTGCCTAGTGGAAGTTGCAGCTTGAACTACAAGCTTTCGGGAGAGGGATGCTTGGATAAATACTATGGGTCTGATAAGGCTGGTCTATATTTTGGTACCAGATTTTTATTCACTGCTGGAATCGAATCAGGATTATTCCAATTTACCATTACCCTTTTTTTGTAAAGCTTTATGGAATGGTAAAACAAGATCTTTTAAGGGACCCTCACTCAGGATATCAGTCATGTCATCCTGGTCAAAATCCAGGGAAGCTGCATTCCATCCCATAAAATCGATGACCCTTCCCATAAGATTTCTATAACTGGGATCAGCATGATCTGTAGGGTCTGGCCTCTCAAAATCCACTTCAGGAGAAGTGTCCAAGCCACTGGCATTTTGTAGGCAATCATACAAGTCTGTTATTCTTGATTGTGGGTCCACTAGTTCTTCAGGGACCTCTCTGGCCCCAAATCTAACTCCAGCTGGAGTGACATCCTCTTCAGAGGAATGTTCCTCATATATAGAAGACATGGATGTAAAGAATTCCTGTCTAGATTGAGGGTGAAAAGCCTTTTCAGGCAAAGAAGGTGGAACTTGTCTAGGCATAGAAAATGGCGTCGACTTGGGCCTTAGTATTAGAGAAGGCCTCGATAAAGGCATCGATAGGTTAGATGCTGGCTTCGACGGCATCGAAGGAGGCTTCGATGCTGTGGAAGCTACAGGTGTCGACGCCATCTTTGTAATCGGTTTAGACGCTATGGTCGTCGACAGTGTCGAGAAGTTTTGGCTTCGACTTCGACGTCAATGCCGATTCCTTTTGCCCCAATTTGTGCACCAGAGGCTTAGATTTAGAGTGAGGTGTCAGGGACCTTTCACTTGAAGATACTCTCATTTCTTTTTCAAACCTTGCATGTTTGGATCTTGATTTTCCTCTGTCACTTTTAGAGTGAGTAGAGGCATGATCACCACGCGGCAACTTCGAGGGGGTCTGGGCCGCTTTATCGAATATTTTCAACATCGAAGCCCTGAAGGCCTCCCATTTTTCTGGGGAATCGTGTTTTGAAGGGTAAGTTACTCTCCTCTCTGAAGAGGACGAGGAGGAATAAGACCTATGATGTCGCTTTCTTGACTTTTTCGTCAAAGACGAGGAAGACTTCCTTGAGCGACTTTCCGATCTTGACCTCCTCGACTTGTGACGAGATTTTCTAACGGATTCGTCTGAATCCTTTTGTCTTTTCGAAGACTTATATTTGTCCTCCCCATCGCCATTTTACCTCTGCATTCCCTAAGAGCCTTACTTGACATGGCCTGACAGGACCCGCACTTATCAACCTGATGGTCTGGGCTGAGGCACCAGAGGCAATTCCAATGGGGGTAAGTAATAGACATTTTCCTGCCACACTTCAGAAATTTTTTGAACCCTGTCTTGGGTGTGGAGGGAGTTGAAGACGAAGACATTGTCGATGAAATTCTAGATGCGCCGTTCGTGACACGAAGCAGTTGAATCGGAATACAGCAGATGACACTGACGCCCGACGGCAGCCCTCGAGCGACATCGATTCAGCGGTCTCGAACACAGCTCCCTCTGGTGAATTTTTTTTTCGATACGATTATCATAAGATGAGGAATACGTGGGAGGACACAATCCATTCGAAGGGCATATCTGAAAGTCAGGTAGAAAGAAGAATTACTTAGTTACTCTATATCTTAATGACACTCAAATCAATTGGTTGCTGTACCTGATTTATTAGGACAAAGGTTTACCTAAAGAAGAAAGGTGTATTGTTCAGAACCTAATATCACAGCTACAATCAGAGAAGAGAGGAAAATTTGCTCTGAGCAAACGATCCACAATTGCCAATCAGCACCTCGGTGGGAGGTGCTGATTACTTGTTCTTTGTAACAGATGGGCAAAGACGAAGGGCCCTTAGTCGCCTAAGATTGGAAATCCTGCCATTTACGATAATGCCTGGCAGGGGGTATAGCCACGAATATTTTGAAATGTGGTGTCCCTGTGAGAACGGGGAACCGGAAATGTTGCTACAGCCCCAATTATACTACACCTAGGCAGTTATAGTTATGTGATCTACTCAGTGAAAATGGTTTTAGATTATGCAGACCAGCATTGCTTTGTTGATTGTTACTGAAGTTCTATCGAACATGCTCTTGTGTTGGATATTCGTTGATGTCTGTGCTACGAACAAGATCGCAACATATGAAGTGGCTGTAGGAAAGATATTAGATGTAGGTCCTCTGTTTTTTTTAATTGTCTTTTGGTGTATTTTTAATAACTCAAAATATGGGATTTGTTTTGTATTTGAGATTTTATTTGACATGATGTCTTTTATGGGAAAAGCTTCCAAAATAAAGAATAAATTAATTAATTGGCGTAAGGTTAGGTTTACTACTCAGAGGTGTGTAGTAGGCTCCTGAGCAAGACTCTGGATTTCGTTATTGCCTTGTTTTTGTATTTAGTGTTAGGGTGCTTTGCATGCGCATGTTCGGGCATTATTTTACTGCTGTGTCAGTGTCCCTTGGTTGCTAGTTATCAACATTAAATTCAAATACACTGTTACAGAAAAAAGGAAACTGCTGTATTGGAGTTGTGGTCCTAGTACTTCAAGCAGCGCAAGTCAGTTGATGAAGCGAGGGGAGCGATAGAAGGAATAAAGTGTGCACAGTAAAGTAGTAAATAAACCACTTTGTGGGAGTTGTAATGCAGTCACTGCAAGGAGCGCAATAGTGCTATATGAGTCCAGTGCAGCAAGTGTACCAGTGTTAAGAATTCCATGAGCGTCAAGTGTGGGAGCGCACAATCTGTCAAGTGAAGCATGAGTACAAGAGCCCAGAAGCCCAAGTGCGTCACGGGTAAGAGCAATGTAGCGGGTCTACAGTGCAAGCACTAAGAAATCTAATTAAGCCGTGTGAAAGAACACTCATGAAGCTAAGTGCAGCAATAGGGCCAGCACTCGAGGTGGGAGGGCCTGGAGTGAAAACAAAACAATGGCCAAAAACAAGGATGTTTTCTTTTTTTTAAAAAAGACTTGATTGTTTTTGCCAGTAAATGGGAGCTGGCTGGCTGGCTGGCTTCAGCACTGGGTGATAAGCCTGGTCATATTTTACTGTTTCTGACCTCTCAATTCTTTGTGACTAGATAATTGCTAGGTCACATATTTTGTCTGCCCACCAGGTACCCTTCCGCTCTTTCTTTGCTTTGGAGAGAGGCTTTCACCCGAGATGGGCTTAGAGAAAGAAAAGGCATAATTTTTACATTTGAAGTTTACATTGTTCACAGAATGAATTCCTAATACGTATGACAACCTGGTGAAGCCAGGGAGGGAATCACGTGGGTAGGGAGGGAGCTTTCGGCACAGGGTGCAGGGTGGATGGAAGGGGAGGGGCAGGATGTGAAAAAGTTCAGTTGGAGTTGGGATGTGAGGAATAAAGTTGGTTATCTCTCCCGCTCCGAGTCCTCTCGTTCTTAATGTTTAGTGAGGGGCCGTGCAGGCCTACATTATACTGGTGATGAGGTGATTCAGCTCACCTGTTCTCGCCACAACCTTAGTGTTTGGAGTCAGTGCCAGGAGCCTACGGTGTCTGGCGCTGGCGTGGAGGGTGGACACAGCCGATGCATCAGTGATGTTTAACGGCAGCATCGTCGGAAAGGGGCAGAGAGCGGCCTGGAAATGCTTGTACGCTCAGAATGGAACTGGGCCTGTAATACGGCATTGTGGACATCAATAAGTAAGGAAGGAGTGAGAGCACCGGAGCGCGGCTCATCACGAGAATTAACAGAGGACCCCGGAAGGGGAGAGAGGGACTGGAGAGAAGAGCCTACAGACTATGCCATATGTTACTGTAAGGTATGGGCGCATGATGCTATAATTTAGACAGTAGACGTGTTTCCAGGCCTAGGTGCCCCCATTCTCTGCATAGCCACCCATTGCGCCTCCCACCAGCCTCCGCAAGACGGCTCGTAGTGTCCAGGAGAAATGCCCTGAGAGAAGTGGAGGAGGCACATCATATACATCGGATGAGACATCCTCTGCAAGCGGAAAAAATCTAACCAAACCAGAGGCTGCCAGTCCACCCAGTGTGCATGTACCAGGGGGTAGAAATCCCAACCGTCCCCATCATATCAGAATATGAAACACTGACGGTTCCCATTACACCACCTGTGACTTTGCCCCTGAGAATTCAGGATAACCTTGCCATGCAAATGCCCACCCACTTTGATCTTACCGAAACAAGCAGTCTGGGGTCCCGATGGAAGAGATGGGTGAGTGATTTTGACACATACATTAAGGCTATTGGCCCCCCGGACAATCAAAAGAAACACACTCTGTTAACACTGGCCATAGGCCTGAATGTATGTGACATTGTGGATGAGCTTCCGGTAGATTCTACTGATACCTATACCAGACTCAGAACAACACTCACTGAATACATTGCGCTGCACACCAATGTGGATTATGAACGTCACATATTTCACACAATGAAGCAGACAAAAGGAGAGACAATGGACGCTTTCAAATGCACCTTCGTATTCGTCTCAAACAGTGTGACTTAAATCATTATTACAACGAAGAGGCATTGAGAGCTCAAATCATTTCAGGAACTAAGTTTGCTGATTTCAGGAAAGGACTCCTCCAAAAGCCGTGTTCCCTGGAAGAAATCCTGCGACTAACAAGGTCAGATACAGCATTGGCCCTCCAGAAAGAGACCATGGGTGATGTGAAAATTCCCACTGGACAGTCGGGGTCGGCAACAAAGTAGAAATCACGCCTTCACATAAAGGCAACGTGGAACCATTCTGCTACCCATGCAGATACGAGCTTCCCCATGAAGGTACATGTCCACCGATTGGACAGCAGTGTTGGGCATGCGGGGGGGAGGGGGCACCTCAAGGCGGCATGCCGCATGTACCGTAGTCAAGCATGAGGTGAAGGGAGTAGTGGCGGGGTAACACACACCAGAGAGAAACCCCAGGGACCTCCAGCAAATATGAACCAGCACCATAAACAACCTCCCAGGAAGCACAGGGAAGGGAAGGAGGAAGGTAGACCGTAGGACCAGGCACCATCAGAATGGCAGTCTAGCAGACAATCGACCTCATGAACCGTGAGAAGGCACAAAAGGTATATCCGCTACCTGGGAAAGCAGTCTCAAACAGACAGCAGGTCCAGTCAGTACTCGGCAGAAGAGCCACAAAAGAAAGAACGCAACCAGGACGAACTAAGAAGGAAAGGATATCTTTATGATATCTAGGAAATCCCACAGCAAAGGAACAGAGTCCAATAATACTACTCCATGTGAACAACATGCCAGCCAAGTTTCTAGTCGATACGGTAGCCACAGTGAATGTAATCAGCGAGTAGGTATATGGGTATCTGTCACATGCCCCAAAACTAACGCCGGCAGTAGTAAGCATTTATTCATATGATACAAAACCCTGCTGCCATGCAAAGGATACTTCATGGCTCACTGCAAGTATTAAACCCAGTCCAAAAGGATACCTATGTACGTCATTGAAGCTGCTGCACACAGCAGGTGCATCCTAATCTTTAAAGCTGCACTAGACATGGGGCTGATACACGTACTCTACCACCTCATGGCTCACAAATACTTTGACCCATCTGCAGAGATTGAGCAATTGTTCCCAATGCTTTTGAAGGGTCTAGGAAAACTCAAGCACAGACAAATCAACGTACACATCAACCCAGAAGTTCATCCAGTAGCACAACACTACCATGGTATTCCTGTAAACATACAGCAAAAAGTGGAAGAAGAACTACACAAACTGCTGGAACAAGACATTATTGAGCCAGCGGTAGGACCGACCCCGTGGGTATCACCAACTGTTACGGTACCTAAGAAAGACTTGCAGGACATCAGAATATATGTGGACATGCGCCAGTCAAATGAAGCCATCCTGAGGGAAGGACATCAAGCCCAGAGGATCACTGACATGGTTCATTTATTAAATGGAGCCACCATATTCTCAAAAGTAGACTTAACAAAGGCTACCATCAATTAGAGCTAAGTGAAGAATGCAGCTACACACATCTGGGCCTCTACTGGTACAAGCGTCTCAGCTTTGGAGTGTCATCAGCAGCGGAAATCTTTCAAGCAGAAATTCACGTCATCAGACACGTTCCCAACTGCTTAAATTACAGTGACAACATACTGGTGTTTGGAAGGGATTAAGAACAACATGACAACACACTGACAAGAGTGTGCATGTCCCTGGAAGAGGCCCATTTCACACTCGACAAGTACAAATGCAAATTCAGGAAAGGAAACCTTTGATTCTTCTAACACATTTTATCGGCACAGGGTATGACCCTGGACCCAGAGAAAGTGGCTGCACTCAGCGAAGCAAACCCTCCGACCAATGTATCAGGCCTGCGATCGTTTTTGGGGCTCGCCACCTGCTGCACCCGTTACATTCCACATTTCGCCTCTGTGAGTCAACTGTTGCGGGCCCTCACAAAACAGCATGTGCCATTCGTGTCGTCTGAGTCCGGCCAGCAAGCGTTTGAATCAATTTGTCAGTGCATTTCAGCCACCGAAAACATGGCATATTTCAACACGGTGAGGGATACAGAACTGGTTGTCGGCGCTAGTGCCGTGGGACTAAGCGCTATACTAACAGCTAGACCCTGCTGAGACGGGGAAGCCCCACATTATCTCCTACGCTAGCAGGGCCCTCTCAAAAACAGAACAGGCTTACTCACAGGCTGGAAAGGAGGGATTGGCCATAGTGTGGGCCTGCAAACACTTTCATTTCTTTATGGCAAACCTTTCATAGTGGTCACTGATCAACAGGCCCTGTTGTTTATCTATGGAAACCCACAAGCAAAGACGCCTACGTTCCAAGAATCTCTCAATGGGGTTTGAGACTTCAGGATTACAGTTTTTGAATCATCCATCGACCCGGAATGGACGAAAATCCTGCAGACTTTCTGTTCCGACATCCTGTTGCGTCAGCCTTGTCAAAACCCTTGGTTGCAGATCGATTCATACACTACATCATACAAGCAGCAGCACTGCAAGGAGGTGACCTGGCACAACTTGTGAAAGAAATGGAGAAGGATCAAGGCATCCAAATTGCATTCAGGTCCATTGAGTCTGGAAGGTGGAAGCAGTCCAAGCAGGCCGGAGAAGGTGCCACCCCAGAAACACATGAGAGCTGGGAAGCCTAGCGACTGTTAAGGAGGAACTAGCCAGGTCAGAAGAGGGACTACTCCTAAAGGGAACCAAGATCTTCATTCCCCGAATGCTAAAAAGGAGAGTATTGGAGGTGGCCCATGAAAGACACCGGGGAATAGTATCCACCAAAAGGATGCTAAGACAAAAGGTATGGTTTCCCCAACTAGATGCTCAAGTGGAAGACCTCCTCAAACAATGCCCCACATGTGCGGTCATCAGCCCGCACACCAGACCTGAACCCCTGTGTATGACAGAGTTACCAGAGAGGGTGTGGGATGAGATCACCATTTACTTTTTTGGACCCATTGCAGGGGGTGAATGCATACTAGTGGCAATGGAAGAACACTCCCGTTTCCCTGACATACAAGTAATAGAGTCGATGGCTTCGTATCACACCATGCCAGCACTGGATAGGATGTTCACTGTATACGGAGTGCTGATGCTGACAATGGACCCTCATTCACCGGACAAGGCATTTGCTGAGTACATGGGTTTCAAACAAAGGAGAATCTCACCTCTATGGCCGCAGGCTAATGGAACGGTGCAAGGTTTCATGAGCAACATTAAGAGAAACGTTCAACTCGCCCATCTGATAGGAGAGTCGGATGAGAAAATGCTATATCAATTATTAAGGAACTATAGAAACATGCCCCACAGAAGCACTGGAAAAGCACCATCAGAAGTCAAGTTTGGTCGCAACATCAGGACACGGCTAAACCATGTCACAACTCTGGAAGAAACTTACGAAGGAGACAGAGAAATGCGAGAAAATGACACCTGCGCCAAGGAGAACATGAACAGGTGCGCAGACACTGCAAGGAAAGCCCGCGAAAATGACTTGATACCTGGAGACAGTGTAATCGTGCGACAACTTAGAAAGCACACTGCTGCTTTTGAAAGCACTCCCTTAACCGTCACCAAAGTAACGGGGTCCCTCATTACTGCTGAAGGCAAAAGAAGGAATGTGACACATAATTCCTCGCATTTCAACAGAATGCCTGGAGTCTTCATGAGAAGAATCACACGAAGAAGAGTCTGATTCCGAGGATCAGGATGCCTCCTATGAAGGAGATGGAGAAGACTCAAGTGAGGAAGGAACTGACTGGTGTCCCTGATGGACTGGGCCCTGGCCAAGGTCACCTAAGTGGTTATCGTAGACCTCAGAGGGCTCAAAATAGACCACAGAGACATATTGAGGTAATGGACTAACAGCCCACCTATTGTTAAAAAAGGAAGAGGTTGTGACATCCTGGTAAAGCCAGGGAGGGAATCACATGGTGTTATGCTTGAGCTAAAACATGACGCTGGTGCGCAGTGCATTCTGGGAGCGCTCGGAGCCATGATGGATATTTACTTCATGCCGCAGTGAAAAGCTGCACGCATTTTGCTGAGAGTTAGATTCACAGTGCTGAAGAAAACATGCTTTCCAAACCTGGTATGCAGTCAAGGACATTTCTGCTGGGAAAGCTAACTTTGTTATGTCTTGTTATGAGCTATGGGACTGTTTTTCGTGGTGCTTGTTTGTAGAGGAGGGAGGCACTTTGCTCCTTGAGGGTACTGTCGGTTGACCCAGCTGGCAACCAACGGCTGCTCATCAATGCGCAAGTGCGTTGCCAGAAGGTTCGAGAAATCGCCACCCCTTTTCGGAGTGTGCATATATGCGGAACCCCGGGGGTGGTCAGGTGAGACTTCAGCCGGAGGAGGACGCTTTCGTCCGGCACACCTGTGGGCTGTTGTGCTCTCGGCCTGGCTGTTATCGGGGTCTTCCAGCCGCTTCTGGCGAGATGAGGAATCCAGTTACGCTCACAGTGATGTATTTCCTTTTGAATTCTTTGCTTCTTCTGTGATTTATTTCTATGTTTCTTCTGTGATTTATTTCTATGTTATCACTGGTTGCTTCTAAACTTTGAATACATAGCCGTATAAGTGCTCATTATTTTCTAATAGTGTGTGGTTGCAAGTTATTGCGTCTTACTGCGTTCAAAGTATTGGCTCCGTAATTGCATTGGTGATTTATGATTTTCCGTGCACTCTGAAAGAGCAATACATTTTTGGCGTCACAAACAGGATATTTGTGATGAATTGTTCCAAATATTCAAGAATCTGTTTGAACGTAGATGGGATTCGGTTACCTTGCAAGCGAAAGTGATTTGGCAGTGAGTGTTGAACTGTGTTAAGCTGTTTTTTTTCTTTGCAGGTGTGTGCGTGCTTGTGGGAGTGATTGCAGTGTGGAAAGAAAAAAAAATATTGATATAAAGAGGTTTTGTTTTGTTTGCAATAATGAGTAGTTTGTTCAAGAAAAAGAGCGTTACCGCTGGCGGTGAATCCTCTGATGTTATCATTCCAGTCTGGACTAAGAGTCCATATGATAAATTGGCCCAACGTGAGCATGCGGGGCAGGGCTAAGTGAAACATGGGATCAGAGATTGGGAGATGCTGATCCATCTGATGTAATGGCATGCTTGAAACAAGTTCCAGTGGAACGTGGCAGAGAATGCGCTGCATTAGGTAGGCGAGGTTGGGTTCTTTTGCATGCTTACAGGAAAATACATCAAATGAAGGTGGAAATGAAAAATTAGGTTTTGCAATTAGAAAGAGAGCTGGCTGCAGAAAGGCAGACTGCGTTAATGCAGCAGATTCAATTGAAACTTTTTAAAGACAAGACTGACACATATCAGGCTGTGGCCGAGAGGGCAGCAGTCAGAGTAGCCTGATCTAAGTATAGGAAAAGAAGGGGAGGGGTCAAAAAAAGAAAGGTGGCAGCTGTAATTGCTACCGCCGGTGTGGACTGGGATCCGGATAAGTGAGATGGTGATATTTTTGACTCAACCAGTCTAGAGAGTAGTTCCGCAAATTAGTCTGACCCCAAAATGGAAATGAAGTAGAAAACAGTGGTGGCTAAGCCCGTTAGAAGACGGCGAGCCGGACCCCACCCGCAGAATCCTGCAGGCGGAGTGGTGGATTTAACCACGCTGGAGGATTACACCCAGCAGGAGGTTGGGGAAATGATCACCCGTTTGAGGCAAAAAACAGGGGAACCTTTATTGACATGGATGGTGAGATTGCTAGATGGGGGCGCTGCAGGGTTGTTTGTAGATTCCACTGATTCACCGCGTTTTCTACCCTTGTCAACTGACACCAATGTACAGGAGGTCTTAAGGGCAGGACCGCCCCGTGATGACAATGGTCAAGATGCACAGGTGTCTTTGTTGCACCTAGCAGCCCAAGGATGTAACCGTAAATACCCCATTACCACAGATTGGCCTTGTGAAGAAACAAAGTGGTATACTTTGAGAGAGGCAATTCAAAAAGTCAGAGAGCATGCTATGAAAGAGGCAATTCACATAATGCTCCAGGACACATGGGGGCCGTGCTGCTCTCAGTTTCAACTCGAAACATGTTGATTAGAACTGCGCCACCCGCATACAAAAGTGTCATTATAACTTTGCTCGTAGGTATGACGGGCAAACCCACTGATGAGGTAGTGGATGCCATTCGGCAACTTGCAGATTTAGGGGAGTGGGACAAGAGTGATGACAAGCCACGGGAGAGAGAAGGGCGTAGTGAAAGAAGAACTGAAGGCAGGAGGCAAGATAGTAGAGACTCCCGAGTGTCCCGAAAGGACATGTTTCTAGCTTTGTTAAAAGACGGTGTGCCACGAGAAGAGATTGATGGTATTGAAACCCGAGAAATGTATGAATTATACAAAAAAAGAGGACTTGCAGCTAAGGAGCGCTATAAACAGGTTAAGAAACAGGTAGTAACCAAGCCACAGGGGGACACCTCACCTTCTGCTCCTATTGCGGAAGAACAAGAAGAAGGGTCTATGGGGACACCTTCCCTGTACCAGCCAACATACGCTGATTTGAGAAAGGTGGTGAGTGCAATGCTAGAGGCGGAGTGAAGTCACACTCATTGGAAATTTGACTAGGGCTACGGCCAAGCTCCGGCAGCGTCTGCTCGCATTAAAAGTTCATAGGCGGCCCCATGTTGATGTTAAGATTTTTTGGGGGCCAGGAAATACGCAAGGGATGCGAGCATTGATAGACACCGGGGCGGAGGCCTCTCTGATTCATGGCAATCCAGCATGATTTAAAGGCATACAATTTACTATTACAGGTCACGGGGGAAAGGAGACCCCCACAGTACAAACGAAAGTGGAGATGAAAATAGGCAATTTAAATAGGCAGAAATACCAAGTGTTGATTGTCCCGATAACTGAGTATATAATTGGCTTTGACATTCTGGAAGGGTTGACTTTGGGACTTGGAGGTAAAACGTACCAGTTTGGGGTGAGTGCATTGATCTGTACACCCATTACCGTAGGCAAATTGAAGATGCCCCCAGCGCAAGTGCCTGTGGCAACCAAGCGGGTAGCAATGAAACAATACCGCATTCCTGGGGGGCACAAGGAAATTTCAGACACCATCAAAGAGTATGTGGAGGCGGGTGTGTTACGCCCTATCACCACCGCATGGAACAATCCTCTCTGGCCTATTAAAAGGGGGATGGGTCGTGGAGGATGACGGTGGATTACCATGAGTTGAATAAACACACTCCTCCCTTAGTGCCCGCGGTCCCAGATGCCATTACATTGATTGAGAATGTCCAACAGTTTGAGGGGACTTGGTATGCAGTGATCGATTTAGCCAATGCATTTTTCTCTGTGCCTATTGCTGAAGAGTGTCAAGAGCAGTTTGCATTTTCTTGGAGTGGGCGTCAGTACACCTTTACAAGGCTACCTATGGCGTATATACATAGCCCGACTATCTGTCACCGGCTGGTGGCAGAGCACTTAGACAAGATACCATGTAAACCTGACATACAAATCTCTCACTACATTGATGACATTTTGATTCAGGGCAAGGATGAGCACAGTGTGCAAAGTCAGTTACATGTCATAATGGAAGTATTGAAGAAGGAAGGGTGGGAGATTAACCCAAATAAAATTCAAGGCCCAGCTGAAACAGTGATATTCCTAGGGATTCAGTGGCATCATGGGCATCGAGAAATGGTGCCAAAAGCCCAACAGAAAATACTTGAATTCACCACTTCAATGAACAAAAAGCAAGCTCAGCAGTTTATAGGGCTGTTTGGGTTTTGGAGACAGCACATTCCCCATTCAGGGCAGATATTGGCCCCCCTCTACAAGGTGACAATCAAGAAATATGAGTTTCAATGGGGGGAAGAGCAGCAGAAAGCGTTTGAGTTGGCGAAAGACACTGTGCAGCAGGTGCTTGATTTATGGCCATTGAAGGAAGACGAAGTGGAATTGAATGTGTCTGTACAAGACAATTATGCTAACTGGAGTGTGTGGCAGAAACAGGATAGGAAACGTGTGCCATTGGGGTTTTGGAGTCGTAAGTTGCCCGATGCTGGTAACTCATACACTCCGTTTGAGAAGCAGTTGCTGGCATGTTATTGGGCCCTTGTTGATACCGAGCAAATGACAGTGGGCCATGATGTATTGATGAGGCCAGAAATACCAATCATGCAATGGGTAGTGAGCTCTCCTAAAACGCATAGAATAGGACATGCTCAAGAAGCCAGCATAATTAAAGGGAAATGGTACATTCAAGACAGAGCCAAATCAGGAAAGGGTGGAGTTGCGAAATTACATGAGCAAGTAGCCAACATACCACCCTCAGATTACATACCACCGGAAGTGCCTGAAAAACATGAGTCTCCCGTGAAATGGAGAGTACCTTACAGCGATTTGACCGTGGAACAAACAAAGCATGCCTGGTTCACGGACGGCTCAGCCTGATATGTGGGAACTGAGCGATACTGGAAAGCAGTGTCGTACAATCCCAAGACAAAAAAGATGTTGACAACGTCAGGGAAAGGGAAGAGCAGTCAGTTTGCAGAGCTTTACACAGTTTACCAAGCATTGAAACACGAGACCCCTGGTCGATGTCATGTGTACACGGATTCATGGTCAGTGGTGAATGGATTGGCGGTGTGGTTGCAAACCTGGCAAAAAAATGGGTGGAAGATTCATTTAAAAGAGTTGTGGGGAAAAGAACTTTGGCAAGATATTGCAGAAATGTTATCACAAAGTGAAGTCACTGTGTATCATGTGGACGCGCATTGTGCCACAGACTCATTAGAACGTTGGTTTAATTCTGTTGCAGACGAACACACCAAGATTTCATCTGTGGATGCGGAGGCTCAGGATAACGATTTGGAGGGTTTGGCCAAATGGGCTCATCAGAAATGTGGGCACCTTGGAGAAAAGGCTACTATTAGGTGGGCACAAGCTCGAGGAATCAGTATTCCTTTAGAGGTAGTGAAAACGATCATTTTGCAATGTCCAGTGTGCCAACACCAACAGCATAGACCTATCCCTCAGATTGTTCGGGGTACATTGCGAAGAGGAAAACTACCAGGTCAAATTTGGCAGATTGATTATATCGGTCCCATGCCAATCAGTAAAGGTTGTCAGTATGCCCTACACTATTGTGGATACATACTCAGGATATATGATGGTTTTGCTGTGCAAGCGTGCAACACAACTGAACACCATCAGGTTGTTAGATCAGATCATATTACATTACGGAGTGCCTTTGCAGAATCAAAGTGACAATGGGTCACATTTCAAAGGCAAACTGATACAGGAGTATTGCCAGGAAAAGAGCATTGAGTGGCTATACCATGTGCCTTATTACCCTGCTTCTTCAGGGCTGATTGAACGAATGAATGGGTTGTTGAAAGAACAGCTGAGCAAATCTGGAGATGGCTATTTGGCATGCTGGCGTGATCGTGTGTTTGATGCGGTGCAAGTATTAAACAATAGGCCTGTGAATGAGCATGAAACTCCTTTGATGCGGCTAATGACTCCTACTTTACAGATTCAACCCAATTCAGTCAGAGAAACCCTATTGTCCTGGGAAATTACCCCGGGTTCTTTAGCTCCCTATCGGGCGACTCCAGAGTCAGCAGGAGTAGACTTGCATTCCCATGAAGAAATCAGATTAGACCCAAGAGGGATTGCTGTAATTGAAACAGGGATTGGAGTACAAATTCCCCCAGAGCATATGGGATGATTGCCCCTAGATCTGGCCTAGCATTGAAGGGAGTTCAAGTTTTGGGAGGGGTAATTGATGCTGATTACCAAGGCGAGATCAAAGTCATCCTGATGAATAGTGGCGACCAATTGTTATCGATCCACAAGGGTGATCGGCTGGCCCAATTGATTATCATTCCCGTTAAGTTGTCCATGATTAAGAAGGGGGAGCCTCCTACAGTGTTAACTACCCGTGGGGATCGTGGTTTTGGCTCTTCAGACAGTATGGTACCGGGTGCGAAGGTGTGGGTGGAAAGGCCCAGTGGCCCACCAGTGCCCGCAGATGTCATTGCATTAGGCAAAGACCAAGTAGTTTTAGTAATGGAGCCCGGTAGAAAGAAATGGCAATATGTGCCCGCAGACAAATGTTACCTGAGAGAGTGATGTACAACACTGATATCTCTTTTCTGGGTTTGCCTTGTAGATCCTGTGTCTGGCTGGTGTAATTGTGCTACTAAATGGACTCCATTTGGGAGAGTTAAACAGCATGCTGCTACCAACGAAAAATGTCACATCTGTGCCAGTGATAAAGGGGATACTGATAGTGATGAGTAATGTTGTCCAAAAGCAGCATTATGC
Organism: Ambystoma mexicanum; assembly: GCF_040938575.1. Lineage (NCBI taxonomy): Eukaryota > Metazoa > Chordata > Amphibia > Caudata > Ambystomatidae > Ambystoma > Ambystoma mexicanum. Next base: position 1,432,445,761 of record NC_090935.1, read on the forward strand.
CGATGCAGAAAAGCCAGCCAGACCGAAGACATGGATTTGTGAAATGCGGCAAACACGTCAGGAGCAAGGTAAAACAACCTTGATGCCAGTCATGCGAGAGGCATCTTCAGGACGGCGAAAACATTCTCCCATGATTACACAAACGGAGAATATGTGGATATATCTGGCACAACAGGTGCTCAACATAACGCACATTTGCCTTATTGATGTGCCCAATGCTGAACCCTTATTAACTACGTGCTTAGTAGCAGTGCCGATGCCAGTTCCGGTTTTAAAGCATATTTTCGGCATCACACACAATGATTCTTTGGTTCAAGATTCCGATATTAGGCAATCTTTTTCCGTCTATGAGTACTGTAGGTTTTGCCAGGAAACCGATTGCAAATGGAGAAATTTGACACGTGTTATTACCAGTGGTCGAAGTGAGCGGGAGCGGTCGGGAGCGGTGCTCCTCTACTTTTTTTAATTAAGCTTTACAGTTCCTATAATTTAATTATCAGAATGGTTTCGTTGTAAAATAAAAGTGTAGGAGGCACTTGAAACGTCCACTTTCAATGCACTGCACTGAACGTTCCTTTAAACAGCAGGCACATTTGTTTGGGGGTTTGTATTGTGTGTGGGAGGTGGCGCGGAAATGCGGTTTGTAGTGAGCGGGGGCAGGCCAGTAGGGACATAGCACCACTACTTCTTTTCGTTCACTTCGACCACTGGTTATTACCTATAATATAACCCAAGGTGATGTATGCTACTTTATGACATGCAATACACAAGAAATTGGCAAATGCCAACAACTCGATTTAACCAAACAGCAAAATCATACAATGTTTGAGCAACGATTATGTTCGCGAGTGCCACGCACATGTACCAGTGTAAATAATATGATGTCTTGTAATCATACAGTGATAGCTGCCAGTCATTTGAATCATGTGAAACTTCCAACAGGATGGCTCTTTTCATGTGGCAACATCACATACACTTATATTCCAGCTAACATTTCCGAAGGTCCATGTGCCTTAACTCGATTAGGACTAATGATGTTTCCTTTACGCCCAGCGATAACTCGAGGCAAAAGGTCAACTTTGGAGTCTGTGGGTCTATCTCCCGATTGTGATTCACATGTACACTTGTTATCAGAAGCTGAGGTTCTAGCATTAACCCTTTCATTAGTGGGAGTTTGGGGTTTAGCTGCTGGGGGTTACAAATCTTTGATGAAATTAGCATGTTTAGTAGTCAAAGGCCTTAATCATACTTCTCAGGCCTTAGAAGAATTACTCCTTGATAGTCAAGTTATTAGAAAAGCAACTTTGCAAAACAGAGCTGCTGTTGATTATCTATTGTTAAAACATAATTTAGGGTGTAACGCAGTTGAAGGTATGTGTTGTTTCAATCTAAGTGACCATTCACGACCCATTGAAAGTCATGTTCGAGGTTTAAGGGATCTCATTTCTCAAGTGTCCCAAGATTATACTGGGAATTAAAGGATTGGTTATTCCTGATATTGGGGGTACACTACGTTACGCTTTTGCTTGCATTTGCATTATATTAGCTATCATAATAGCTTGTTGTTGTTGTATTCAATGCATTCCTAATTTAGTTTTAATGTTTTGTCGGTTTCAGAGACCGGCTCCTCTGCCACTGGGCTATGGAAGATAAATATCCAAGGGTGGAATTGTTATGCTTGAACTAAAACATGGCGCTGGTGCGCAGTGCATTCTGGGAGCGCTCGGAGCCATGATGGATATTTACTTCATGCCGCAGTGAAAATCTGCACGCATTTTGCTGAGAGTTAGATTCACGGTGCTGAAGAAAACATGCTTTCCAAACCTGGTATGCAGTCAAGGACATTTCTGCTGGGAAAGCTAACTTTGTTATGTCTTGTTATGAGCTATGGGACTGGTTATTTTTTCGTGGTGCTTGTTTTTAGAGGAGGGAGGCATTCTGCTCCTTGAGGGTACTGTCGGTTGACCCAGCTGGCAACCAACAGCTGCTCATCAATGCGCAAGTGCGTTACCAGAAGGTTCGAGAAATCGCCACCCCTTTTCGGAGTGTGCATATATGCGGAACCCCGGGGGTGGTCAGGTGAGACTTCAGCCAGAGGAGGACACTTTCGTCCGGCATACCTGTGGGCTGTTGTGCTCTCGGCCTGGCTGTTATCGGGGTCTTCCAGCCGCTTCTGGCGAGATGAGGAATCCAGTTACGCTCACGGTGATGTATTTCCTTTTGAATTCTTTGCTTCTTCTGTGATTTATTTCTATGTTTCTTCTGTGATTTATAAGTGCTCGTTATTTTCTAAGAGTGTGTGGTTGCAAGTTATTGCGTCTTACTGCGTTCAAAGTATTGGCTCCGTAATTGCATTGGTGATTTATGATTTTCTGTGCACTCTGAAAGAGCAATAAACATGGGTAGGGAGGGAGCTTTCATGCACGGGGTGCGGGGTGGGCGGAAGGCGAGCAACATTATGTGAAAAAGTTGAGTTGGTGTTGGGATGTGAGGAATAATGTTCCTTATCTCTTGTGCTCCATGTCCGCTCCTTCTTAATGTTTAGGGAGGGGCCTTGCGGGCTTAGATTATATTACGTTTACTTAATTTGCTTTAGTTAGAGAATTCTTCCTGCTTTCCCAGAATGCTGCATTGGAAATAGTGACTTGTGTGGCAAATGCCCAGAGATGTGGGCAGGCGCCCATCACGTGTTTGAGTTGCGCTGCCCTTATCTTATATGTTTAGTGTTTAAGGGTCTCTAGGAGCCAAACATAACAAATGCAAAGAGCTTCAGAATTGGCCAGGAGGTGATACATTCTTCACATGTTTTGCCAGCATTGTTATAATCTTATTCAAGGGGGTACTATACATCATCCCTGCACCGGGAGCACTATTCTTTTAGTATTTATTATTATAGTGTGTTTTAATCAAGAATACACATTTCACACTCTTATAAAAAAAATGATTAGTGTATTCAAATATACATTGCAAAATGTTCATTGAATACTTGATGCATCACTTATAAAATCACTACTCTTAATTCTAAATAAAGCCAATTACTTTAATCATCATCTTATTTGATCATGATTTGACTTAACCTCAGATTTCCTGCAAGTTACTAATTGTTGAGATTTAGCAGTTCGTCTATTCTAAATCATAAATGTATAACTGCCAAAGAAAGAGACACTTTGCGACCCTGCAGACACCTAGTCCAAAATCCATCTGCTTTAAGTCCACGACACTTATAAATTAATTTTCCTAAATCATTTATTTGCAGTTGTTCCAATGCAGGGCATAATGTTGATAGGTGTTGACAAGTTTCCAATGACTTTTAATTTTTACAGATTCTGCAGTAGTGCTGTTCTCAAGACACCCTCATCCTGGGGCCTATCCCTTCAATGCTAGGTAGTAAATGTAACCTTATAAACAGTTTCCAGCCTATAGTACAAGGGTATTTTAATACGTAATATTGTGGTTGTATTCTACTAATCATGTAATCATCATAATGGGGTAAAGATTTCTTAGTCCTCACACGATCATAATTATTTGGCCAATCCCTTCATCAAGCCTTGTATTTCAGGTCCTTCATCAATACTGACCTGTCATTTTCCCAATGAGGATGCAAACCAATCTCTTTTAAAAAAAAGTCAAATGGATACTAGCGTTATAAGTGTGCTTCATAGTAACTTCAGGAGCACACAATCAGGATTTGTTACTGCTTTAATATACAATGTACCCCTTAGCTAAGTGCGTGTTCAGTAATCCCAATTCAAGTTCAAATTGCATGGCTTCCACTGGAATGATTTGGTGAAGGCCTAATGGTGTTTTCCACAATTTACCTGACACTTTATGCAACCAGTCTCTCAGTGGCCATACAGGAGGTTCCAGGCCATAGGCTATTTCTGATACGACACATGTGTCATACATTGATATCAAGCCCTTAATAGTAAACCTTCCTGCGCCTGCCCAAAAGCTCCCTACTGACTTCATCTATGAGATGGCATTCTTAGTTGTTTGGTAATGAGTGGCTCATACTTTCACCTGTTACTCAAGGTGAGCGTCACATCTTTGCCGTATCCAACATGGCAAGTTATCTATATTTTCCTAGGGAAGACGATCACCCTTCCTAAATATGGGGGTAACGAAGGATTCTTTCAAAGATTCTGTATCTTGCTCTTACTTATGACCTATTTGGACTGAAGTACTTTGCTATATTTCATTCGACCAATCTCATTTATAGAATACAATGCAATTGTGTCATTTCTTTTTTTACATTGGTTTAACATCTAAGATGCCAAAACTTAGATGGACTGAACATAAGTCCAACATTCGTACATGTAATTGGAAATCACCAGTAGCCGCCATCACACACACAGAATTAAGACACACAGTGGCAAGTTAAAATCTGTCATATTAGTAGTAAAACTACCTTTGAGAGGTGGTGAGATGCAAAAAAAGATTAGCATTAGCTCTAAGAGTACTTTATTGGCAGGTAAATTATCAGCCTTAGCCCCTAAAGGCATCAATATTAAATTTGATTTATGGCGCTATATCTGATTGTTATTGTCATGACATAATTAGATATCTTGATTGTGTACACTACAATGGACTCTGAATTGATAAGATGACTCACTGCCGGTCGAATTGATAGTGGATACCAGTAATTATATAAGAGATTGTGGTTATAAAGGTATTACTTAAAGTCTGTAAATAACATCACAATGTTTGGGTATCTAAGGCACGCAACATATGTGTAATGTAACAAGGCCAAAAACATGACCTTGTCAGGAAGAGGGGCAAACCCGTTACCATGGGAGGAGGTAGGTGAAGAGGAAGATCCAGAGCCAACCTTAGTCCTAAGAGCCAATTTATTAAAGCAGGCACAAATACCTGTTGCCCCCGTGCCAGTATTATTTTGTGCAGAACCGTGTCTCAGGTCTTGTTACCAAGTATGTATACTCGCTGGTGTTTCTTGCAGATAATGGCATTGCAGAGAGAAGAAAAGAAGAGTCGCGGAACACCAGAATAATCACCTGTGTCACTGAAGCTCCAGCACTGCAGAGACCCGACCCAGGGTATGAAGCGGCAGAAGACAAAGGGAAGCCGATAGACACTGCACGGCAACCCGAAGCAGAAAACCATGCAGCAGGACTGACAAAGCTCATCAGTGCATCCGCTCTAGACCAAAACAATCCACAGGACCACCATGGACTAAAAGGGGGTAGGGGGCCTGAACTTACCAAGGCGACCCCCGTCATCAAGTCCAAAACCACAAATTGTCAGACAAACTTTACAACTCTGCCAAGCGACTAAGCGGAAACCTGAGCGGAGAAAGTGTGCAGGGCTAAGCTGACTTTTGAAACTGGGTGTGGGTGAGGTCAGAAAGGAGGTGATGCAACCAAAAGACCAGCAGGAGGAAGAGGGAAAAGCAGATTTTAAAGAAGAGTTTTGGAGCACGTGAGGCATAGAGCATAAGTGTGATAGTGGTTTTGAAGATTAAATGTGCATTTGTGTGAGATGAGTGGGTAAAGAGGGTAGTGTCAAGTGAGTATGTGAGAAGGCTGATACAGAGTAAAGGAGGTGAATCAGTAGTATTGTGGGAGGAGTAGCAGTGTGGGAGTCGTAGCAGTGTAGGAAGAGGAGCAATAGTGGGAATGAGAAGTAGCAGCAGTGTAGTAGGAGGAGTAGTAGCAGGGAGGTGTAGTGGTAGCAGTGTAGGAGGAGGAGGAGCATTGAAGGAGGACTAATAACAGTGAAGGAGGAGGCGGAGCATAGGTTGGAGGGGGTGGAGGAATAGAGTAAGAGGAGGAGCAGTAGCTTATGAGGAGGAGGAGGAGCAGTGTGGGATGATGTAGAGTAGAAGTGTGGAGTGTTAGTAGAATGGGAAAAGTAATTGGAGTGAGAGGAGGAGTGGTAGTAGAGTGGGAAGAGAAAGCGATGAGTTAACATTATAGTGTTGAGGTAAGAGTGAGGCAGAGTGAAACATCGGAGGGACGGACGGTCGGTGGGGTGGAGTCGAGGAGAGGAGGTAGGTAGAGTAGAAGGGTAAGGTAACAGTGTCCATGAATGCAAGCAGGTAAATCATACAGAACAATTGGAAGGCACAGCCCTATCCCTGATCAGAACACTAACCTATGCGGGAGTAGGGAATATTAGGAAGTCCTTGAGGGAGTCAGTGAGCCTGCCTTTACGGAAAACATCAATGGATTAAGCCAGACATTAGACAATAGAGGTCAACAATCTATGACACTGACCGTGGTTATGGAGGCCTGGAGTAGGGAGGAGGTGTGTGGGTAGGTAAGAGAGAGAGGCGCGACCCTAGGCCCCACAAAGAATTAATAAAGACCCTTGAACTGTCCTTGAGACTCAAAGTGTTTTTTGCGCCATCTGGGACAGAAATTAAGTTAACCACGCTGTTATTACTTTTATGTTGAATTATTGTTATATAGCTGTATCTGTAACTTGTTGAAGTATTATGATTGATAAAGTGATGAGGTCAAAAGAATCAAATATATATTAAGTATGAGAGATCCATGTTTAGAATTCCCACACAGATCTGTGACAAGGCCTCTGTATTTGCCTTGTCAAGCAGGCCAAGGGGTACATGTGGCTAAGCACTACATGCACACTCTTGGCCCCTCTCCCATGTGCCAGTGTGTATGTGTGCAGACCGTAATCTCCTGCCTTGCCTGATTCCAAATGTATGCCAGTGTGTCTCCTTTCCACTGGAGAGACTGCCAGCGTGATACCGAAAACTAACAACAGAGGCCCAACAAGAGATAATGCAACCATGACCCACATTCCAAACAGAAGACCGAACAAACCGAAAAGGACATCTGCACCAAGAAGCTTTAGGCCCGCAGAGTCCCAGGCACAGCAGTCTCCTATGTCAGTCTCTCCCCAGGCCACTCTAACCTTACGACGGTGTTTGAACAAGAGATTGCAATGACCATGATAGTAATGCCTGTGCTTCCAGAGGATGTGTCGCTTGTCACAGATTTTCCGCTTTTTGACCAGTGCCTGAAGGTGGTTCAAAACTCAAGAAACTGCCCTCCTGGGTGGGGGAATCAGGCAGCCAGCAGCGAGGGACAAGGAGGGAACTTGAAGGAAAGGGTGGAGGTATGTATATGTAGGATTGTGATTAGGAATAGAAAAGCAGCGCTGGTTGATAAGGCCTGGGATAAGCTCTTGGACGACTCCCGGGAGAATGATAGTAAAACATTTTGTGAACTGGTGAACATAGGCCTATTCCCTCAGAGTGCTTGCTTTGAACCAGCCAGTACTATCATAGCTGATGTTTGGGTAGGACACTATAAGGAACTATATGCAAGTTATCCCCAGCATCCCACTAGTGCTGGGATAAGGGATGCTCCACCCTCTTTAGGAATTCCTGAAATGTTAAACAACTCAGGATATGCCAACCCCAGCACGGCCTTTTCATGGACATATGTATCGGAGGCAATGCAGCATCAAAAATCAGGTAAAGTCCCGGGCCCGGTCAGGGTACCCACTGATCTATTCAAATATGACCCACATTTCTGGGCTGCCATCCTGTATTTTTTATTTAACACTTTGGCTTCGAGGACATATCCCTCGTCTTGGAGGGATGCACTACTGTCTCCAATTTACAAAAAGGCAACTATGCTCCTCCCTCCTCTTATAGCTCCTTTTCCCTTTTAGATAGTTTGTATAAAATAATATGGGTTGAGGCCAATAATTTTTTATTGGATGCACAACTTGGGATGTTTGGGGCAATGCAAATCAGGTCCTAAATCTTTATTTGAACCTGGCAAATTCTTATTACATAAAGCAGGAGCCAATCTTTGTGGTGTTCATGTGGTGTTCATGGATTTCACCACAGCTTTTGACATAAATAATAGGTCAAAGCTGTGGAGGGTATTGCGACACCATCGTGGTTTGCCAGACCACCTTTTAAAGGTGCTTGTAGATCTTCACAATGGTAACCGGGAGGCTGTTATAATTGGACTCATAGGGGAACGGACCCTGTGATTCCAAATCGACAGGGGTGTCTGACAGGGGTGTTATGACGCTAGTACCCTGTGGATGCCTATTGTTATGAGCACCCCTATGATACATGATATTGCCTGCACCCTGCCCATGCATATTGTTGCTAGCCTTCCCTTATTGCTTAATGATGTGAACATACCCAATGTCGCTAGTACCCTGTTGATGAATAATACTATGAGCACCCCCAGGATACCGCCTGATTATGCTGGCACCTGGCATTCACCCAATGCCTCTAGCACCCTTATAACACCCACTGATGTGAGCACCCCACTGGAGCCTAAAGAAGCTACCACCCCCTTGCCCCAGGATGCCAAAGCACCCCATATTGCCGCGCCAGCATGGCCCAGCACACCTCATTCAGCTGCGCCCTCATCACCACGCACAACCTTGATCTCCTCATGATCACCAAAACCTGGCTCCATGAAGCCTCTGGCCCAGTCCTAACTTTAGCACTCCCCTCAGACTACACTATTTTCAGACAGGACCGCCTGCACTCTAAAGGAGAGGATGTTGCCCTGATAGCAAATTGTCCATCCCCATCGGAAAGGTTGAAATGACAGTCGAGAGCAATAGTGACTACCTACTCCTCAAACTTAACTTCTCTCCGAACTGTACCATTACCCTCCCTATTGTGTATCGACCCACCGGATACATAGCTGACTTCCAGGCAGCCCTGACACACCTCCTGTCCAACAACCTAAAAGAATCTATGAAGGCCATCCTCCTAGGAGACCTCAACCTCGGCTGCAGCGCTGTATTTTCTGTTTTGAGGGTCCGCACTTACTGTGTTAGTGCCTGTACTACTGCATGGAGTTCTTGCATTTGAGCCAAGTAGATTCTCCATGGTGTCGCAACCTGTCAATGGCCTGTCAATGGCTGGACAGAGAGCTTCTTTAGGCCGTTCTCCCTTGAGGACAAAGGTAATCTGGGGAGTGAAAGACCAAACAGGGGGAAAAACCCTCTGAGGAATGGCTGTTGAATCCAGACAGGATGTGTATGGTTCAAGAGTTATACAGTATCCTGCTTTGAGGAAATTATGTGTGAATCACTATTTATGAATTGATAAGTTATCTACACATGAAGGATTTTAGGGCATATCCCCCTTTCAATTATTAATTTCTTTCAAATTACCGTACCAGACAGTTGACTCACTTACTTTAGCCTGATGGGTAAAATGGTTTATGTGACAAATATAGGTCTTTGAGCACGCCACCTTGCAAAGCAGGAATTGCTGCAAAGGAACTGACAGGCAGGAAGTTATGCCATAGCGGGAGGTGGAAGGAGCTCAACAGTAGATATGTGCATAGGGGGCCTGTGATTAGAGGGCACTACGGGCAGAGGTGCATGAGGTAGGGCAGAAAATAACAGCCGGTGCAGTGCTGACCCCCCTAAAAACAAACAGAGGACAGTAAGTGCACTGGCAGCTTAGAGAGTCCCCAACATTTGGCGCAAGAGGTATGGAGAATCAATTTAGAATGCTGGCAGGATAATGCCAGCATTAAGAGCAGATGCCATTATCCCACCAGCTTTCAAACCCTGATACGAAGAACCTTGATATCACTGTTAACACCTTAACACCTCAGCCCTCTGCCCCTAATCAATTCAATCATTAGGAACACTCATAACAAATTTCAAGACCTGGTAATATCCAAACTAGATTACTGCAATAGCATATATTCTATACGTTTCCCCAAGAAAAATATCTGCTAAGTCCAATTCTTAAGGAATGAGGCGTCTAGAACGATCTCAGGCCTCAAAACCAGAGACTACCCTTCCCCTCCATTAGATTACATATATGGCTACCTGTGGGGTAACAAATAGTCCAGAAAAACATCTGTCTTTCCCACAAGGCGTTTTGGAATGTAGGGCCAAACTACCTGACCAGTTTGTTTAACTGTTATATACCTACTAGATCCCTCAGATCAGAATCAACACAACAGCTGCTACGAAGGCCTAGAAAATAAGAACCAGGGCCAGATTACTCTCAGCCCAAGGCATTATCCGCCGGGATCAAATTATTCATGGGCATGTAAGACGGAGAAGACCCAGAGAAAATCAAAAGGCCCCTCCACAAAGGACTATTTGACTATTCCTGCACAACCTGAACCTACTAATCACACCTGAATACCTCATGATAAGGAATCCCTCCATCTTAAACATTTTAGAGCAAAAGTAGAGAACGTTTTTATCGCTTTTCACTCAGCGAGAATGTTTAGACTGTGCGATACCTGTGACTGCTGTGTATTTATCCTGCTCTTGTACATCAGTCCCTCTGCCTGCCTGACATAACCTATCTACTTACCCTCCTCTGCACCCTCCCTTACCCTCCTCTCCTTTCCTGTCCCCGCCTCTTCATAAAATGTCTTTCTTGCTCTCATACTTGAATGGCCTAAAAATGTTAACTCCTTATTTATCTTGTGATGTTGCAAATCACCATTAATATATAAAAATGTATATATTGAAAAAGAAATTATTTTTTTAAACAAAGAAAACGCATGTGAAGCACAGCCTCATAAATCCGAATATGAAGACAATTGCAATGTAAATAGACTGTATAGTAAAAAGATAACAACATAAAATACACCCAAAAGGACATAAAACGAAGGATGCTAAAAGCAACTCTCCAAACGGTAAGCTGAAAAACATTAACTATAGGTAGGCCGCTTAGGCCGTGTATATATAGTTGATAGGGACGGATGGTGTGTGAAGGGGGGGCACATGCCAGGGGGCGGAGGTAGGGGGACTGACCTCTAAATTGTAAAAAACGCTGATGTTTCTAAGAAAAGCCAATTTCCTGGCTTGGCCAGCTGCAGGAGCATTATTTCCAGAAAGATGAACAAGTTACTTACCCGTGGTAACGTTCTATCGACTGGATGTTCCTCCAACGTATTCCTCATCTTATGATATCTCCATACACAGCTTCAGCTGCTTCGGAAAATCTTTTCTAGCAGGGGGCCGCAGTCTCAGTGTCGATGTCATTGATGGTATATAGCGCGTACAACAACTTTTGGCTTCAGTTCCGATTTCTACGTGTATTGGTTTATCCTAGGCCCAACAGCTACTCACCTTGAAAGAGCCTAAACTGCAATAACAAGGAAATTCTACTGCGGGGTAGGCTGGGAGGGGCGATGAGGAATACATGGGAGGAACATCCAGTCGAAAGTACGTTACCACATGTAAGTAACTTGTTCTTCGAATGTATTGTGTCCTCCCACGTATTCCTCATTTTACGATAGACACCCAGAGCAGTGATTTCCGGAAGAGGGAGTCTGAATTTTCGATCTAATAATAATTTACAAGTTCTTTATTGGTCTGTGTGTACAGAATGTAACACTGCCTTCCCAAAAACACATTCCCGGCCTGAGTAAGAGTCCAGACTATAATGATTGGTGAATGTGTGGACTGAGGACCATGTGGCAGCCGCACAAATACCCTGAATTGGGACTCCCCTCTGTAAGGCAGAGGAAGTAGCCATGCCCCTGGTCGAATGTGCTCTGAGACCACCAGGAGGATCTTTTCCAGCTCATCTGTAGCATTCACAGATTCCTATGATGATCCACCTGGATCAGGTTTGTTTTGAGACCGCCATAACCAATTTATGGCCTCTGTAACCAACAAAAAGTTTATCATATTGTCTTAATTTAGACATCCTGCAAGTGTAGAAGCTAAGTGCATGTTTTGCATCATGTCTGTGTAGCCTCTCCTCTTGCTTTCCAGGATGAGCAGGAGGATAAAAAGAAGGTAGAATGATTTTTTGAATTAAATGAAACTCAGACACAATTTTTGGTAGAAAGGTTGGTTTAACCTTAAGGACCACTCTATTCCAAAAGAAGACTGTTTAAAGAGGCTTACAGGACAAGGCTTAAAGTTCACTCACCCTACGGGCTGATGTAAGAGCCACTAAAAGGATGGTCTTTAAAGTTAACAATCTTAAAGAACAGGAGTGAATATGCGCGAATGGAGCACAGAACTAGGTGGAGACCCCAACCAGGGACGTAAAAAGAATTTGAAAAGGGACCAGAGGAAAAACATTTGTCACTCCTTTCGAAAATAGTATAACAAGCGGAATCTTGACCAAGGATACTTCTTCAGAGGAGCGTTTAAAAATAGATAGCACTGCCAGATACCCTTTAATTGTGCCAACGTGGAGCCCCAGAATAGCCAGGTGTAACAAGAATGATAACATCATAGGTGTCCAGCATGTAAAAGGGTCCACATTCTTATCCCTGCACCAGCTGCTGAACTTGTTCCAACTGCAGCGGTACAAGGACATTGTTGCTGGCCTTCTGGCCAAAAGCAAAATCTCCATTACGTCATCTGGGAGGTCCCAATCCTTATATCTCAACCTCTCAGAAACCCTGCGTGAAGGTTGAGTGTCTTGACCTCTAGATGGAGACCCAGACCCTCCTTTCGTGAGAGAAGGTCCTATCTTTGCGGCAGACATATTGGAGAGCAGATGGACATGTCCAGAAGGTCTGGGTTACCATGTCCTCCAGGCCCAATCCCGAGCAGTTAGGATCATGGATTTCCCAAATTTTCTCAACCTCCTAATGACTTGAGGAATGACGGGGACTGGAGGAAATGCATACAGGAGTGGAAACTCCCAGTCCAACAGGAATGTCTCGTAGTGCTTCTCTTGGGGTACATTTCCTGGAGCAAAACAGTTCACGCTTCCGGTTGACACTGGTCGCTAGCGGATCCACTTGAGGGGTTCCCCAAAGGGTGAAGATCCCTTGAAGGACTTCCTGAGCTAGTTCCTGATTGTGGGAGACTGTGCTCTGCCTGCTCAGAACGTCTGCCGCTGTGTTCTCCTCTCCGGCTAGGTGAACTGCCGACAGGGAGACTCCTTCTTGAATTGCCCAGAACCAGAGCTTCATTGCCTATCTGCACAGTGGTAGTGACCCTACACATCCTCTCTTGTTGAGGTAGTACATGGTCACTGTGTTGCCTGTCATTATCAGGATGTTCTTTCCCCGTACAGAGGGCAGGAAGGCCTTCAGTGCTAGTCTGGTTGTCCTCAGCTCTAAAAGGTTGATGTGTAGTTTGGACTCCGATGGAGACCAACGACCGCTGATTGTCAGATCGTTGGCATGTGCCCCCACCCCATGAGTGAGGTCTCCGTAACTACCATTATCTCCGGCCATGGTTGCCAAAAGGGTTCTCCCTTCAGAATGTTTTCCTTGTAGGTCCACCACAGAAGGTCTTATGCTACTCTGCTTGGAACCTGAAGAAGGTCTGACATCCTGCCTGAGAATTGGGACCATTGATTCCTGAGAGCCCATTGGTGAGATCTCATTCTCAGGCGAGCCTCTGGAACCAGAAAAATACAGGATGCCATGAGGCCGAGCAACCTCAGAAAATCAAAGGCCGGAAGACGCTGGGCACTCTGAAATTTTGTGACATCTGCAGAATGTCTTGAGCCTTCACCTCGGGTGGCAAGGCTTTTCCCAAGGATGCGTCTAGGACAGCCCCAATGAATTGGAGCCTTTGAGATGGTATCATTTGGGACTTCTTGAATTTGAGGGAGAAGCCCAGTCTGTGGAGGTAGTGACAGATGGAGCTGAGATGTTCCAGGACCTGTTTGGGAGAACGGCCCTGGTCAGCCAATCGTCCAGGTAGGGGAAGACGTGGATCCCCCCTCTCCTGAGACTCGCAGCCACCACCACCATCAACTTGATGAAAACCCTGGGGGCGGAGGTCAGCCCAAATGGCAGAACTCGAAACTGATCATGAGAACCACCAACAGCAAACCTCAGGTACCTTCTGCGGTTGTGATGGATTAGCACATGAAAGTAAGAATCCTGAAGGTCCAATGATACCATCCAGTCCTGAAGCTGGAGGGCCAGAAGGTTCTGAGAAAGGGTAACCATCTTGAACTTGTTCTTCCTGAGGAACTTGTTCAAGTCTCTTAAGTCCAAGATGGTTTATAGTGAGTATTTCGAATGACATTTTTTTTAATGCCATTTTGTCAAACCCAAAATGCCGGAAAAAGAAATTTGAATGTTTTTTTTTTCTCGTTTTTTTTGGTTAATGGGGGGTTCCCCCAACCCCCTGTTTTTTCAATTTACACTTTTTTTTCACTAGCTAAACAAAAAAAAACATAACAAAAAAAAATACATTCGACATTTTTTTTTCAGCAAACTTTTTTTCGACGAAATGGCATTCGAAAAAAATGTTTTCGACAAAATAACTGGATACCGTCCAAGATGCGTCTCAATCCTCCGCCCTTTTTTGGGATTAGAAAGTAAGAGGAGTACCAACAGTTGTTCTTCTCTGCTACAGGTACCGGTTCTATAGCACCTTTCTCTAGCAGGATAAAGATGTCCTGCATAAGGAGCGGATCTGGAACTTTGAAAGAGCTGTTCCCTGGTGGATGATCCTGAGGCCTTTTAGAAAGGGTAGGCAGTAACCCTGGGCTACTGTTTCTAATGCCCATGCATCTGAAGTAATACCCCAGCATTCTTTCAGATGCTGTGAGAGTCTGCCTCGCACCAGGGTTTTGTGGACTAAGGCCTCAGAGCGGTTTTGAGGTAGCTGATGCAGCAGCTGATCAAAATGTAGCCCCTGCCTGGGCGGTCTTAGCAGCTCTTCCCCTTCACCACGAAGGAAACTTCTCTGACCTCTTTGATTCCACAGTCCTTTCCGTCTTCCAACTGAGGAGTAATAGCAAAAGGTCCTTCCCCTGCAAGCTGTACCAGTGGGGAAGTTTGTGGCTATCTGATTGCTGGGCCAAGGGATTTGGCTGTTGCTTTGGAGGTCTGCCGCTTCTCCAGACTCTCATCAGCCTTGCTGCCAAATAAATGTGTGTCGTCAAAGGGCATGTTAAGAAGTAGAAATTGCACATTTGGGGCAAAACCAGACATTCTCAACCAGGCAAATCTGCGCATTAAAGCGCTAGACGCCATCGCTCTGCTGATACTGTCAACAGAGTCGAGACCAGTCTGGAGGGATTTGCACATTGCATCTTTCCCATCATAACGCTTGTCATCTCTATCCGGGGGGATATTTGGGTATGCATTTTGTTTGAATGTAGAAGTAGCAGCCTGAACAATGAAACTTTCAGGAATTGGATGTTTTTTAAGATAATAGGGGTCACTGCTCGATGCTCTGTACTTGCTTGTCAGTTTTTTGTTCACTGCTGGAATTAATTCTGGCGTCTCCGATTTGGCATTAACTCTCCTTTGTAGGGCTACATGGAAAGGAAGAATAGGGTCCTCCTGGGGTCCCTTATCTAAAATATCAGTCAGGTCGTCCTGCTCAAAAAGTGGTGTAGGCCTACTCCATCCCAGATACTCCATGACCCTAGACATCCGTTGCCTGTATAATCCATCGTCCTGGTCTCAGGGATCTGGTATGCCAAACTTGCAGTTTGCAGGGTTTCATGTAGGTTTTTTATTCTTGAGTCCTCTGAAATTAAGGCCTCTGGGACAACTTGTGTCCCATATTGTAACCCAAAAGGATGTGATTCATCCGAAGATGGCTCATCATATTCAGAAACTGAGGAAAGAGACTTAAAAATGTCTTTTCTAGGCAGAGGGGTAGAAGTTTTCTAGACATCCTTCGAGGGTTTTGTTATTTGCGTCGACAATAGCGTTGAAGTCTTCAACATCATCAACGTCGAGGGCTTTGGCGGCTGTGGCATCGAGGATTTTTTAGACATCGAAGTGGAGTCTTTCAGTGCTGATGACGTTGAAGACGTTGATGGCTTTGTCTTTGAAGAAGTCTTTTCTCTACTCGAGGGAACCTCTGAGGGCTCCCAGTGAGTTTTCTCCTGGACACCCGGCCCGAGGGCGCACAGGTTGTGTCCTTTGCCTTCTTTTTGTCATGCTTGTCAACATGGTCATGGCTCTTATCTTTCTTCGACAGGGCTGAGGCCGCATTCTCGGATACTTTTAAGCATTTTAAGTCCGAACTTCTCCCAGGCCGATTTAGTTGGATACGAGACCTGGGGAGGAACTCAATGACGAAAATGTGTGGTGCCTTTTCTTTAACCACCATGAGGATGATGACGACTAGTGTGAGCCACTGCATGATCAGGACATTTTAGCTTTCTTCCGACGAGGAGAGTTGTCTCTCGACTTTTCGGAGGATCGCTTTTTCGACAGGGTTGTCTAAGGGGATTTATGAGACCTACCTGCAGATAATTTCCCTCTATGCTCTTTCATGGCTTTCGCTGTCATTCATAGGCAGAACCCACACTCTGATGTTAAATGAGTGGATCCTAAGCACCACCGACACACGCGGTGGGGGTCTATAAGGGACATTTTCGCCCCGCCGTTGTGACCTTTTTTTTAATCCCCGATCTCGGAGTCGATGATGTCGCCGACAATGCCATTTTTACTAAATACAAAAGGTTTCTTGTCAAGGAACCGAAGTGCACCGATCTTCCGAAGGTATAGCTCTCACGGAAAAACATTACTGAAGCCAACAGTAATTCTCGCGCTCTGAAACACTTGTGTACGAGCGCGATAGAAATAAAATATCAATATCAACAGTCGCTGTGTGCGCTATATACCATCGATAACGTCGACATCGAGATGGAGGCCCTCGAGGGACATTGAGTCGACAGGCATCGACACGCATCTTTCAGAAGCAGCTGAAGTTGGATATGGAGATCTAATAAGATAAGGACTACATGGGAGGATACAATCCATTCGAATAGGAGTAACAGCACCTGGACGTAAAAGTTACGGTTGTGTTTCATAAACTGCAATGGCTGTACTCTGTTAAAGCAAAAACTGAGAGAGTGATGATGGATCGTTTTGACAATGAAAGCAGACAAAATAATGAGACACCATGCTACTTATGAAAAGAAAAAGCAGGAAAAAAACAGTTTACACATTTCAACACTTAAAGCCTTAAATCGTATTACCTCTTAGTAACAATCTTACGAAACTAAACATAAACCCAAGAAAAAACACATTTCTAAACAGGATTGATTCGTTAAAGGTACACACCATTGAAATGCATTTAAAATATTTTGATGAATACTCTTTTTAAAACTACTTGTAATACATTCACTGACGTTTGCTTATGTGTGAAAGCTTGAAAAGATCGATCTAAGGAATATTTGATATTGTCTGCATTTTTATAATTCTCTACTTTGGCGATTGTTGGTTTCTTTCAGGGTGTTCTATCCCTCAATGTGGAAGAATGTCAAATGGGAACATTGCTAGAAAAACAACAAATGTACTTTACATGCACTCAAACCTAAATCTGTGCATGTATCTGACACTACATCCTGGATCTACGAGTGCCATTGCTTGAATAGGAATAAAACAATTAAAATGTTACATTTAAGAAACAGTGCATTGTCGTCTTCCAAAAATGGCTAATTTTACGAAAATTGAACAAGGTGTAGCAAATACAAAAAGAAACTACAGTTTTTAACTCCTAACTTACTCGTAAGAGGGCTATTTGATACACACTATAAGTTACTATAACTATCTCTGACCTACTCCTGCGAATTCAGAGGTACCCAAGTGTGCCTACTAATTAGGAGGAAATCAGAGTTATCCAGAGTACCTATTTTTGTGAATTGTAAAGCCCTCTCTTGCAGTAATTTATGCTTAAAAGTCACATCTACTCCTACTAATTTCGTTGGGAGTCGTCCCCCTTGATCCAAGGTAACGCTATTTATCAAAGTGGCAATTTAAATATTGTAATTATTACTCTCATTAATTAATTTTATTGTTATCATTGGGGACCTGCCAATGTTATTATAAATGTGCAGCGGTATGTTTCTCAATTTCTTGTAGTGTTGTTTGTAAATATATTGTTTTAGCAATATATTTGCTTATAATGGCACAAGGGAAATCATTCAAGTAAGGTAAGATTCATAGTTACCACATCTGGGGCAGAATCCTACATACTGCTTACTATAACAAAAAATGGATTTCTACCTACCAGGTCTGAGCCTTCTTCCTCCACTTCCCTAAAACAGAAACATAAATGAGATTTAATAATCACATATTTCTGCTCCTTCAATATTAAATTGATTTTAGTGCTTTGGGTAAAAGTACACATAACAAATGCATATAATCATTTTAAAAATGCAAAAGCGTGGCAAGAGCATGTTCTCTTTCGTGCTTATGCTTGGTAGGTATGATGGGGGAAAACGTATGCTCAAAACGGCTTTACCTGGAATTTTCCCCATACAGCTCATTAAGTGCATTGCAGAATTCAAGGCGACCCACCACATGGTATTTACTGGGCACGTACACTTGTATTATGTACCATTATCTATGCTAATTTCAATGCCCTAAGCTTCAGTATCTCGGATTGTGCCTGGTATTGCTATGTCCGCTGAAACTAGGCACAATAAAATTAAATGAACTGGCGAGATGGTAGGGTGGTGTTGCAATGGCTACAGCCAATGTGCATCTCATCGGTGCTCATACTCAGACCATTGCACATGGTGAAATGTCAGAGGAGTCATTGCATGCATTTGGAAGCAGGCACATATCATGAGGATTTCAAGCACACGTGGTGATGTCTCATTTGCCTCATTCAATCCCCGTAGAATGCAAAAGGGGACTGGTATACCATGGGAACAGCCGAAAGCCCTATGTTGGATTATTTGGGCCATTTCCCACAGACATTCCTCATTCATTGGGATGATTATGTGAGTAGCGTCTTGAACTTGCATTCAACAGGTTTTAAGCACCTGTCAATGATACCCATTCAGGAATACTTACCAAAAGCTATAAGATACCTAATGCGCTTTGATCCCAGGTGAGCAATTATGTTACATGTTCACATCAATGACCAAGCATAACTTTATACTTTCACAGACAACTTATCGGTCACAAATCCTGGCCTCTGCTCACATGCCCAGAAGAGCCTAAATGCCAGTACTATGCCGACGGTGGCCAGTGTTTGTTGCCTTGCCAATATCATTCACACCTTTGCCGTCCTCTCCTATTAAGACCATGCCGCTGGCATTTAAGCTGCCACATATTTGGCAGTTTTTTTTTTACTTTGGGAAGCTATTGCATAAACATGTCCTGCTTATTCCACTTTGTCGTCTTACCACGCCCCCTCAATCCACCCCAATTCATGGCACCTACCAAACAGAGCGCCCAGACCCAACCGTTCCAGAGGTGGGGTAGCTTTGATCTTCCCTGAGTGGATTCCTGCCTCTGTCATTCCTTTGCAGGCCTACTCCTCTTTCGAATGCCTTGTCTGTAGGCTTTCTCTCTCTCCTGGCCACTCTCTGACCATGACTACTATCTATTGGCCACCTGGTCAGATCTCCTCCTCTCTCTCTGAGTGGGCGGACCTCTCCTCCTCCCTCCTGGCCTCAACCACTGAACTCCTCCTTCTTGGAGACTTCAAAATCCATCTGGATGCTTCCTACCCCTCATCTGGACTCTTTCGTGACCTCTGCGACTCTCTCTCTCTTTCTATTCTCGCCTCTGGCCTGACTAACTCTACAGGACACACTCTGGATGATCTGATCTCTTCAGACCTCCCCTCTCTATCCCTCTGACCACTCCTCTCTCATGAAATGTTCATTCTCTCCTTTCCTCCCAACTCTCCCTTGCTACCCCTCAGGCCAAGCCAACTCTAATACTTCCACCTACCTTCTCAGTCATCCGACCATTAAGCGTGTGTCAGTTGAGGCTTTCGCTACCACTTTCCCTCCCCCTCCTCCACCTCAGGCTGACTCACACCCTGACACAGCCCTTTCTAAACTCTACTCCTCTATCTTTGATACTCTTGATGGTCTTGCCCCTGTTATGAGGATCTGCTTGAAGCCCAAAGCCAAGTGCAACTCTTCGTACAACGCTGACCTAGTTACCCTTAAACGCAAGCGTAGGGTGGCTGATAGGAAATGGCAGGCGTCTTGTGCATCCTCTGACAAACTGGCCTGCCGCCTGCTCCAAAGGCAATACTGGCTCCTTGTCCGCTCAAAGAAGAGAGCACATATCCAAGCCCGCATCTCTGCAGCATCTAAAAACTGGGCCGAACTCTTTAAAAATCTGCAAGGAGCTTCCAACCCTGCTGCAGTCGCTACCTCTCCTGTCGCCTCCCAGGCCCTTTGCATGGCCCTGGCCTCTCACTTCATCTAAAAAACCCAGGACATCCAGTCCAGCCTCTCGTCCTCTCCTCCTCCCCCTTCTCTCTCTGATACCTCTGGACCCCCTGCAGCCGCTGCTCCTTCCTCCTTCTCATCTTTTCCTCTGTTCTACCCCGATGAGATTTCCAGACAAGTCCGATCGATGAAAGTCTTGTCTAAACAGGTTCTTCGCTGTTTGTTCAAAACCATTAAGGACCACATTGACACCCTTGCTCCGGCTCTGGCTGACTTCTGTAATCATTCCTTCACATCTGGAGCATTCCCCTCCCCTCTGAAGCACTCTCTTGTGCACCCTCTTCTCAAAAACCCACAGCCGACCCCTCTTGCCCGGCTAACTATCGCCCGATTTCTATCACTCCTTTCCTGGGCAACCTCTTGGAAATGCTGGCCATCTCCCAGCTTAATCTTCACACTGACTCTGTTGGTTGTCTCCATGACCATCAGTCTGGCTTCAGAGCCACCAAAAGCACGGAAAATGCTCTCCTGAACATCCGTGAGGACCTGCTCTCCAAACTTGACTCTAACATCCCTTCTGTGCTCATCCTAATCAATCTCTCTTCTGCCTTTGACACGGTCAACCATGCCATCCTGCTCAACCGTGATCTCTGTGATAACCTGGATATCACCGATCAGGCCCTTGTAAGGCTGACCTCTTTCCTCTCTGATCAACACTCCCAGGTTCAACTCGGGTCCTTCCTTTCCTCCATCTCACTGTCTACTTGTGGTATCCCCAAGGGTCTAACCTCTCTTCCTGGCTGTTCAATCAATACCTGGCACTCCTTGCCGACCACATTGCCGTTCTCTGCTCAGTGCTAGGAAGACACCACTCAGCTCATTTTCAGGCTTCCCTCTGACACCTCTTCTCCCTCCCCCATCTCTGACTGTTTGTCTGCCATCCAGGAGTGGTGTGCTGCCAATGATCTCTGCCTTAATGCCAGTAAGACAGATATTCTCCTCATCGGCACAGCTGTGCCCTCCTTTCCAGCCACTCTCTGGCTGGCCTCCCATGGCCCTCTTCCTGATCCCACCTGTGAGGCTAAGAACCTCGGGGTCATTTTCGACACTGCACTCTCCTTCTCTCCTCACATCTCTGATGTCTCTAAGAAATCAAACTACCAACTGCACCTCCTCAGAGGTATTCTTCCTTTCCTCTCCTTCCCCCAGAAGCTTACTGTCTCTAGAGCTCTAGTTCTCTCTACGCTACACTACTGCAACAGCCTCTTTCTAAATCTGCCTGCTTATACTCTCCATCCTCTGTAACTCATCCAGAACAGGACTGCGAGACTTGTCCTTGGCCTCAAGCAGTGGGATCGTATCTCTACAGCCCTGAAATCTCTTCATTGGCTCCCAGTGGCTGCAACGGTTAAATTCAAGACCCTCTGCACTATCCAAAAGCCTTTCTGGGGCCTGGGTCCAAAATACCTTCAGCTCTCCCTCTGTAAATACCTTCCCACTTGAGCTCTCCGCTCCTCCACCTCCAACTCCCTCAGGGTCAGTCGCTTCTCGAAGCAACGAGTTGGGGGTAGATCTCTTTCCTTGGCTGGGGCCTCCCTCTGGAACAGCCTCCCTGCCACTCTGAAACTTGACGAGAACCATCTCCGGTTCCAAAAGCACCTCAAGACCTTCCTCTTTGCTTCTGCCTTCGCTCTTCCTCTCCCCTGCTGAACTGTCTGCTTTGGCTCTGTGCACCTAGCTACCCTCTGATTTCGGGACCAGGTCCATGCCCACCCAGACACTCACCCGCACTGTCTCCTGGCAATCCCTGCACGTGGGTCTGTATCTGTAACCCTACAGTCCCCTTACCTGCACTTATCAGACACCCCCTGTCTGCACCTTAAACCTCGCATTTGCCACCTTCTGGCTGCACTACCAGCTGTTGTTGTTTTTATCCCTTGCTCAGCACTTTCGACCTCTCCTCTCTCCCTTGCACTTTTCCCCCATCCGTCTCCCCTGCACTTGCGCATTCTCAATGTCACTGGGCCTAATAAGATCGCTGTTCTGTCCTAACTTGTTCCCATCCCTTGTCTCGTCGCACTCTGAAACAAGTGTGTATGAGCACAATACAAATAAAATATCAATATCAATATCAATTGGTCAGTTTTATTGTTACAAAACCAACATGGAATGTGTTATCTAATGTTGACCTTGGTAAAGAGAAGAAAAGGTATTGGTTTAACCCCGTTCATTATTTTCCAGTTGTTCACCCTTGCTTTTGAATTTCTAGTGCTCTTTAAGGGCTTATTGGATTTGGCTTGAACTACAACTCCTGTGGGCTGTGTAGTTCCTCCCGATAATCGTGCATGCTTTGTAGGTTACTCTATATATGCAGAACGGTACTTTGTAACTTTTTTTTGTTAACAAAAGAAAACATATGTATAACGAGCCATGATAAAAGCAAACTTACAGGCTAGTTTTCTTTCATAAATAAGTATTTCAATTGTGTGTTCTAGCAGGGGGGGCGCTGTTGAGCAGCCCGAAAATGGCCGCCTAGCTGTGGAGCTCCGTGTGGTTGGAACTCGCAATCCGGCAGCATCAGCGGACATCCTTGCTTTTTCTACACGTCGCCAGTAGGGATTGTAGCCGACACTGGGCTTCGTATTTCGCTGCTTTCCCAAACTGAATCTGGCCCTGGGAACCCCGCCGCATTGAGAGTGTTTGGCCTGCTGCTCGATACGCGCTGCGCCGCTTCCCGCGGGGCCGGCCCGGCCCGCCTACGTGGAGGATCATCAACACTTTGCTGCGGCATGGCGCCTGTGGCTGCCGACACCTCCGGGAGCGACTTGTGTGTCCCTGGCCCCATTGGAGCACTACGCCTTCCCCTGCAACTATTTGCGCAGCTCCGGCTGACCGGAGCTGCGCTCAACGTGTGCCTGCATCGGCTCCGCTCCTCTGCCCTGGAATCTGAGGCATAGCGGCTACACGGCCTCCGGAGCGGCCGCTGTGTTCACTGGTCTCCCCGCACGTGTCTGGAGATGCGCGGCGGCCTCCCCGCGGGTGCGGGCCGCACCCTCGGTCAGGTGAGGAGCTGGGCTGGGAGGGCCCTCTCTGGTTGTTATTGCTCCCTGTACCGGCGCCTCCGCACACGCCCTGCCCGCGGCGCATTATCACTTGCTTCCCGGGCCCTGCATAATGCGTGGGGCCTCTCTCATCTGAGGGCGCTCTGACGCTCTCCAACTGCCCGGCGCTGGACTGGGGGCCTCCGCCGCTGTGCCTCACCCACAAGACTCGAACTGCCCACGGGGCATGACATCTCGCCTCATTTCTAGCACCTGGCCTTGGGCGCCGTGCTTACCTAGCACACCTGGGTGGCCTCATGCGCCCCAACCGGACTGGCATTGACCCCGGACCCCGGACTTGCGCCGGCACCGTTGAACTCCGCATCGGCCATCCTGCACTCTCTACGTGGCCTGAATCCACGCTCTCAGTGCCCTGCTGCGGTTTCCTCCGGCCTCCCATGGTTGATATCTGGACTGCCAACACTGGCCCACTTGCTACACACGCCAATCCTGTGGCCATCAGCATAGTTACCATACTAGCGGGGCCCCAACCCATCTCTACTCCCGCTTGACCGCAGCAACTGGCTGCAGCTGGAGAGTGACCCCTACCACTGCACACCGACACCTTGCTCTGAACTGGACCTGCCTGCCTGCCGGGCCACCTCACATCACTTGTACTAAGCCTAACAAATCGAGAGGGTCGAACAAGGTAGGCGCCATGGACAAATATGCAAGAGCGGCCCCGCGCACGGACCAGGATGCCGCAGTGCCCGTCCAGGACGACCCTGACTCTGAGCCTCCCCTCGGGGCACCGGCCCCGGATCTCACTGCCATGATGGAGTCAATGGCCAAGAACTTTGCCTCATTTCACGAAAAACTGGATGACATAAATGCCAATGTCGCCTTGAAATCACGGGTTGACCAGGCGGGGACACGGATAACCGAGGCGGAAAATAGAATTGGGGCTAATTCACACCCTGCAAGACTCTGTGGTTACCTTGGCCCGCGAAATGAAGCTGGTGAAATCAAAGTGCGATGACTTTGAGTCTCGCTCACGTAGAAACAATCTTTGCATAATTGGGGTCCCTGAGAATGCTCTGAAGGGACGCATGGAGCTGACAATCGAAAACTTGCTCAAAGACCTGCTGGGGAACCCTGCTCTATCCCCTTTCTTCACAGTGGAGCGGCTCATCGGGCGCTATCACTGCGTCCCAGGCCAGGAGATTTCTCCAGACCCATCATCGCCAGGATTCTCAATTATAGGGATCGGGATCTCATTTTACACCTGGCACGCGAGAAAGGAGAACTACGCCTTGACTCCAACATCATCCGGGTATTCCCTGACTTCTCGGTCGGAGTGCAGCAGGAGAGACACCAATTTCTGGGGGTCAAGAAACTACTACGGGAGCGCAACGTCCCATTCGCCATCCTCTTTCCCGCCAGGAGAAGTTGTCCTTTTTCACGGTGCCTGATGAGGCTGTCAAATTCATAGTCACAAATACCGCTCCCTGACCCCAACGCCAGTCCAAGGGCAGATGACTAATTGCAGCTCACTCTGCATTTTTTTGCTATATGCTTACTACAGTTTGTTCCTCATGTGTTGATGGTAATACAACCCTCTGGTCTCACGAGTGAACACATACTAATTACTAGTACTGAACACCTATGCATGTTTCCTACATGTTGTGCTAGACACCGCTGGTTATCTGATGGCATGTATGTTCCTTATAGAGCCCACCACACGGCAACGGCGCACCCCACTGCGATTGCAATGTTTACTTTTGTTGGTTTGGAATTGGATGAGGGCCCCTGTTGGGCCAAAGGGCCGGCGGGCTCACGTTGGGCACCACCTGTTGTCCCCCTTTTTGTGAGACTTGTTTGTGGTTGTGGGCAGGGGAGGGGGTAACACTGCCTGCTTGACTTGGGTGGTGCGGGAGGGGGGTACAAGGGGTTGTTTAGGTGTTAAGGAAAATGGCAGAGGTGGATTGGCGGACCACAGTACATCGGGGACCCCTGGGAGGGAGTCCCCCGCCCTTGTTTTAGTTTACGACAACATTGGTGGGATGTTACCTAGTTTGATGACATGCCTGTAGCAGTAATGTCCTGGAATGTGAGGGGCCTGAGCAATTACACCAAGGCTCGTATAATTATGGCATACGCCAACAGACACGGCTGTAAAATACTGTTTCTGCAGGAGACTCACTCAATGGGAACCCTGATTAAAAGCATGGCCCCAACCTGAGGTCCTCACAGATATTTTACCTCCTATTCCACGCGCGCCATAGGGGTGGTGACGATGATCCATAAAGCGCTCTAGTTTGTTCTCCACAAGAGTTATGTAGACCCTGAGGGGATATACGTGGTATTGCACTGCGACATAGCCAACAGGGAATACTTGCTGGTGAACACCTACGGCCCTAATGTTGACTCTCCCGAATTTGTTGAACAGGTGGTATCCATTTTGCTAGGATACGTCGGCGTATAGATCATTTGGGGGGGGCATGAACTTTATATTAGATACTGCTATGGATAGGACGGGCACGGCCCCCAGGCCCCTGTCTGGTGCAGCGCGCAGATTGCTCACTCGCAAGACGACACTTGACATCCACGATGCATGGAGGGCACTACACCCGCAAGCGCGAGAGTTCACTTACTACTCTTCAGTACATGACAGTTTGTCTAGAATAGATTTGTTCTTGCTATCCGGGTCATTGCTAGGCAGGGTAGCGGACTCACGGATATTAGCGCGTACACTGTCGGATCACTCCCCTATTATGATAACTCTGGACCTTGGGATTCCTGCCCCTTCTATCAACACTTGGCGATTCAAATCAGCTGCCCTGCAAGACATTGTATTTAAGGCGGACATCCTTTCCGACATCCAGACCTATTTTCAACACAATTCCCCCCAGTCCACTACACTGGCGATCCGCTGGGACGCCTTCAAAGTCTTCATCAGGGGAGCCTCCATTTCTAGAGAGTCGGGAGTCCTCAAAACTATTAGAGCCACTTTGTCCCACACGAAAACGAAATTGCGTGCTCTGGAACGTGCCCACCCGGCCTCAGTTGACCCGAGCATCCTCTCCCAGATTAGTGAGGAGCTCAAAATCTTCAACCCATAAGCCACTAGGGAAGTCCAATACTTCAGCTGCCCACAGGCAGCCCGAAGGTACTGCGAGGGGGATAGGCCCGGGAGAACTCTAGCTGCGCTGGCAAGGGGGAGTGGGGCCATTCCCAAATAACCTGTGTCAAAAATGGACAGGGGATCTGTAAAGACCGGTAGGGGGTGTCTGTACTTCCGCTCTCTATATGGTAGAGGAGAGGCACAGCGGACCCCAGCAAAGATTCTCTATAGGGTAGCAATGGACGAGCAATCAAGGCCTAGCTTCTCAGGAGGTGATGCGGGCTGGTTCTTAAGTACAGTGTAGTCCCCGAACCCCCACAAAGGAATGTCCACACACTGTATTACCGAAAACACAGTCTTTATATAATTAATATTCAAAGATATGTACACAATCACAATAACGCACTTTGTACTTGGAAGTCAATAATGATAAATATATACACGTCTAGAGTGGTACCACTGATGTTATCAAATCTCATTAAAGTGCATCAACTGTATGGTTAAAATGTCACACAGATCAATAATGAGTAAACCAGCAATAGAGATAGGCAGGAACGTAAAATGGTTGAAACAATAGGCAGAATACTGGCCCCTACCTCTAGGCGCAGTTCTGTGTGGAGATCCCCCCACCTGGGCGACCTGTAAATAAAGATATATAGCACAAGCCCAGTCCATATATTGTCCGATAGTCTTACTTCTTCCTATTAAGGTTTTACCCCCCAATGTACCTGGTGGAGTAGAGTTCTCCGACGATGCACCGACCGATCCTTCTTGAGAGCCTCCCTTTCAGGCGGGAGCCACGGATCGTCGAGAGGTGTCGGGGAACTTGGCGTTCGGTGTCGGGGAATCGACGGCCCTTCTTGGGTGCCCTCCCTTTAAGGCAGGAGTCACGGGTCGTCGAACGTCCGACGGTGAACAGGGTAAACTATTGTAACGCTCACCTGATTCCCACGGAGGTGCTGGTCCCGGCTGAACTGTTATAGTCTCTTCAATTGAGAAGCGTAGAGCTCGGATGACTCTCCGGACTGGGCTTCCTCTTATTGACCGTCTGGCTTGCAGGGTAAAAGTTTCTGCAGGCGGAAGAAAAAAGGGTTAATGACCGTTTGGCTGGACTTCCTCCTCACTAATCGCCAACTCTCCGAAAGTCCAATGTCCTGGTGAGCTCTCACCTTAGGCGTGTAAATGCTCGGCTCTCCATCCTGCGACTTATGCAGGGGTGCGTGGGTTCCAGTTACGTCACTGGAGGTCCTCAAAGTCTTTTGTGGCCTTAGAAGTGGCACAGGTGCTGAGATGCCAAAAGGTGATGCCGCCGTTTCTGCACGAGCGGATGCCAGTAGGTATAAAGAGTTTATAGTCTTGAAGAGATGGGCACCTTTAATGAAGTCTTTGCATTGTCTTTTTCAGGTGCCTGGATGCTGAGGGCGTGGTCACTGAGAGCGCGACACGTGCGGTTGTACGTAGGTATGGGAATTTCAATGACACCTCAATAATGTCCCTTGTTTTCTGTTTTCAGGTTTTGAGATGTTGCGGGCGTTGTTCGTCCGTTGCCGTTGCACGTGCAAAGTACGTGAGTATAATGATCTGTGACCTTATTATAGCACCTCTAACAATGTTCTTTTCTTATTTGCAGGTGTCGGGACCTTGCGGGCGTTTTCCCAGTCGCGGATGCACGTGGGGAAACACGTAAGTGTTAGGCTTTCTTGCAGTCTTTAATGGCACTTAAATAATGTCTTTTCTTGTTTTCAGGTGCCGGGCTGCTGCGGTTGAAGAGATCGTAATACGCGCACAAAAGCAGGTAAGAAAAGTAAATGCGGCCGCCTTCACCCGATTCCTACTTAACAATGTTCTTTGTCTTTACAGGTGCCGATAGGCTGCTGAAGAGAAGGCCGCGAAGAATCTGTGAAAGCACAGATGGATCAGGTAAGCGAGCGCGGCTGCGAACGTGTTGCAACTTGCTAACCTTATGTTTCTTTTGCTTGCAGGTTCTGCCGGTGTCTGGATTCCTGGATGGTAAGTATAGTTCTCGTGTC
The DNA here is from genome assembly GCF_040938575.1 of Ambystoma mexicanum. Lineage (NCBI taxonomy): Eukaryota > Metazoa > Chordata > Amphibia > Caudata > Ambystomatidae > Ambystoma > Ambystoma mexicanum. The sequence continues at coordinate 1,432,474,000 of NC_090935.1, forward strand.
TTTCTTCCACAGGTTGCTGAGCTGAAGCTGGAGATGTCACTGGAATGCTGGAGCTGACTCGGTGAGCGTCCTGCTGCAGATGCAGAATAACGCGAAGCACGTTTTCCCAATCGGGTCTGGTTTAAATAGTGTTGGAGTGATTGGGTGTCTTCTTCCACAGCCTCGCCCAGGTAAAAGAGTTCCTGTGTTCCAGAGCTAAGGAGTGGCACCAGCCCCACCCAGGTAAGAAAGTAGTCCCAGTTCAGGGAATAGTTCCTCCCAGCAGAAGGCTGGGGACTTCATCCTGCCAGCATTTGCAAAGGTGAGTATGCAGCATGGTCTGCTACAGGTAGGTCCACCCAAGCACCTTTGCAAGAATTATGAGCCCGGCGCCCCTGGCGCCGGGACTGAGGTTCCTTATGAGCCTGGCGCCAGAGGCGCCAGGACATGGTCCAAAGGGCCCCAATAGGGGTTTGCTGGAGCCGGGGACGAGGGTCGTGAGCCTGCTTCCGGGGATGCTGGGCTTGACTTGGCTTCTCGGGAGCAGTGCTCATGACAACTATGGCAGGGAAGTGTCAGCTTCGTTCCTAGCAGTGCTTGTCGACGACAGAGCGTTGGCGTCCTGCAAGGAAGAGGCGTGCGGGGCACCTCGGTGACAATAGTTTTGGACCGCAAAGAGATGATGCAGAACTGTGGCCCAGCAAGGGCGTCGAGTCGTCGGCATCTCTGCGGTCTGTAGGTGGCGGGAAACCCACCGGTGGATACTCCTCGGCGCGTCGACGGTCGGGCCTTCTCTAGCGGGAGACAAGCGGGTGACGATGCAGACGAGAGCGTCTGATGATCAATGGAAGTTCTTAGGCAAACGGGAGCACGGCGGCTCCGGTCGGCGACGGCGGTCATCGACAGTGGCGGACACCAGTCCGAGTGCTTCTCCTTGGAGTTCCGCAGCAGTCCCCGTATCGGGTCGGCAGCCTGTCGAAGGTCTGTCTACCAGGGAGCGTTGGCAAAGATCAGCTGTGCACGATGGTGCCTCGTAGCTCGGGAAGAGGGCGCCTTACCAGGTCCTCTCTGGGTCAGTCTTTGGAGGCACAACCGCTTTCAGATTGTGAAGGAGAGCAACAGCAATTCTTCTCGTCCAGCAGGGCTTCAAGGTCAAGCGTCGGTTAATCCAGTTACTCGTCGTAGTGGACTTCAGCTTCTGAACACGATTCCTAGCAGTGAGAGGTCCCCAGATATACAGTTGATCTCCCATTCATTCCGCTGGTTCACACTCAAGCATCCAATCACGACTACGGGCATTCATGCAGGCAGGCAGTCAATCAGGCACACGAGATATTCAGGCCATTCACTTCTCTCCAGACACTCACAACAAGTTATGTGTATTGGGACAAGTACCGAGCCATTCAACACTCCAAGCTGCATTCATACTGGTTTCGGGCAGGGTTGTCTCAGTCATTGTGTCAACCACCAGATACTAGACACCCACAACACAGAATGCATATTTGTCACACACTCTATTCACCCAGGTCCCACCCACAGAGGAACCCACAACATACATCACCAGGAGGCTCCAGCTAGTCTGACTGGGCCTTCACAACAACACCATATATGGCACTTCCATTCAACAGCCAGTCAGGGGGAAGGGACAGAGTCAGGGCTTCCTAGGACTTTGGGAAAACAAGTTAATGGGTAATAGAAAGCAAGAGGCCACCGGGGCCATCTTGTTTTCCATCCGGAATCAACTGATCCCAATGGCAGGGCCGGGGTATCCCAAAATGGAGGATACTCCGCGCACCTGTTAAATTCAGCATGGAGCTGCCACCAGCCCATACCCTGCTCTGTGGGCCACCCACAGGTGCACAAAAACATACACTAGGGGCACAGGGTTGTACCCCCATCCATGGGTGCCATAAGGGTATCCCACGGGTCTGTTCATCAAACCAAAAGAAAGAGAGCTGCACCGCCAGGAGTCCCACATGAACTCCTGCACGGAAAACACGACAGAACACACGATAAAAAGCAGTAAAGGACAAGGATACGGAGGCCCTGTCCCTCCGATGCATTTCCAGGATCACAGTCGCCCCCCCCCCAGACTGAGGTGGAGGGTGCCTAATCTCCCACGGGATGGACACCCTCATCCAGTCAGTCAACATACCTTCTGGAAAGGCCATCTGCATTATCGTGACACTTCCCTGGTCTGTGCTCTATGGTGAAGTCTAGCCCTTGCAGGCTAATGGACCACCTGAGCAGTTTCGGGTTCTCACCCTTCATCTGCATAAGCCACTTTAGGGGCTTATGATCAGTTTGGACCTTGAAGGTAGACCCCGTAAGGTAGGGCCTAAAACGCCTAAGGCTCCAAACTATACTAAAACACTCTTTTTCAACAGTAGCCCACCTAAGTTCTCTACCCTTGAGTTGTCTACTGATGAATATGATAGGATGTGCTCTCCCTTTGTCATCTAACTGGGACAAGACAGCTCCAATTCCGGTGTCGCAGGCATCCGTGTGGACGATAAAGGGTCGGCTGTAGTCAGGTGCACACAACACGGGTGCCCGACACAGACTTTCTTTCAAGCCTTTAAAGGCCCTCTGACAGTCTTCAGTCCAATTGACCTTCCTAGGCTGCTTGGGTGAAGTCAGAGCTGTCAGTGGTGCAGCTATGGTTCCATAGTCCGCCATGAAATTGCGATAGTACCCAGTGAGACCCAAAAAGGCTCTCACCTGGGTTTGAGTAGTGGGAGTCTCCCAGTCCTGTACATCCTGTACCTTACTGGGGAGAGGTTGGATTTGACCCCCTCCTACCTCATGACCAAGATACGTGACTTTCCCCTGAGCTATCTGGCACTTGGTGGCCTTGATAGTGAGGTTAGTCCTCTTTAAGGCCTGCAACACTCTACCCAGATGTGTCAAGTGCTCTTCCCAAGTGGAACTGTAGACGGCAATGTCGTCTAAATAAGCCACACAAAGGGCTTCCAGCCCACTGAGAGCATGATTGACCAATCTCTGGAAGGTGGTAGGGGCATTCTTTAAGCCAAAAGGCATGACCCTAAACTGGTAGAGTCCCTCTGGTGTTGAGAACGCCGTCTTTTCCTTGGCATGGTCCATCAGAGCTGTTTGCCAATAGCCTGAGGTGAGGTCAAAGGTGCTCACAAATTTGGTAGCACCTATGGTGTCCACAAGCTCATCAGCCTTGGGCAATGGGTGCGCGTCAGTTTTGGTGACGGCATTGACTCCTCGGTAGTCCACACAGAACCTCCAATCCTTGGTACTGGCCTGGGAACTTGCCTTGGGGACAAGGACCACTGGACTGGACCAGGGACTGGTTGAGGGTTCAATAACACCCAGATCCAACATCTTGGCGACCTCAGCCTGGATGTTGTTCTTAACCGTATCTGACATTCGGTAGCTCCTGCTCTTGATAGGCACGCTGTCACCAGTGTCAATCTCGTGCTTACACCACAGTGTAAGGCCTGGCGTCAGCGAAAACAGAGAGGCATACTGCTGGAGCAAAGTCTTGCAGGCCCTCTGCTGCTCGGTTGTCAAATCTGGAGAGAGCTGTACTCCCTCCACTGAGCCATCCTGAGGGTTGCTATGCAGCAAATCAGGAAAGGGCTCACTCTCATCCTCTTCTTGCTCTGAAGCCAGCAAGAGACATGAGACTTCTGCTCGCCTGTGGAACGGCTTGAGCCTATTAACATGGAATACCTGAGGGGCTACCCCTGGGATTCCCATGTCAACCAGATAATTGACCTTGCCCATCTTGGAGACTATCCGGAAGGGTCCAGTCCATTTATCTGCCAATGCCCGAGGCTTGGTAGGCTCCATCACCAGGACCTCCTGTCCGGGAGTCCACTCCACTTGCAATGCTTTAAGGTCATGCCAGTATTTGTTCAATTCCTGGCTGGCCTTGAGATTCGCCGTTGCTTTTCCCATCATCTGTGTCATCCTCCGTCTGAGGCCTAACACATAGTCCCCCACTTGCTTGGCGGGACCGGGAGGGGTTGCTTCCAAACTTCTCTGATCAAGGCAAGGGGCCCACTCACGGGATGTCCAAAGAGCAACTCAAAGGGGCTGAAACCAACACCCTCTTGAGGTACCTCTCGGTAAGCAAACAGCAGGCATGGCAGGAGGAGATCCCATTTCCTCCTTAGGGGCTCTTCCAAAGCACCTAGCATGCCCTTGAGAGTTTTATTAAACCTCTCAACCAGACCATTGGTCTGGGGGTGGTAAGAAGTGGAGAACTTGTAGGTTACCCCACATTCTTTCCACATGGTTTTCATGTAACTAGACATGAAGTTGGATCCTCGGTCAGAGACAACCTCCTTGCGGAATCCAACTCGGGTGAAAATGCCCAAGAGGGCCCAGGCAAACCACCTTGGCAGTAATAGTCCGAAGGGGTATAGCCTCAGGGTACCTGGTGGCATGATCTACCAAAACCAGGATGAACCGATGTCCACCTGACGTGGGAGGGTCAAGGGGACCGACAATGTCGATGCCCACCCTCTCAAATGGTGTGCCAACCACTGGCAATGGCTGCAGTGGGGCAATGACACTGCCTCCAGTCTTGCAAGACAACTGACAAGTTGGGCAGGTCCTGCAGTGGGACTCCACTTCTACTCCCATCCAAGGCCAGTAGAAATGGGCAGAGATCCTCTGCTTAGTCTTCTTGATACCAAGATGACCAGCCAAGGGCACCTCATGCTCCAACTGTAGTAGGAAGGGCCTGTAAACCTGGGGTACCACCAACGTCTTGAGGGCACCAGGTTCAGGCTTAGTGGGCTCACTAACAAGGAGCTCACCCTCCCAATAAATCCGGAAAGTCTTAGGTACTTCTCCGTGTGCCTGGGACAGGGCCTGTTTCCTCAGACCCTCGAGAGAGAGGGACACTCTCTCTGTCCTTTGCAGAAGTCTGCCCGGGAGGGTCCCCCTTCAGCTAACAAGCATTGAAGATCGGGATGATCCTCTGGGTTGAGAACCTCTCCCACAGGAGAGTCTTCTGGCTCTTCTCCCACAGGAGTTGAGACGGGGTTTACCACTGGACCCAGCCCATCCGGAGCATGGATCCCAATGGGTGCTGTGGGAACAGCAGGAAGAGAAGGGGCTCCCTCCACAGAGGTGGCCTTCTTGGTCTTCCTTCGTCGTGCCTTAGGCAGTGCCTTCGGCTCGGCTACCTGACTCACAGCCAGACCCGGTGTCACCTGTGACCTAGTGACCGCAGCAGCAGTCATGGGAAGACCATCCGTGATGAATCCCAACTCGACTAGATCGTTACCTAACAGAATGTTAGCAGGGACGTTGTCCTGAACCAGGACAGGAAGCTTTGCTGTCTTGTCTCCAATTACGAGTGTGACTCGGGCTACAGGCGATAATTTGGGAGGCCCAGCAGCTAACCTGGTGGTTCTCAGAGGAGGATCTACATAGTCCTCTGGCTTGAGCAGGGTCCTGTCCACCACTGTCATGCTTGCACCAGTGTCTCTCAAACCAGTAGAAGGCTGGCCATTCAGGAGGACACTTCTCAAAAATCTACGGGTGTTCTGTGGGATAGTCGCCAGTACTTCCGCGTACTGGTCCCAGGCCCCAAGGGACACTAAGGAAATCTCTACGGGAGCACCAAAAGTGATCCCGGTAGAGGAGGGGAGGACGGTGGCCTCCACCTCAGACATGGGGTAAGGGTAGGTCAGGCTGACAGCCTGTACTCCGAGTGCCTTACCTTTACACTTGGAGTCACACCTTTTGTGATCCAGAGCCCCACAGTCCCAACAAGTGCTGGGAGTGCGGGATACGGTACTGGAACCACCGGGAGCCTGCTTTGCAGCAGGTGGACCACTACTCTTATTCCCACCCACAGATGACTTATCCCCACTAGATTTTTGGGTCCTAGGAGAGGAGGGTTTAGGTTTATTCGACTGTGACTGCTTTTGGGACTCCTCAGCTTTCTGATAGGCCCCCTTTTCTTTGTCCTTGACCTTTCCACTGGAGTCCTTAGGGGACACCCGGTGGGAGACCCACTTGTCAGCCACCCTAGCCAGCTTAAAAGGATCCAAAATGTTCTGGTCAGCAACATACTGACGCAGCTCCGGTGAACAGGCTTCAGAAAAATGCTCAAAAAACAACAGGTGGGACAATTCAACAAAAGTTTTCACCTTGTAACCATCAATCTACCCCATCATATTCATGTGCGCAGCACTCACCCAGTCAACCCAAGACACATTCTCTCTTTTCTTAAAATCCCTGAACCTTTTAAGGTATTGGGTAGGTGTCTTGCCAAACTTGGCAATCAAAGCAGATTTCATACACTCATACTGACCCCGTTCTTCCACACTCAGCTTCAGAATACAGTCATATCCAGTTTGAGGCACTCTGCTTAGCAAACACTTAGCCCAATCTATTTTGTCAACATCATGAATTGCACAAGCCATTTCAAATGCTTCAATCCATTGGAGGATATCAGCGCCTCCGAAAACACACCAACCAAATCCTTCATAAATTTAGTGGCTGGGGACCTGAAACTCTCACTGGGTTTCGCTGAAGTCTCCACTCGAGCTTTCTCTAGCTGGATTCTCTGGCATTCAGTGTCCTTGTCTTTGAGTTCAAGATCCCTATTCTTGAGTTCAACTTGTTGCGCCAGCTCCTCCTTCTTAAGCTCAGCATCTATCTCCAACTTGCGATATTCAAAGGCCAATTTCATCCTTAATAACTCAAGCTCCAAGGTATTGCTGGGGTTCGGAACAGAGGCACCAGGAATGGCAGCATTCCCAGAAATAGATTCAGTAGAAACCCCAGGGGCAGAGTCCTCATTGGTTGCATTCCCCCCTCATCAAGAGTTTCACCATCAGTCTGGTAGTCCACAGGGCAGCTATCAGCTCAGCCCTAGACTTATCCACAAAGTCTAACTCCCTGGCTTCACAAGCACTCTGGAGAGCCTCTAAGCTCATACGAGTCAATTTACCATTCGCAATAGACTCCATTGCTTGTAATGCAGTTATTTTGTACACACCCAACCCTTAATCGAATAAAGTGCGGATATTTTGTAAGTGGCTCGGTTATACACTGAGTCTTAAAACCATAAGCATCCCACCGCTGCCACCAGTGTAAAGACCGATAGGGGTTGTCTGTACTTCCGCTCTCTATATGGTAGAGGAGAGGCACAGCGGACCCCAGCCAAGATTCTCTATAGGGTAGCAATGGACGAGCAATCAAGGCCTAGCTTCTCAGGAGGTGATGCGGGCTGGTTCTTAAGCCACTAGGGAAGTCCAATACTTCAGCTGCCCACAGGCAGCCCGAAGGTACTGCGAGGGGGATAGGCCCGGGAGAACTCTAGCTGCGCTGGCAAGGGGGAGTGGGGCCATTCCCAAATAACCTGTGTCAAAAATGGACAGGGGATCTGTAAAGACCGGTAGGGGGTGTCTGTACTTCCGCTCTCTATATGGTAGAGGAGAGGCACAGCGGACCCCAGCAAAGATTCTCTATAGGGTAGCAATGGACGAGCAATCAAGGCCTAGCTTCTCAGGAGGTGATGCGGGCTGGTTCTTAAGTACAGTGTAGTCCCCGAACCCCCACAAGGAATGTCCACACACTGAATTACCGAAAACACAGTCTTTATATAATTAATATTCAAAGGTATGTACACGATCACAATAACGCACTTTGTACTTGGAAGTCAATAATGATAAATATATACACGTCTAGAGAGGTACCACTGATGTTATCAAATCTCATTAAAGTGCATCAACTGTACGGTTAAAATGTCACACAGATCAATAACGAGTAAACCAGCAATAGAGATAGGCAGGAACGTAAGATGGTTCAAACAATAGGCAGAATACTGGCCCCTACCTCTAGGCGCAGTTCTGTGTGGAGATCCCCCCACCTGGGCAACCTGCAAATAAAGATATATAGCACAAGCCCAGTCCATATATTGTCCGATAGTCTTACTTCTTCCTATTAAGGTTTCACCCCCCCCAATGTAGCTGGTGGAGTAGAGTTCTCCGACAATGCACCGACCGATCCTTCTTGAGAGCCTCCCTTTCATGCGGGAGCCACGGATCGTCGAGAGGTGTCGAGGAACTTCGCGTTCGGTGTCGGGGAATCGACGGCCCTTCTTGAGTGCCCTCCCTTTAAGGCAGGAGTCACGGGTCGTCGAACGTCCGACGGTGAACAGGGTGAACTATGGCAGGGAAGTGGCAGCTTCGTTCCTAGCAGTGCTCGTCGACGACAGAGCGTTGGCGTCCTGCAAGGAAGAGGCGTGCGGTGCACCTCGGTGACAATAGTCCTGGACGGCAAAGAGATGATGAAGAACTGTGGCCCAGCAGGGTGTCGAGTCATCGGCGTCTCTGCGGTCTGTAGGTGGCGGGAAACACACCGGTGGATTCTCCTCGGCGCGTCGACAGTCGGGCCTTCTCCAGCGGGAGACAAGCGGGTGATGATGCAGACGAGAGCGTCTGATGATCAATGGAAGTTCTTAGGCAAATAGGAGTACGGCGGATCCGGTCGGCGACGGCGGTCGTCGACAGTGGCGGACAACAGTCCGAGTGCTTCTCCTTGGAGTTCCGCAGCAGTCCCCGTATCGGGTCGGCAGCCTGTCGAAGGTCTGTCTACCAGGGAGCGTTGGCAAAGATCAGCTGTGCACGATGGTCCCTCGTAGCTCGGGAAGAGGGCGCCTTACCAGGTCCTCTCTGGGTCAGTCCTTGGAGGCACAACCGCTTTCAGATTGTGAAGGAGAGCAACAGCAATTCTTCTCGTCCAGCAGGGCTTCAAGGTCAAGCGTCAGTTAATCCAGTTACTCGTCGTAGTGGACTTCAACTTCTGAACACGATTCCTAGCAGTGAGAGGTCCCCAGATATACTGTTGATCTCCCATTCATTCCGCTGGGTCACACTCAAGCATCCAATAACGACTACGGGCAATCATGCAGGCAGGCAGCCAATCAGGCACACAAGGTATTCAGGCCATTCACTTCTCTCCAGACACTCACAACAAGTTATGTGTATTGGGACAAGTACCAAGCCATTCAACACTCCAAGCTGCATTCATACCGGTTTCGGGCAGGGTTGTCTCAGTCATTGTGTCAACCACCAGATACTAGACACCCACAACACAGAATGCATATTCGTCACACACTCTATTCACCCAGGTCCCACCCACAGGAGGTACCCACAACATACATCACCGGGAAGGCTCCACCTAGTCTGACTGGGCCTTCACAACAACACCATATATGGCACTTCCATCCAACAGCCAGTCAGGGGGAAGGGACAGAGTCAGGGCTTCCCAGGACTTTGGGAAAACAAGGTAATGGGTAATAGAAAGCAAGAGGCCACCGGGGCCATCTTGTTTTCCATCCGGAATCAACTGATCCCAATGGCAGGGCCGGGGTATCCCAAAATGGAGGATACTCCGCGCACCTGTCAAATTCAGCATGGAGCTGCCATCAGCCCATACCCTGCTCTGTGGGCCACCCACAGGTGCCCAAAAACATACACTAGGGGCACAGGGTTGTACCCCCACCCATGGGTGCCATAAGGGTATCCCATGGGTCCGTTCACCAAAGCAAAAGAAAGAGAGCTGCACCGCCAGGAGTCCCACATGAACTCCTGCGCGGAAAACACGACAGAAAACACAATAAAAAGCAGTAAAGGACAAGGATACGGAGGCTCTGTCCCTCTGATGCATTTCCAGCATCACAGGATCACTCAGTGGTCTGACCAGCAAATCCATGACGTCTTCACAGACTTCTATTCGGATCTATATTCCCAGCCCCCCGAACATAGCGACTCCAGATGCGAGAGCTCTTGGAACAGATACCCACCACCTGTGTCTTCCCCGCCACGAGGGACCTATTAGATTCCCTTTCACGTTGTATGAAATAGTGGAGGCTATATCCAGTCTCCCTAAAGGAAAGGCACCGGGCCCCGACGGGCTAACGGCTGAATTTTATCAGGAACACGTCGCAATCCTGGCCCCCGAACTGCTTGAAGTATGGAATGAATCGCTCAGGCTAGGTTCCCTTCCCCCCTCATTACACAAGGCCGTCATCATGGTACTGCTTAAGCCTGGTAAACCTAGCAATGAATGCGGCTCTTACCGACCCCTGTCATTGATGAACCTGGACACTAAAATCTTTGCTAAGGTGATCGCTCCCCGTTTCCTGCCTGTCATGGCCTATATGGTGCATGACGACCAGTCGGGCTTTGTCCCCGGGAGATCCACATCCGACAATATCAGACGGCTCCTGAACGTCATGGGACACATCGATCAGGGGGAGAGTTCGGTCGCGGTCACTCTGGATGCCCAGAAGGCCTTCGACATGGTGTCCTGGAGGTACATGTGGCTCGTCCTTGAGACCATGGGTATAGGACCCAGGATGATCGCATACATCAAGCTGTTATACACTTCCCCGGTGGCCAGGGTCCGGGTTAACTCCCAGACCTCTTCTGTGTTCCCTCTCTTCAGAGGTACCCGCCAGGGATGCCCTTTCTCCTCAATCCTGTTTGCCCTCGCTATCGAGCCTATGGCGGACTACGTTAGGGAGCGCCACTCACGCAAAGGGATACGGCTGCAGGACTCCTCTGAAATTATCTCTCTTTACGCGGACAACGTGTTGCTGTTCTTCAGAGACCCCAATACCCATCTTGACCCAATTCTCCGGGACATAACCGTATTGGCACGTATTCTGGCTTCACAATCAATTATACCAAATCTGAACTCTTCCCTCTCACAAACTCGACAGCACAACCGGCCACCAAGTACCCCCACTGCTGGTCCCCCAATGGGATTAAATATCTGGGTATCCGGGTGTCCCTGACCAGAGACACCCTCCTCGCTAACAACTACCAGGCCGTAGCAGAACTGGCTGAAGCCAGGATTGCGCGTTGGCTCCCTTTCCCGCTATCTTTGGCAGGGAGACTGTCACTGGTAAAAATTATACTGCTTTCTAAGCTGTTGTATGTGTTCAATAATGTCCCTATCTGACCCGGTGAGAAATACTTCACAGACTTACATAAGCTGTGCGCTCAGTTTCTGTGGCACTCGAGGGCGGTGCGTAAAAAATGGCTTGCTATGACACTTCCCTATGAAAAAGGTGGTTTCAAAGCCCCTGATTTGCGGCGGTACTGGAACGCAGCGCAGGCACAATTTGCCTCCTACTGGTATCCCGGCCCCCCCCCACACCCTCATGTCAAGCTGGAAGCCCTCGCGGCATCTGACACCAACATAATGTCCCTAATACTGCATCGACGATATGAGCCGCACTCTGCTATTGACCCGGTCCGAGCCACCGTGCAGGCCTGGGGACAGATATTTGCCGCCGGAGCGGAGGATCACCCATACTATAAGTGGCTCCCCGTCTGGAGTTTCTCTGGACTTGAACCCACACATGATGTAGCTCTGACACGGCACTGGCAGGCCCTGGGCTATTCAGCCCTAGCAGACTTCTACCCTGACGGGCAGTTCATAACTCCGCAGACCTGGAAACTGGGCCAAACGGGGTCACCGTTGGAGCTGCTAAAATTCTATAGGTTACGAGCGGCCTTCCGAGGCTCCTGGCCGGAGTTTCCCTGTGAGCCCCCCGATTCCCCTGGGATCTCCTATATTGCTAACTCGGGCGGGGCCCGCGGGGTGGTGTCTTCTTTATACAAACTCCTCCTAAATACTACCCCATCACTGTCTCTCAGGGCCCGGGATGACTGGGCATCCGAATTAGGGCTGGAACTCACCGACCATCTGTGGATGAAAATGTGCTCCCACACTAATAGAGTCTCATTGAACTTTCCCTACTGCGCTATTCAGTACAAACTGTTGAATAGGTTATATTACACCCCATGCAAAGTCTCGAAATTTGCTCGCTCCGTCCCACGGCTCTGTCCTCGTTGTGGGGCAGGGGATGAGGGCCACTTACATATGTTCTGGGACTGCCCGGGGTTGGCCTCATTCTGGGACAGGGTCCTGAAAACTTTGTCTGAAATCTGTGATACCATTATAGAACCTGACCCCCTGGGGGTATTGTTTGGTGCATGGGGGGCTGATGGAGCTAGAAGTGCTGCTAAATTCTTAAACGTGAGTTGCATAGTTGCTAAAAAGTGTGTGTTACAGAGCTGTAAGTCCACCTCCCCCCCAACATTGCAGAAATGGATGAACTTATTAACATGGTCTCGGAACTGCGAGGGGGAGTACCTCACCATCCTCCCTGCCCACTCGCGGCCAAAAAATATCTGGACGGCTTTTAATAGTGATCTCAACAGCCTGGACACACCCCCGTCTGCAGATGATTCATCGCACTCATCCCTATAATGACCCGCAGCTACTGCCAATTCATGTGGCTGCCTGTTTGACTGTGCTTTTTTCTCTGTTATTGTGCTTATGTACCACTGTATCCTGGAAACTATGTATTGTGTTCTTATTGGTCGCTCTGATGTTTGTGTAAGCTATCTACCTCTGCCAACAAAAATAAAAGTTTTAAACATTTTTTTTAACAATAATTGTGTGTTCTAGCAGATGAGAATCTATAAAAGATTTTGGATTCTGTGCCTCTCACCTTTGTAAAATATAGTAGTTGAACTCTCCGTCAGAATGATGAGATATTAACGCGAGCCATGCATTGGTAGAATATCTAGAATGTACAACCCACCCTTTATTTCCAGCTCAGCATAAGGTGAGCAGAAAGTTAGAGGGGCAGTTCAGTTATATATGGGAAGTGCAAGATGCCAGTTACTTCTATATATCACATTATTATTTTTTACAGTGTTTCTGAAGAGAGAGCCCATGAAAAGGGGAAATTGAAGACTAGAAGATTTGGTAGGTAACTGGTCTCCCTCATAGTTTTTTTCAAATATTGGATGAAAATTATTTCAAAGGGTTGAAGATAAGATGTTAAGTCCTTCTATGTTATTCCTACAGCTTCTATGGAAGAATGAGTTTTTGGACAGCATAGAGTTATCCCTAATGAAAGTCCAGGCATTGGGCACGTGAAGAAGGACAGAAACATATGCATGTTTGTAAAGACTGGAGGGGGTGTCTGTACTCCTGCTCTCTATATGGCAGAGGAGGGGCACAGAGGACCTCAGCCAAGATTCTCTATTATTGGTAACGTAGTCGAGCAATCAAGGCCTGGCTTCTCAGGAGGGGATGCAGGCTGGTTCTTAAGTACAGTGTAGTCCCCAAGCACCCACAAAGGAATGTCCACACACTGTATTAGTTAAAACACAGTCTTTATATAATTAAACATTTAAAGTTATATACACAATCACAATAACTCACTTTGTGCTCAGTAAATCTACAATGGGAAATATATACAGTTCTATGTGGTAACACAATTATTATCAGATTTCATTGAAGTGCATTAACTGTACACTGGTCAAATGTCACACAAATCAATTAATAAAGGTAACCAACAATAGAAATAGGAGGAAAGCAGTTGGTTAGAACAATTGGCAGAATACTGGCCCCTACCACTAGACACAGTTCTGTGTGGACTCGGCGTTGAGGCAGCAGATTCGGTCCCAGCGGTGCTCGTCGATGACGATTCGAAGACGTCCTGCAAGGAAGAGGCGTGCGTGGCACCTCGATGTCGATAGTTCAGGACCGCAAAGAGTTTGTGAAGAACTGTGGCCCAGCAAGGGCGTCGAGTCATCCGGCGTCTCTATGGTCTTCGGGTGACGGGAAACCCACCGGCAGATGCTCCTCGGCACGTCAACGGCCTGGCCTTTTCTGGTGGGATAAGGCGGGCGGCGGTGCGGACGAGCGCGTCCGTAAATCAAAAGTCTTAGGCAAAGGAGCGTTGCGGCTCCGGTCGTCGATGGCACAGCGTCAAACGGTCCCTGCTTCTGGGTAACATGGCTTCGACGGGCCTCCAGCGGTTATGTGAACCTGCGAACCCTGGTCCGGTGGACGGAATGTCCGGTGCTTATCTTAGTTCTCCTCGGCGGTCTCCATCTCCGGTCGGTAGCCTGTCGAGGGTCTGACTTCCAGAGCGCTTCGGCAAAGGTTAGTGGTACTCGATGGTCCCTCAGAGCACGGGAATTGATCTCTTGGATCAATCTCCACGGCTTTCGGCTTTTGGATTTCGGCGAAGAGAGCCAGCAGTCAACCTTCTTCTTCAGGCTCGGCTTCGAGATTCAGCTTCAGTTTCAATGTTAGTTTCAACTCCAGCTTCTGAACAAATTCTAGCAGTGAGAGGCCCCCAGATATACTAGTTGATCTCTCATTCATTCTGCTGGGTCACACTCAGGCAACCAATCACTCAGAAGGGCATTCACCACTCAGTCAGCCATACAGTGCATTCAGGACATTCTCCTCCCTCTCAGACACTCACAACAAGGAATATGTATTGGGACAAGTACCCAGCCATTCAACACTACAACACTGCATTCATACCAGTTTCGGGCAGGGCTGTCTCAGTCATTGTGTTAAACACCAGACTTCACAACAACATCATATATGGAACTTCCACCCAACAGGCAGTCAGGGGGAAGGGACAGAGTCAGGGCTTCCCAGGACTTTGGGAAAACAAGGTAACAGGCAATAGAAAGCAGGAGGCCACAGGGGCCATCTTGTTTCCTATCAGGAATCAACTGATTCCACTGGCAGGGCCTGGGATCCCCAAAATGGAGGATACTCAGAGCACCTGTCAAATTCATCATGGAGCTGCCACCAGCCTATACCCTGCTCTGTGGGCCACACACAGGTGCCCAAAAACATACACTAGAGGCACAGGGTTGTACCCACACCCATGGGTGCCATAAGGGTAGCCCATGGGTCTGTACACCAAACCAAACACAGGAAGAGCTGCACTGCCAGGAGTCCCACATGAACTCCTGGGCAGAAAACAATACAGAACACAAATGAAAAAGGACTACAGGACAAGGACAGGGATGCCCTGTCCCTCCAATGCATTTACAGCATCACAATGTTCCAATGGCAGCAGTATAGAGACGTTGTTGCTCGTCCTCTGGCCGAAAGCAACTCCTCCATTATGTCTTCTGGGAGGTCCCAATCTTTATGTCTCAACCTCTCAGAAACCAGGTGTAAAGATTCCGAGTCCTGATCTCTGGGTGACAAATGTGACCTCCCTCCTGCGATAGCAGATCCTCTCTTTGGGGAAGTCGAATCAGAGGGCAGATGGACATGTCCAGAAGGTCCGAGTAACACGTCTTCCTGGCCCAAACCTGAGTAATCAGGATCAAACATTCTCAACCTCCGGAGGATGTAAAGAATAATGGGGGCTGGAGGAAACGCATACAGGGGTGGAAATTCCCAGTCCACTATAAACATGTCTTCCAGGCACCTCTCGGAGGAAATTCCATGGAGCAGAACTGGTTGCACCTCCTGTTGACACTGGATGTGAACAGATCCACCTTAAGGGTTTCCAAAAGGGTGAAGATCTCTTGAAGGACTTCCTGAGCTAGCTCCCCCTCGTAGGAGACTGTGCTCTGGCTGCTCAGAGCGTCCGCCTCCGTGTTCTTCTCTCCGGCTAAGTGAACTGCTGACAGGGAGATTCCTTTTGAAGTGCCCAAAACCAGAGCTGCATTGCCTCTCTGCACAGTGGTAGTGAACTTACATCTCCTCTCTTTTTGAGCTAATGCATGGCCACTGTGTTTTCCATCATTATCAGGACATTCTTTCCCCGTACAGAGGGCAGAAAGGCTGTCAACGCTAGTCTGATTGCCCATAGCTCTAAAAGGTTGATGTGTAGTTTGGACACCTGGATTATCTCCAGCCATGGTTTCCAAAAATGTTCTTCCTTCAGTATATTCTCCTCACAGGCCCAGCACAGGGGGCCCTGTGCAACCCTGCTTAGGACCTAAATCAGGTCCAGGATCCTGCTGGAGAACTGAGACCACTGGAACCTGAGGTCCCATTGGAGAGAACTCATTCTCAAATGGTCTTCTGACCAGAAAAATGCAGGATGCCATGAGACCGAGCAACCTTAGAAAGTCGAAGGTCGGCATTCTGGGCAATTTCAAACTTCATGACCATCTGCTGAATGTGTTGAGCCCTCACCTAGGATGGCGAGGATTTCCCAGAGGAAGTATCCAATCCAGGATAGCTCCAATGAATTGAAACTTTTGAGAAGGTATCATATGGGACTTCTTGGAATGGGGGGAGAAGCGCAATTAGTGGAAGGAGTGACAGGTGATGCTGGAACTGTTTGGAAGAATGGGCTCTAATCAGCCAATCGTCCAGGTAAGGGTAGATGTGAATCTTCCCATCCTGAGATTTGCTGCCACTACCGCCATCAACTTGGTGAAAATGAAAACTGCCAATGGCGACCTCAGGTACTTCCTGTGCTTGTGACAAATAGGCACATGGAAGTAAGCATCCTGAAGATCCAATGATACCATCCAGTACTGAAGCTCGAGGGCCTTTACAAAACAGAGAATAAAAGCAGTATAAAATATTTGCATTAACACGATTCAAATGAATGTCCTAGAACTATACAATCCACATTAAACACATTAATCATATAGACAGACAAGAACATTGTATTAATACTTTGCACTTGCACATAGTGCAATCTTTCTAAACGCTAATATCGTTTGTTAGGTTCAATATACAGGAGTATATTTCTTTGTTTACTACCCAGCAAATTTCTAAAACTCACGTTACATATAGCATGTCATTGGATGCACCTCGTCTCCCACCCTAGTAGGTTGTTTTTAGTCTATTTCATTTAGTCACTGGCAGTTTATCCACCAGATTAAGTTACATAAATTCTTACACATAAGAAGGTTTTATCATTCCCAGGGCCAACAAAAAACCTTAAAATTACAGTTTCAAGTTACAGTTTCCAATTTCAGAAGTTACCATAGTGTTACCCTCATAGGGTTAACTGTGTTGGATTAAGCATGATGGCATCATTCTTCAAGGCAAAATGTTGCTCAATTTATCCTCTAAGTAACATCACCACTTCACTAAATTTGCTTTTCATCAATTCTCAGCATGCAGATTTGATGTCACCAATTGTGATTTCAGATGTTATTTACTCTCTAAGGGGATACTATGACCCACTTCTCTTGATCAACTTGTAAAAGACCACAAATATCTGATAAATATCTGACCACCGCAATTTTTAGAGGAACTATTGTGACATGAAGCATGTCCCACCAAAGGCGATCGAGATCAACTCTATCCAAATTATTTACACATTTTTTTAAATGCTCTATGCGGTTTTATTTGAGAGCTACACAGGTTAGCAACAACTGCCCAAGGCTTTCTTTATCTTCACTACTTTGACAAAATCTACATACTGACACTCTAACACTCAGTTTCCCTCTTATTTTTAGTATCTCTCTGGTTGGCAGCACATTAAACCTGAAACTCATATAACCATGATGCCAGTTCTTATTTGGAAACCTGACTAAATAGGACGCTGGAAGCCCCAACATCTTATAATGGGAAACTGAACTTTTTTACTGAAGCTGGATTACTAATGAGTGTTTCTTTGTTTAAACTTAATTTGCTGAGTATACGCATACAGGATGTCTGTAAAGTTGACAAGTGCGGGGCCGCTGGAGCCCCGTTTCTCAGGCCAGTTCTCATCTGATCATATAGATTGTTCCCTGTATTTTGGAACATCTTTCTAAACATAGATAGTCAACGCCATTGCACTATACTGCTCAGTGAATGGAGACCCAACTCATACCTTATGGTGACAATAGGTACGGATTTTGGCAGACAATATAGGATTGATTTCCATATTAGTGATTCCATTTTATGCAACTCCTCCATCATCCAGCCAGGATACAATTCTAGGCCATAAGTTATTTTTGGAAGGACCTTTGAATTATAAAAATGTAAGACTGGTCTGAAGGAGTATTTTCCAAATGTATGATCCGCCTTTTTCATCATCGAGACTTGACTGCGGACATTCTCCGACAAATAATGACAATACTGAAATTTCGAATGATTGTTAAATAGAGGAAAACCCAAATATTTCATCATAGATCTAGGGGTGAGCTTTTCATGGTTTAAGAACCATGTGTACCCGACCAGAGTCTTCCTATTACTCAGTCTCATTATTACACTTTTATTGGATTCCTTAAAGCATTTAATGTGGTATATTCGGAAAAAGCCACAATCAGGTGTTGGAGACTTTTAGGCGTGTGGTCGATGAGAAGGAAGTCATTGGGGTAGGCACACCACGCCAATTTCAAACCTTCTACAATAGGTGGAACAAAGGAGGCATAGTCCAAGATTTTACCTGAATCAGATACATAGTGATTAAAAAGTGCCGGGGCAAAAATACAGCCCTGCCATAATCCATCTGAAATTTTTATAGGATGAGGTAGCTCGCCCTCAATATTCAATTGAACTTGTATCTGAGAATGTTCATGTAAGTGTGTGAGAATTGATAAAATTTCTCCCGGCATACCCAAGTTGCTCATTTGTGTCTATAGCCTAGACCTATCCACTAAATCAATGGCCATGGACAGGTCCATTAGCCGCCATATAAATAGGTGTGGTCCCTCACTTCCATGCCTTTTCCTGAAGTATGGACACAAGAAGACTCCCTGCATCCGTCCCAACCCCTTTTCTGAACCCAAATTAACGTGATGATAAAATGGAATTTCTAGACGACCATTCTTCTAGTCTTTGCAGGATAAGTCCCGCAAAGATTTTGGAGTCTGCGTCCAGTATAGCAATCAGGCAATAATTTTGTGGGTCTTTTCTCTCCCCCTGTTTAAATATTGGGATAATGTAGGAAAAGTGCCACAATGCCGGTATGCACCTTGTATAGATGATATCTGCAAACAGTATAGATAAGGGGCCTCGTTATGAGTTTGGAGGCAGCCATGGTGCTTTTAGCACCATGGCTGCCTCCAAACCGGGCTCCATTACCGAGTTCCTTCAATGAGGAATAACCGGGTCATTCCAACATTGGAGGACCCGGTAATTCCTCCTTGAAGGAACCATTCCCCATTCCCATTTGAGCCCCCATACGGCTCAATGGGAATGGGGAGGGAGGCAATAACGGGCACATTAAATGCCCGTTATTACCTCCCTCTTCCCCTCGCGGGACACTGAAAAGACGTCTGGTTTTACCAGAAGTCTGGTCCGGGTCCCGCAAAGGGAACCTCGTAATCAGCAATCACGTAAGGAAGGGTGCCGGTCCCGTACCAGCACCCTTCATTATGTGAGTGCCAGGGTCGTAATGAGGCCCAAGGTCTTCGCCCACAATTCGGGGTTTCCCTTAAAAAGTGCATTTGAGAGGCGGGTCAGTCCAACGGCTCTCAAGCAGCTAGCTTTTTGAGTTTGGGACGTAATGTCCTGTATAGAAAACTCACCAGACCATGCATGCTGTTTTATGCAGGTCCAGTCCTTCTTGCCAATAACAGGCTGCTAAAGGTTACTAAAGTGGCCCTCCCATACTTCTTCTGGTATGGATGTAGTTTGAGCATTGCTTTGCACTGACTCCATCCTATTAATCAGTAACCAGAACTGTCTTGTCGAGCCATCTTTTAATGCTTCGAGCACAAATTCACTATCTAATTGTAATAAGGATGCTTGGTAACCTTTAAGCCAACATTTTAGCTTCTGTTTTACTCTTTTCACGCCTGCCTTTTTTTCCTCGATTGTGAGGGCTGAATTTCTAATACCTCATACCTCTTTGTTACAGAGATTTTTATTTTGCCTTACAAAATTGTCAAACTGTTCGCCAGGTACTGATCCAGGTAAGTTCTAAGATGCTGATTTTCCTGTTCTGTCAGAGCATAAATTCGGCTGCAAGGGATCTGGGCTCCGTGTACAAGATCTATTTGACAATCGTAGGGTCTGTGCGTGGGCAGAACGTTGGCTTGCTCTTTTTTGAAGACATCCTGGTAATCTTGGTATTGAAGAGGTAAGGAGCTGATGAGGCCCAACATGATTCCTTCCTTCGGTTTCAGATTGGTGTCATCTTTATTGTAACATGTGTCGACACAATCATGAGGAAATGTCAGAACTCGTTTTCGTCAGTCGATCCTAGGATTGTGGGTCTTCAGCCAGGGCATTCCCAATATCATCTGCAACTGAGGAGCACCGATGAGATCGAAAGTAATATCCTCTTGATGCCCGCCCTGATACAGAAGCTTTACTTTCTCGGTGTATTGTGTCACTGGGCCGGATGATAGATGAGAACCATCCACAGCAGTGATGTTTTCCGATTTCTGCTTCTGTCGGAGAGGAAGGCCTATTCGGAGAGCCAAATCTTGGTCAATGTAGTTACCCACAGCTCCACAATAATATATGCCTCCAAGGCATGTATTTTTGATGGTTGCTTGTGATTCACCAAAAGCACTGGAAGGACTAAATGTAAGGCCTGTACGGATTCCTTTTTCATGCTTGACAAGTGGACCCCTACACTTGCCGGGCATTGGCGTTTCCTGAGTTCTGTTCTTCTTCTTCATCAGTTTTGTCTGTTGCCCCAACCATTTTCTTGTGTGGTTTTACCAGGCAGTCACAGAGGAAGTGACCTGCTTGTCCTCAATATAAGCAAAGCTGTTGTTGTCTTCTTTGTTCCCTTTCTGGTTTGGTAAGGGGACTTCGTAATCCACCAATTTGCATTGGCTCAGACTGTTCATGTGGTTTAGTCTGATTCTCATGAGGTCGTACGTAAACTGACCGTCCCTCTGAACCAGCTCAATCCATTTTCCGATTCTGCAACCTATGATCGAGTTGCACCGTCAGGTCTATGTATTCTGCACACCTATCAGGGGGATTCACCACTTGCGCCAACACATCCTTAAGTTCTCCATGTAACCCTCAGTAAAAGAGTGTAGTCCTCTTCTCTTCTGGCCAGTTGTTCTGGGCTATGAGATGATTGAAGGTTGCAATGTAGGTTAATAGATCTTGACTTTCTTGATTTACCCTGCTTTTTCTGGAAGGCTTCATTGTTCCCATTCCTGAGTCCCATCGACCCATTGTGGCGGAATATAACAGCGGCAGTTTGAAGTATTGACTTGCTATCAAGACCCTGATATAAGAAGAAAAAAAACTGCTTGTGAATACTCTGACAAGAACATCTCTCCTCTCAATGTTGGATACTGCTAATGGAATCTGTCTCCTCCAATTGTAATATGTGAAGGGCTACTTTACTAAGGAACTGGGAGCTGGGAGCTGTCACCAGGGTGTTTAACGAACATTAGGCTGTGAATCTTGTGAGACGTTTAAATTGCTGAATGCATTTTCCACAAAGTTGGTGGTACTGCTTCTAGACCTTCACCATTCTAGTGATAATATGGTCACTGACCATATGGTGTGTGCACGGTGTTTGTGATTGTTATTGACAGTATCAATTTTACTGAATGATACTGAGACACATTCTGATTATTTGTGCACTCTCGGTTTGGAGGTGGACGTTCAACTTGTGTATCGAGCCCAGCCTTGCTACTGGGGAAGGATTTTCTGTTTATGCATTTTGTATCTTCAATGCATACGCACGTTTTAATTCTTGGTTCGCTCCGATGTTTGTTTTAAATGGGTTGTGGGTAACGTCCTCTCCTTTGGTAGTTAGCTATCTGAAGAGGATAGCTAGTCCTTGATGCTAATGTCGGGAGTGACTCTCCTATGTTTCACTCCCAATCTTGATGTCCTTCCGATCTATCTTGTACGGATGGGAGTTGTATGGTATAGCTATCAGTGTATGCTTTGTTGCAGTGTATCTCTCCGTTGTCCCCTCCATTCTCTTCATGTCCATGTAGGTGCTCTTATTCTGCAGTGACACCTCTACTGGCCTCGATGCAGCTGGTTATACTTGGGGGGATGGAACCCAGGTGGTTCTATCTGGGTTCAGTTAGGGGCAGGGGGAAGTTGCTGCATAACCTTGACCTTGTAGTGGATATATGAGTTTTGTATGGTTTTTCTTAATACGTGGAATGTGGGGAGACAGTGGTGGGATTCCTGGGTTGTTGTTATGAACTAACCTGTAGTCTGCTTCTCAAATGGTTATAGGCTTCTAGACTGAAAACAGGAATGTTAACGCAAATATGTATTTGTATATATATGTATTATAATAAATATAATATAATGTTTTTTGACGATAGCAAAATGCTTAGGTATGGTTTGTGTGTATTTGAACGGGTGATATATTAGTCATTTTAGTTTATTGATCATTCTTGTGATGGCATATGGGAGAATTTATGTTATTCACTTTTTATTGTTTCTGGGCAGGTACTACCTTGAAGGAATGAGGTTGGAACACTGCTTATTGCAGAATTTTTTTTTATTTGTCTCTATTACTTGGGGGTTTCCCCGAGGTTCAGGTTTAGGTCTTATTACGTGTTGTGTGTTTGTTTTGTTGTTTTTTTTGTCTTGTCGATTTGCTGTATTTGTATTTGTTGCTTACGATTGGTTTATCCGGATATCTTGTTTAGTTTACCATTCTTTGAGTATAGCTCTGCTACATAAACGGATGGAAAGGAAATGGAGTTTGTCTGACCTCTCATATTGGGAAAAAGGAGGAAAGGGATTTATAATATTGGTTTGGGACTAGTGGGATGGATGTAGGTAACCTAATAGTTACAACTTGGAATGTAAATGGATTGAAATGTCCAAAAAAGACGAGGAAGGTCATGGCGTGATTGTGGAGATCTAGGGCTGACATTGTTTTTCTGCAGGAAACACACTTGACTGATGAAACCACACAATGGCTGGTCAATTCAAAATATTCAAAAGAGTTGTCGAATTGTTTCTCTTCTAATTCTAGGGGAGTAAGTATTTTGTTCAGGAAAGGGCTGCAGTATAGAGTGGAGAGAGTGGCGATGGATTCAGGAGGGCGAATGATTTTTGCTGATATAATTTGTAGGGGTGAGATGATTACATTAGGTTGTATTTATGGTCCTTGTGTTTCTGGTAAAGATTTTTTTGATAAAATTTCGGAGATGTTAAATGGAATGAAAGGTGAAACAATAATTCTGGGAGGTGATTTCAATTGTGTTAG
This sequence comes from Ambystoma mexicanum, assembly GCF_040938575.1. Lineage (NCBI taxonomy): Eukaryota > Metazoa > Chordata > Amphibia > Caudata > Ambystomatidae > Ambystoma > Ambystoma mexicanum. The sequence goes on from NC_090935.1 coordinate 1,432,496,891, forward strand.
GGATTTCAAGCTGGATAGGATCAGTCCAGTAGGTATACTAATATGAATATTTGTAGGGAATTTGATCATTTTCTTGATAAATTTGATTTGATTGATACATGGAGGGAATTACATCCATTGAAGAAAGAGTTTACTTTCTTTTCTCCAGTGCATGATTCATTCACCAGGCTGGATTATATCTTTGTTAACAAGGCTTTATTGGATAGAACTTGTGCAGTTAATATACGGGAAAGAGGAATTTCTGATCATGCTTCGGTAGACCTTTGTTTGCGGATGGATGTGGTGTCCAGTCCAGTCTTTCAGGAAATGGAGATTGAAAATGGGAATTTTGGAGGAGAAAGAGGTGTTGGGGGATTTATTGTCACGCATGACTGATTTTTTTAACTGAATGAGGGATCTGCTGATGAAGGGGTAGTGTGGGATAGTTTCAAGGCTACAATCAGGGGTTTTCTGATTGATTGGACCTCCCGTCTTCGGAAAAAATCTTTGAAACATCTTAATGTACTGGAATCACAATTGTCTGGTCTGCAGCAGAGATATGCCTGGAGTGGAAAGATAGAGGATAGAACTGAAATGTATCTAATTCGGGAGAGATTAAATAATGCAAATAGTCTGTTGGCGGAGAGGGGCCTTTTTTTTCAAAACAAAAATATTGGGAGGCTGGTGATAGGAGTGGAAGATTGCTGGCGAATAGATTGAGGAGAATGCATAATGAGATTTTTTACTAAAGGGATTAATGATAATGAACATCTATTGTGGAAGAATAAGGATATTTGTTCTAGTTTTAGGGACTACTACAGAAAGTTATATTCGGAAGATGCATCAATAGCCAGGATTGATTTGGAAAATCTATTTGAGGATATGCCTATTAAGAAATATCGTGTGGGGTAATCAAAGTTTTGTTGGTGGCGGCTAAACAGGTGTTGAGGGTCTGGAAGACACGGAAGAAGCCGATGGTGGAGGACTGGATTTTAGATGTTAGAATTTTATCCAGACTTGAGAAAACGATGTATTGTAAAGAAAACAAGGAAACCCTTTATGAGGAAATGTGGGGGAGCTTTATTGACCTTTATGGATGATACTAGATTAGGTTCTGGAGTGGAGTGCATTGGTCTATTAGCATTTATATATGGGGAGGGGGTTTATGTTGTCTATGTGGTTGTTTTGTGTGGTCTTACTTGTTTGTTGTCATTTGTTTGATACATCTGTCTTTGTTTTAGGTTAGTCCTAAGTTTCATATGGTGGAATACAGAGTTATGGTTTGGAATTCTGTTTTATTTTGTTTTCCACTGTTATGTATTTTTCAAATCAATGACCTAGGATGTTAATTCTGTTGTTTATTGTAACTTGTTTAAAATGAGAAAAAAACAGTTTAAAAGAAAAAAAAAAGAAAAAAAAATATCTGTTGATGATAAAATGGGATTGGAGGCGAGCATAGATGTTGATTAGGTTAATTTAGCGATTGGACAAATGCAGTTGGGAAAGTCTCTGGGGTTAGATGGGTTGCCCATTGAGTTTTATAAGAAGGTTGATTCTTTCCTAGCTCCAAACTTGTGTACTTTGTTTAATTCTTTCTCAGAAGGGAAACTTTTGTGTCAGTCAATAATTCCTAGAGTAGGGAAGGATAGTAAACAATGTAAGAATTATAGGCATATCTCTTTGTTAAATGTTGATCTTAAACTTTTTACAAAAATATTAGCAAATAGATTAGGTAGATGTTTTGGGTCTGTTATTCATGAGTCTCAGGTAGGGTTTATGAGGGGTAGGTCGGGTTATGATAACATCAGAACATTGATAGATATAATAAGTCTTCATGGTGGTGGGAATGTTGACACTGCCTTGGTCTTTATGGATGCTGAAAAAGCATTTGATAGGGTAAACTGGAATTTTCTGGACTTTACTATGGAGAAAATGGGTTTTGGGGTTAGATTCAGAGAGACGATTTGTAATCTTCAGAATTCGGCTACGGCACGAGTTTGGGTCAACAATGTTATGTTGGAAACTTTCTCTCTTCTTAGAGGTACGAGACAAGGATGTCCTTTATCGCATTTTTTGTTTAATATTGCTCTTGAGCCCTTGGTAACGCTGATCCGTAACGAGAGGAGAATATGTGGTTTGACATTCGGGACTAAAGAAGTTAAAACGCTCTCTTATGCGGATGATATGGTGGTGGTGCTCTCAGATCCTGGCAAGGGGAGTATGGTTCTTAAAGAGATTATTGAAAAAGTTGGTAAGTTTTCGGGTTATAGAATTAATTGGGACAAGACTGAGGTCTTCCCACTCTCAACTGCGGTCAGAAAGGAAGATTTTGCGGAATCGAAGTGTACGTGGTCTGAGAACAGTGTGAAATATTTGGGGGGTTTTCTGATTAAGGATGTGCAAAAGATGGTTCAATTTAACGGAACTAGACTGTTGAATACACTCAGGAGAGATACTAGGAAGTGGTCCAGATTAGATTTAGGAATCTGGGCTAAGGTTAATACTATTAAAATGTCACTTCTGCCTAAAGTTTTATATGTTATGCAGTCAATCCCTCTGAGTTTTTCAAAGAAATTACTTAAGAACATCGATCGGGTATTCCAGGATTTTCTTTGGGGTGAAAAAAAGGCTCCTAGGATTCAGAGGTATATTTTGCAGAGGGATGCTAAGGTACGAGGATTTGGATATCCTAATTTGGGGAAATATTATAGGGGTTTTGTTTTGAAGAAGGCTGCCCAATATGTGAAATCAGAGATTGTGGAGGAGCCAATTTGGTTGACTAGAGAGAGAAATGCTTTAATTCCCTTCAAGTTGGATAATATTTTTTCGATGGGGACGCTATCTAGGGGTTCTAATAAGTTGCCAACTATTAAAGTATCTAAAGACTCAATGACATGGTGGGTGCTTAACTTTAAGGGTAATGTATTTCTGAATCATGTTTCTTCAATTTGGTATAACCCAGCATTGCAAATAAGTAATAGAGTATTGTGTCGGCGAAGTTGGATTTCTAAGGGTTTGTTGACTTTGGGAGATTTGTTGCGAGATGGGGTCTTGAAGTCTTTTGAGGAACTTCAATGTGAGTATCATTTGAGTAGTCTGGAAAATAATAGATATAGGGGTCTTGAGCGGCTTCTGACACAAGTATTTGATATGATGAATTCAGAACTGGAAAAAGAACCGGCGGGTTGGACTGTGTTCCACTTATTGCCAAATAATGTGTCCACATATCTGGGACTCATGAGTGAGGATGATCCAGTATTGCGGTCTTGGGATACATTGCACCAGAAGTGGGAGTTGGATTTAGGATTTAAAATCAGTGATGGAATCTGGAAGCATATATGGCAGGTTGGTTATAGTAGTAAGATGGATCTCAAGCTGCGTTTTATACATCAGAAAATTTTGGGAAGGTTGTACTGGACTCCAGTGAGGATGCATGATTTGGGATTACTTGCAGACGATATTTGTTGGGGATGTGGATGTGAGAAGGGATCATTGATTCACATGTTATGGAATTGTTCGAGAGTGTCGACTTTTGGACGGACGTATTAGATAAATTGGATATCACTTTGTCGATTTCCTTTCCAAGGAAACCCTTCCAGGTTCTGTTATTGGCAAAAAGAGGTTGTTGTTTGAAAGCTTGGCGGTATGGGTGTTGGATAGATAAGATATTGGTAGTGGCAGTGAAACAAATTATGAAAGTGTGGAAATCTAGGAAGAAACCGACTGTTGAGGATTGGATTAATGATGTGATTGTGTTATTGGGATTTGAGTTAGTTCAATCCAAAAAAATGGGTAAAGAAAAGGATTATTGGTTTTTGTGGAAGTCTTTCACTGAATTGTATGGTAATGTGACACAGGATGAGGGAAATGAGATATGAGAAGTTTTTTGTCTAAATGTTTTAGGGTTTTTTTTTTTAATTGTTATTTTTTATTAGATATTTCAATATCATTTGGTTCTTGTTTTTACCCATTTCTAGGTATTCTGTTATGAAACATGTTTACTGATATGGGTTTATGGAAAGGTTTAAAACTGGTTTTGTTGTACTTCTTATGTTATTATCCTTCATTGTTTGGATTTGTTTGAAATTATAAATAAAGTTATTAAAAAAAAATAGATCTTGACTCCCTTGTCTGAGTGACAACTAGTTGTCCAGAGCTTGTCCTTGAGTATGACGGGCAAACAATTTCTCCATCTCATGTTGGAAATTCCCAAAGTTCTGGAGTAAAGGGTCATCTTGATTTACCAAAGGTATAGTCCAGTCCGCCGCACTACCTCCTAAATACGAGAGTACAAACGCCACTTTGGCTTGGTCATTAGGAAAGGCTCCTGGTCTGCACAAGAAATTAAGGCGACATTGGTTCATAAATACAGCAAACTTGTTTGGGTCGCTGATGAAGTGTTTGGGAGGGGCTAGAGGCACTGCTCCTGGAAGAACCACCTGAACCAGTGTTGATTGTTGTGGTGTGGAAGAATGAGAAGAATGGGTCACTCCAGGCAGTGGAACCTGTCCTGCTTGTGCTTGTAGCATTTGTCTTGCCGATTCGTCAGTTCTTTCTCAAGTTACAATAAGATCCCTCCGTAATGCATTGGCTACCTGTCTTGAAGCATGTACTTCAGCCCGTAATTCCCCTAATAAGAGGGCTAACTGATCTGTTTCTGAAGTTTCCATAACGCCCAGGCAGAGAGTATTAGAGGCTTCGCGTTCTGTTACGCTCACCTGGTCTCTGCAGAGGCGTTGGGGCACGGTTGCAGCCCTCCCTGAACTTGAATCACCCCCTTTAGGCATCTCCCTCAGTAGAAAAGCTGTGAGCGGTGGTACGTGGTGACACTGCTCCCGCATGGAGATAAGAGTGTGTGAGTGCGCCAATCTGTGATTGTTGTACCTCTCAAACCCTTCACCCCAAAGTATGGTTTCGGTGCGCATACACCGGCCCATAAAGCTCACCTGTGAATTACGGAAGATAAGCTCTCCGTCCTGCTACTTCTGGAAGGGGTGCGTCGAATGGGATCTAGTTCCTACACTGATCCCTGATAAGGATTAGTCCAGTCCAGCTGCGACTAACCAGGTTACTTACCGTAGTGACCACCTTACTCCTAGTCCATAGTCCCCTTTCCTCCATACTTATGGGACATTCATCCGTCCTGTGGGAGGGGACCGGAGCACTTTGTAAAAAGCATCACATTTTTCAAAAATGTGTCCTTCCTCTCTTTTTATGCGGGGTACCGCACGCGTCCGTAGCCCCGCCCTTCTTAGCTCCGCCCAGCGTATCGCCCATCAGTCCTTTTCTATCACCAGGTCATAGACCTTTAAGCAATAATAGAGGAACCTTATTAGAGGGGACATCGGGCAGGTGTATGGAGGAAAGGGGACTATGGACTAGGAGTAAGGTGGTCACTACGGTGAGTAACCTGGTTATACTGCTACGTCCCGTCCCCTTTCCTCCATACTTATGGGAGATTCTCAAGCACTCCTTACAGGAACTATGGGTGGATCGAAACCCCCTTACTGAAAAAGGTTTTTCAGCACAGCCTGGCCATCAGATCTGGAGCTCTAGTCCAAACAGTAATGTTTACAAAAAGCCGATAGGGAGGCCCAAGTAGCCGCTTTCGCAATGGTCTCCCAGGGGACATACTTTTGAAAGGCAGCAGCAGCAGCCTTGCCCCGTACCAGATGTGCATGGATTCCTTTAGGAGGCTGTAGACCCTGAATAGTGTAAGACTCTGTAATACAGGAAGCAATCTATCTAGAGATAGTCGCTTTGGAGCCCTGCTTGCCTTGCGGGTTACCAAAGGTCACCAAAAGTTGAGAAGATCTCCTAAGTTCAGAAGTTCGATCCAGATAGAACTTAAGAGCTCTTCTGACATCCAGGCAATGCAAAACCCGCTCAGCTTCCGAAGCCGGGTTTGGAAAGAAGACAGGCAGTGAGATTGACTGATTAAGATGGAAATCGGAAACCACCTTTGGTAAGAAAGAAGGATTTGACCGCAGCCTCCAAGGAGTCAGGTTTAGCCCAACTGCCTCGGAAGCTGGGTCACAACTTCATTTCCAGGCACCCATCGGCTCCCATAGGGGCCTTATGGACCTTGTCCTGGCGCCAGTGGCGCCAGGCTCATAAGGGGACCCAGTCCCGGCACAGGACGTGCCGGGCTCATGATGTAAGGAATGGTGCTTGGGTGGACCTACCTGCTGCAGACCATGCTGCTCACTCACCTGCAGGATGAAATCCTCATCCATCCATGGCTGGAACTACTTTACCTTCTGGGTGTGGCCAGCACCACTCCCTGGGACTGGATACTGGAACTATTCTGGAAGCTGGGACTTCTTGCCTGGGCGAGGCTGCTGTGGAAGGAGACACCTAAGCACTCCAGTAAGCTATTTAAACCACGCCCGATCAGAGCAACGTGCTTCGCGTTATTCTGCAATAGCAGAAGGACGCTCACTGTGTCAGCTCCAGAGAATCTTCAACTTCTGCATCTGGGGAAGAGAAATCCGCAATCTTACCTTCCGAAATACCATCTTCGTCTTCAGCAGCATCTGAAAAGGGAAAAGAACACCAGGTTAGCACGAGATAAAACCAGCGCAGCACTTACCCAGTCAATCGGTGCATCTCAAGCCACGGCCTGCAGCTTTCCATTTTTTCCGGCATCCTGTGGAAGCAAAGACATTGGTTAGTAAACCTCCATGAAACTTTCCTTACCTGCGCTGCATTCTTCTCGCCTCCGCCGACGCTGCTACTCGCATCTGCAAAACAAAAGGACATCATTAAGAAATACAAAACTCCATCTATACGCACGTGTTTTGGGCAGCGCTCATCTTTCTCACTCTTCGGTGCATTCCTCGACATCCATTTTTCTACCCAGCTGCTTCTGCGACCTGAAAAAGGAAAAGAGACATTAAGAAGTGCTTTTAACTTCGAATTGACATTTTCTACTTACTTGCCTGTAATACCTTCGCCATTCCATCGCTCTCCGGACCTCCATATTCAAGCAACCGCCGTTCGTGCTGCTAACAACGGCCTAGCTCCAAATCTTCATCCTCTGCAACCAAGAGGCTGGACAATTAACCAGTGAAGTAACTGGCTTCGGCGCCCCTGCACAGACGCAGGATGGAGAGCTCCGCTTTCAACTACATAAGGTGAGCACATTTAGCCTACAAACTACTTGGGAGTACCAGGAAGGGAGGGCAGCTTACCCAGTCAGGCTTATATATCCATATTAACCCCTTGCTCTCATAATTGCAGACACCTCACCCTTCAGATCAAGATCTCAGTGAGGAAAGGGCCTTTCCAGGGTGGCATTCGAGGCCTGCGCGTGACCCTAGAAGACTCCGAGAACCCCCAGCCCAGACCTGCGCCTCCGAGGGATTCAGGTGAGCGTTACAGATTTGTCCTAAGTACAATTGTGGAAAACCAAGAAGGGATGCTCCACCAACAAAGCTTGGAGCTCACTCACACGCCTTGCCGAGGTAACGGCGACCAAGAAAGCCACCTTCCACGAAAGGTGCTTAAGATCTACCATAGCCATTGGTTTGAATGGCTTATGGCACAAGGCCGTAAGAACCATGTTCAGATCCCACGCTGGAGGCGGTTTGTGAACAGGAGGGTAAAGAAGCACTAGACCCTCAAAGTGCCATTTAATCACTGGATTAGACAGTGAGAAAGAGCACTGGTCCGTGGATAGGTAGGCGTCCACAGCCGAAAGATAAGTCCTGCATGACAAGACATGAATGCCCGATTCTGCTAGATGAGAGACGAAGGACAACACTGTGTCAATAGTAGCCACCCTGGGGTCCAACTGTTTGGCTAAGCACCAGTGACAGAACCAAAGCCACTTACTCTTATACTGAGACCTCGTTGAGGGCTTCCTGGCTGCCTGAATAATGCGCATGTTGTCAGCGGACAGGTTTTGATGTCCTAAAGATCTGAACTCAGGCACCATGCAGCCAAGCTGAACGATTGTGGGGAGGGGTGCCACAGTTGCCGATCTCTCTAGTGAAGCAGATCGGAAACTAGCGGAAGCCTGATCGTTGCACACACCGACAGATGTTGAAGCTCTGAAAACCAGAACCTGGCCGGCCACCAGAGCTATGAGCAGAAGAGAACAATTCACTGTGTTCTTCAGCTTGCAAATCGTCGGATGAATCAGAGGCAGAGGCGGGAAAGCATAGGCCCTCATGTTGTGCCATGGAATCTAGAGAGCATCTCCTAGAGAGGAAGGTCCCAGCCCATTCCTGGAGGCATACAGAGGAAGTTTCTTGTTTGCCGATGTCGCAAAGAGGTCCACTTCTGGAGTGCCCCAACACAGGAATATCTTCAAGAGGACCTCTGCTTTCAATTCCCACTCGTAGCTGACCATTGTTTGTCGGCTGAGGGCATCCGCCGTGATGTTCAGCTGGCCCGGGATGTGTACTGCCACCAGCCGGACACCATGCTGAACCGCCCATGCCCAAATCTGAATGGCCAGATCCACAAGAGGAGGAGACTTGGTGCCCCTCTGCTTGTTGATGTAAAACATGGACTCCACATTGTCTGTGCGGACACAAACTACTTTGTTGTCAATGACTGGCCTGAACGCCTTGAGCGCCAGGAAGATTGCCAGAAGCTCCAGATGATTTATATGAAGGAACTTGTCTTGTGGCGACCAGAGGTCGGAGACCTGAAGAAGATCCAACGTCGCACCCCATCCCAGAAGGGAGGAGTCCATTGTGATCGTCACCATCGGAGCAGGGTCTTGGAAACCCACACCCACCGACAGGTTGCTGAGAGACGACCACCACGGCAGGTCCACTCTCATGAAAGCCGGAATCGATATTATCTTGGAGTCCTGACGCCAAGAACTTCGAAGAGGCATTTGTGTCTGCCTCATCTTGAGCCGAGCAAGGGAAAGAGCTGAAACGCACGAGGCCATGAGGCCCAGAAGCCTCTGGAACCACCAGGTCGACATGCTCTCCGACTGCATAAACATCTGACACGTGGCCAACAGATCTGCCATTCTGTCCCTGGTCAGGTAAACTCTGCAGTCGATCGTGTTCCAACGAAAACCCAGGAAAGTCAGGTCCTGAGAGACCATCATGGAAGATTTCCGCAAGTTCACCGACAGCCGAAGGTGAAACAGGAGCTGGAGAAGAGACTGAAGATTGCTCGAGGCTTTCAGCGGACAAGGACTGCGCAGCAGCCAATTGTCCAAATACAGATACACATGGATACCCTGTAGCCGAAGATAAACTGCGATAACCGACATCATTTTCGTAAAGACATGCTGTGCCGAGCTGAGGCCAAAAGAGAGCACTCGAAACTGGAAGTGCTCCTCCCCCACAGAAAACCATAGGTAACTCCGATGCGGATTCCAGATCAGGATATGCATAGATGCATCCTGGAGGTCCACCACGCTGAGCCAATCGCCCTTCTGTAAAGAGGACTTTATCTGACCCGGCGTGATCATCTTGAATTTCTCTTGGGGTAGAGAGAGATTGAACTGAGAAAGGTCTAGGATGGTGCTCAGGCCAGCCTGGTTGGGTTTGGGCACCGTAAACAGCCGGGAATAGAAGCCCTCCCCTCGCTCCCCTAGAGGAACGGGTTCCACCGCTCTGAGATCCAGTAACTTCTGAATCTTGGCTCCGAGGGAGGGCGACCCCGACTGCTGGAATGGAGGATTGATGGGTGGGGTAGGGAGAAGGGGTAAGTGGAAGCCCGCCCGAGCGACTGACAAGACCCACCGGTCCTCGGTAATGGTCTGCCATGCCTCCCAATGAGACGCAATGCGTCCTCCCACCGGGGTCCCGTGCGAGTGCAGAAAACCCTCATTTTGCTGGTTTGTCGGTGGCAGCACCACCTGAAGCTGAGGAGGAGGCTGAGGAGCGGGAGAAAAACCGACTCAGTTGCTGCCTTCGGCAGGACTTTCCTGAAGGAGTGTCAACCCTGTGGGATTTCCGATCTAAAAAACCCCTGAAACCATAGGAAGGCCGAGGGTTTGACAACGATCTCTGTGTCCTGAAAGGAGGTTTAACCAGGACAGACAAGGACTTGGCCGTCTGAGTGCTACCACGCAACCGCTAAGCCAGAGCAAGAGAGGAGGAACTGGAAGGAAAAAATCTTCCAAAGATGCAAGTGTGTCCAGTCCCGAGCAAGCAGACAAAAGGACTGATGGGCGGAGCTAAGAAGGGCAGGGTTACGGCTGCGTGCAGTACCCCGCGTAAAAACAGAGGAAGGACACATTTTTGAAAAATGTGATGCTTTTTACAAAGTGCTCCGGTCCCGTCCCACAGGACGGAGGAATGTCCCATAAGTATGGAGGAAAGGGGACAGGACGTAGGAGTATGTGCTTCTCCGTATGATTGGTAAGTCTTTCTTGAGCTCTTGTGATGCTGTTCGTTCTGTTTAATGTTGTTATATATTGCTCCTATTTATGCCCGCAATAATGTCTCTCTTCTGTTTTCTTCCCTTAGATGGGAATGTGGCCTCAATGCAGCTGTGAGACGCAGGACGCGGCCGGATGGACAATGGATGCTACCGCAATGTTCGACAGCAGGTATTTGATGGTTTAAGGAAAAGCGCGAAGTATGGCGAAGCGCAACCTTAAATTGACTGTTTTTTCGATGTCTAACCTTGTCTTCTGTTTTTCCTTGCAGGTGCTGCTGTCGAGGATTGTGATGCTGGAAATGCATTGGAGGGACAGGGCCTCTGTATCCTTGTCCTTTACAGCTCTTTATCATGTGTTCTGTCGTGTTTTCCGTGCAGGAGTTCATGTGAGACTCCTGGCAGTGCAGCTCACTCTCTTTTGGTTTGGTGAGCAGACCCGTGGGATACCCTTATGGCACCCATGGGTAGGGGTACAACCCTGTGCCCCTAGTGTATGTTTTTGGGCACCTGTGTGTGACCCACAGAGCAGGGTATGGGCTGATGGCAGCTCTGTGCTGAAATGACTGGTGCCCTAAGCGTCCTCCATTTTGGGATGCCCAGGCCCTGTCATTGGGAATCGGTAGATTCCGGATGGAGACAAAATGGCCCCCATGGCCTCTTGCCTTCCATCACCTGTTATCTTGATCTTCCCGAAGTCCCGGGAAGCCCTGCCTCTGTCCCTTCCCCCTGACTGGCTGTTGGGTGGAAGTTCCGTAAATGGTAGTGTGGGAAAGTGCTGACTAGACTGGCTGGAGCCTTCTCAACGACCGTATGTTGTGGGTACGCCTCTGGGTGGGACCTGGGTGAATGGAGTGTGTGACGAATATACATTCTATGTTGTGGCTGTCTAGTATCTGGTGTTTGACACAATGGTTGAGACAGCCCTGCCCAAAACTGGCATGAATGCAGTGTGTAGTGTTGAATGGCTGAGTGTCTGAGAGGGAGGAGTATGGCCTGAATGCACTTTATGCCTGATTGGCTGACTGACTGCATGAATGCCCTTTTGTATGATTGGCTGCTGAGTGTGACCCAGCAGTGTGCATGAGAGACAAAATAGTATATCTGGGGACCTCTCACCACTGGAAATTGTTCAGAAGATGACTTGACACTTGAAGAGTAACTGGAACTGCTTATTCTCGACGCCCAGCTGGAAGAAGAAGTACTGCTGCTGCATTTGCTTCGACCCGATCCGAAAGCTGTCAAGTTCGTTGAGGACTGATCCGAGAGAGGACCTGGTAAGGCGCCCTCTTCCCGTGCTCGGAGGGACCATTGAGCACCGCCAACCTTCGCCGAAGCTCCCTGGAAGTCATACCCTTGAAAGGCTGCCGACCGGAGATGGGGACCGCCAAGGAGAACGAAGTGAAGCACCCGGACATCGACGCCTTCGAAGTCCATTGGCGTCAACCAGGGTTCGGAGTATCGCCGTAACCGCTGGAGGTCCGTCGAAGCCGTGTTGCCCAGAAGAGGAGACCGCTTGATGCTGTGCCGCCGCCGACCGGAGCCGCCCGCTCCTTTGCCTAAGACTGTTGAATCAAAGGACTCCCTTGTCCGCACCGATGACCGCTTTATCCGGCCAGAGATAGTCGAAGATGCTGACGCGCCGAGGAGAATCTGCCGGTGGGTTTCCTGCCACCCAAAGACCACAAAGACTTTGATGACTCTACACCCTTGTCGGGCCACAGTTCTTCAGAAACTCTTTGCGGTCCTGTACTATCAATCGCTGAGGTGCCCCGCACACCTCATCCTCGCAGAACGTCGCTGACGAGCACCGCCTGGATTGACGCCGTGGTCTCGGCACCCTCAAACTTTTCATCAACGCTGTCGACACCAAGTTCACCTTCTTCAACGCCTCTCAACGATCTGTGGCTCCTGCTTTAAAGGGAGTCACTCAAGAAGGATCCATTGACGCCTCTTTGAAGAACTCTGCTCTACCACGTATATTGGGGGAGGGGGAGTAGAAACATTATAGAAGGAAATAAGACTTATAGAACAATATATGGACTGGGCTTGTGATATATCTTTACTTTACAGGTTGCCCAGGTGGGGGGATCGCCATACAAAACTGTGTCTAGTGGTAGGGGCCAGTATTCTGCCAATTGTTCTAACCAACTGCTTTCCTCCTATGTCTATTGTTGATTGCCTTTATTAAGTGATATGTATGACATTTGACCAGAGTATAGTTGATGCACTTTAATGAGATCTGATAATAATTGTGGTACCACTTTAGAACTGTATATATTTACCATTGTTGATTTTATGAGCACAAAGTGAGTTATTGTGATAGTGTACATAACCTTGAATATTAGTTATATAAAGAGTGTGGGGGTCATTGCGAGCTTGGTGCTAAGGGAACAACGATGTCGGTAAAGGAATACCGGCATCGATTACCGCTACAGGCTATTCTGACCAGCCCGACCGCTATTAGCGTCATCGTAAAGTACGATGCCGTTAATAGAGGTCTGGGCACGGCACGCGACCCATCATGCCGACATTAGCAGCATGCCGTAAACTGGAGTAGATTGCAAGAGAAGCGGACATGCAAATAACGGCTTCATGAAGGCGGAAAAAGTGGTTACCGGCATGCCGTAAATACCGGCATCGCCAACCTACCGTAAATAAAATGCCCTGAGCAGTGTTCACAACTGCCAGAGGTGCACACAATCAGCACAGGTGGAGGCAATGGAGCCTGGCACAGTACAAAAGGAGCACACCCACACAACACACCCCCTCCCACACCAAGATGATTCCAATAGTAGTAGCATTACTGGAGCTGGAGGACATGCTTGCATTGCCACAACATCAACAACAACAACAACAGCCGCCACCACAGAGGAGAAGGAGGGTGAGACAGGGCCAGCATGCCCAACCAGTGCAGCCACCGTTACCACGCCGGCAGCCCCCAATCCCTCGCATCAGAGCCAGTCCTTTCAACCTAACCCCTGAGCAGATCCACACCCTGTACCGTCTGGACCGGGACACCATCACCACCATAGTGGACCTGATACACAACGACATAGTGAGCCTCAGTGAAATACGCACCGCCATCCCCCCTCTACTTAAGGTGGTGTCTGTGCTCTACTTCCTTGCCACAGGCACCTACCAGCACACAGTGGGGCACATGCATGGCATATCACAACCCTTATTTTTGCAGATACTGAACCAAGTGCTGGATGCCCTCCTGAAGCACACAAGGGACTACATATCCCTACCACGGACTCCCCAGGAGATATTTGATACAAAAGTTGGCTTCCATGCACTGGCAGGCATGCCAAATTGTGTAGGTGCCCTCGACTGCACCCACATGGAGTTGGTGGTCCCGCATGCCATGGAGGTGGTGTACCACAACCGCAAGCAATACCACTCCATTAATGTGCAGATGGTATGCGACGCCAGCAAGATCATCACACATTGTTGTGCCCGATATCCCGGATTGACTCATGACTCTATGGTCCTGCGGAACTCCACGCTACCACGCTTCATGGAGCGACATGCTGGACAACGTGCCTGGCTGCTTGGTAAGTTGCATGACTGGCACATGGCATTGAACTGGGGGGAGAGATGCACACACCACCATGCTGACAATGTTGATGTGACTGCACGATGTGCACATCACCGAACACTGTGCCCCAAAGCATCACAAACGGTACATGACACCCAAATCCCATAGGAATGAAGTAAGGTTGACACCTATGACTACATGACTAACAGGAAACCACCCCACATCCCACAACATGTGCACCACTCATCAGCGCCCCTCACCCTCTGTAACGCCATGCTGCACCATGCAGTGCATATGCACTATGTTGCTGTCTCCATCATATCACCACACAGGACAAGCATCCCTCTCAGTGCATCAAACTGAACCTACTAGGGAATCCACTGTCTCGCACAGGACCGGCACACTCACAGGAGTGCTGCATGTCACCATGGGAATGATCAGCACTGATTGCCCAATATTGCACAGACTACTGCCAACGCTCCCTCAAAGTAAATCTCACAGAACAGAACACCTCACTAATTTGACACTAACACAGCTGTATGCGTACACGATGCATGTGCAACAAGACGTCAGTGAACACCATGTATCATCTTGAAGATGCAACCCACACCATCAGTCCATGGCACAGTACACATTGAGGGACTGAAACAGGCTTCAATATATCCAGGGACATGTGCATGTGGCCAACGTAAAGCTGTGTGACTAGTACAGCTGTCCATCATGATTCGCCTGACATTTACCTTTAATTGCCTCTCATGCAGGTGATAGTGGCTATCCCTTGAAGCCGTGGCTCCTCACCCCTGTCCGAAATCCACAGAACAGGCACGAGGAGGACTACAATCGTTCCCATACCCGTACCGTGTGGTCATCGAGCAGACCTTTGGCCTGTTGAAGGCACGATTTCGCTGCCTCAGCCGGTCGGGTGGGGGACTCCTCTACAGGCATGAGAAGGTGGCCAAGATCATCATGGCATGTGTCATGCTGCACAATATGTGCATCCGCCGGAACGTGCCCCTGCCCCCTGACATTGAACTGCTACCACCTGGTGATGATGAAGGGGCAAAAGAAGATGTGGCTGGACATCATTGCAGTGCCGATGCACAGGAGGGACGGGGTGTGGCCTGTGCAGGGGTTGCGTCCTGGCCATCGCTGTCATGGTCAGTGCCTGTGGGGGTCGAAGAGTGGGACGGCATGAGTGATGTTTTGATAGGCATCATACATACATTAGGACATTTGCTCATCCAGACAATTGGGGGTAATAGGCATTTGTGTTTGGATGAGCACATTCTTTGATACATGGGTGGTTTATGCAGGCATACGTCGGCGTCACTCATGTTGCCCAAGAGCAGTGCTATCTAACACGCATAGTATTTTGGCCATGCACGCTGTGTGACTCATTGCATTTACATCTTTGTGTGGTATGTGTCATGTACGATATTGCCTTGCACCAGGCATCTGCATGTGTCTGTAATGCCTCAGCCTTCTTTGCTGGGAGTGTGTGTGTGTGTGTGTGTGGGACCATGGCTTGACTCTTTGAACTGACATATCGGTTGACTTTCATCAGATTTGCAATTGCAATGTTTACTTTGGACACTCACCTCCATCGCCCGATGTTGAGGCACCACACTCCATCTCGCCAACACCTTCAATCCCTTCCATCCCTATCATGTTGGCGCAGATGTCCTCCCATGGGGTGAGCTTGATCGGGGAACTGGGACCTCTTCCTGTTCCCATGGCCTGGCTGCGGTTCACTGAGAGGATGTTTCGTACCCTTAGTCGCAGGTCGTCCCAGCACTTGCGACAGTCTTTAATTGTGCGTGGGGTGTTTCCCACAGCACTGACCTTCTGGGCAACAAGTGCCCAGATCTCTTTCTTCTTAAGTACTGCCTATCTCTTCATGTTATTTGAGAACACTAGGGCAGCATGCTCCTTCAGTGTGTCTACCAGCATCTGCAGCTCATCCTCATTGAACCTTTCTTTCCACTGGCGGGCAGCTCCCTTGTTCAGGGCCTTGGGCATAGTGGTGTTAGAGGTGGATCTTTTCCAAAAATCAGCAGGGTCGCAGGGGTCCTGTGTGGTGAGTATGGCAATGGATCGTGTTTTTAAAGATGGCCGCCGTGCTCCTTCACCTTCCTGTGCGATGACGCTACTTCCAGTTCTGCTTATTAGCGATGACCGTAAATAGCGGTGACCGTTATTAGCGGTCACCGCTTTTTACGGTCACCGCTAATACCGCGGTGGACAATGTCGGTAGTGTTACCTGCGCTGTGCTTGATGCCGCTAAGGGCATTTTGGGTGCCTTTAACGGCATTGCGCAAATTACCTTACTGGCATGGCGTAAAGCTCGTGCCCGCGAAGTCCTAATAGTCCTCTATTACCGGACTGGTGACAGCCCGGACAGGCTATTTACGCCATGCCGGTAAGGAACGTTACTTACCTCCAAACTCTGAATGAGGGCCTGTGTGTTAACTAATACAGTGTGTGGACGTTCCTTTGTGGGGGCTTGGGGACTACACTGTACTTAAGAACCAGCCTGCATCACCTCCTTAGAAGCTAGGCCTTGATTGCTCGACCACGTACCAATAATAGAGAATCTTGGCTGGGGTCCTCTGTGCCTCTCGTCTGCCATATAGAGAGCAGAAGTACAGACCCACCTTCAGCCGCCAACAACACATGTCCTACAATCCTGCTTTCCCACAGATGTTCCGACAAAATGGTACCTCACATGTGTGTGTGCACTTACCTGGGGCGCAAAGGGAGAAGGCTAAACCTCTGGTAAACCCCAAAGGGTTTGGGGAGGAAACCTAGAAATTTGGGCTTAGGGGGTCGAAGCCACCAAGGAAATCAGGGAACCCCATGCATTTCCAAAAAGAAGACACCTCTGGTTAATTGGACTGAAGACTGTCAGAGGGCCTTTGATGGCTTAAAAGGAAGTCTGTGTCGGGCACCCGTGCTGTGTGCGCCTGATTACAGAAAATCCTTTATCGTTCAAGCTGACGCCTGCGACACCGGAATTGGAGCTGTCTTGTCCCAGTTTGATGACAACGGATGCAGATGAAGGGTGAAAACCCGAAACTGTTCAGGTGGTCCATTGGTCTGCAAGGACTAGACTTTACCATTGAGCACAGACCAGGGAAGAGTCATGATAATGCAGATGGCCTTTCCAGAAGGTATGTTGACTGTCTGGATGAGGGTGTCTATCCCGTGGGATATTAGGCATCCTCCACCTCAGTCTGGGGGGGGCGACTGTGATGCTGGAAATGCATCGGAGGGACAGGGCCTCCGTATCCTTGTCCTTTACTGCTTTTTATCGTGTGTTCTGTCGTGTTTTCCGCGCAGGAGTTCATGTGGGACACCTGGCGGTGCAGCTCTCTCTCTTTTGGTTTGGTGAACAGACCCGAGGGATACCCTTATGGCACCCATGGGTAAGGGTACAACGCTGTGCCCCTAGTGTATGTTTTTGGGCACCTGTGTGTGACCCACAGAGCAGGGTACCGGCTGGTGGCAGCTGCGTGCTGAAATGACTGGTGCCCTGAGAGTCCTGCATTTTGGGATGCCCAGGCCCTGTCATTGGGAATCGGTAGATTCCGGATGGAGACAAAATGGCCCCCATGGCCTCTTGCCTTCCATCACCTGTTACCTTGATCTTCCGAAGTCCCGGGAAGCCCAACCTCTGTCCCTTCCCCCTGACTGGCTGTTGGGTGGAAGTTCCGTATATGGTAGCGTGGGGAAGTGCCGACCAGTCTGGCTGGAGACTTCTCAACGACCGTATGTTGTGGGTACGCCTGTGGGTGGGACCTGGGTGAATGGAGTGTGTGACGAATATACATTCTATGTTGTGGCTGTCTAGTATCTGGTGTTTGACACAATGGTTGAGACAGCCCTGCCCGAAACCGGTATGAATGCAGCTTGGAGTGTTGAATGGCTTGGTACTTGTCCCAATACACATAACTTGTTGTGAGTGTCTGGAGAGAAGTGAATGGCCTGAATACCTTGTGTGCCTGATTGGCTGCCTGCCTGCATGAATGCCCGTAGTCGTGATTGGATGCTTGAGTGTGACCCAGCGGAATGAATGGGAGATCAACAGTATATCTGGGGACCTCTCACTGCTAGGAATCGTGTTCAGAAGCTGAAGTCCACTACGACGAGTAACTGGAGTAACTGAAGCTTGATCCTGAAGCCCTGCTGGATGAGAAGAATTTCTGTTGCTCTCCTTCGCAATCTGAAAGCTGCTGTGCTTCAAGAACTGACCCAGAGAGGACCTGGTAAGGCGCCCTTTTCCCGTGCTATGAGGGACCATCGTGCACAGCTGATCTTTGCCTAAGCTCCCTGGTAGACAGACCTTCGACAGGCTGCCGACCCGATACAGGGACTGCTGTGGAACTCCAAGGAGAAGCGCCCGCACTGTTGTCCGCCACTGTCGACCGCCGTCGCCAACTGGAGCCGCCGTGCTCCCATTGCCTAAGAACTTAATTGATCCAAGGATGCTCTCGTCCGCATCGTCGCCGCTGTATCCTGCTGGAGAAGGCCTGACCGTCGATGCGCCGAGGAGCATCCACCAGTGGGTTTCCCACCACCCAGAGACCACAGAGACGCCAACGACTTGACACCCTTGCTGGACCACAGTTCTTCAACTCTTTGCGGTCCAGAAATATCGACACCGAGGTGCCCCACACGCCTCTTCCTGGCAGGACGTTTACGCTTCCCCGTCAACGAGCACCGCTAGGAACGACGCGGCCACTTCACCGTCGTAGTGCGACCTGTTCTCCGTCGGACTTTCGATGACCCGTGACTCCTGCCTGAAAGGGAGGACACTCAAGAAGGGTTGTCGATTTCCCCGACGCGGAACGCTACAACGCCAAGATACTTTGGGGTTGCAGAACAATTGGAAAGTCTAGGGTGAACAATATATGGACTGGGCTTGTATCTTTCTTCTACAGGTTGCCCAGGTGGGGGGATCTCCACACATAACTGTGTCTAGGTAGCGGGACCAGTATTCTGCCTATTGCTCAACCATCTTGCTTTCCTTCTTCTCTCTACTGCTGGTTTTCCTCTTTATATTGATCTGTGTGACATTCGGACCGTATGCACTTTAATAAGATCTAATAACGTTAGTGTTACCACTTTATAATTGTACATATTTACCATTGTTGATTTTCGGAGTACAAAGTGAGTTATCGAGATTGTGTATATGACCTTGAATATTAATTATATAAAGACTGTGTTTTAACCGATACAGTGTGTGGACATTCCTTCGTGGGTGCTCGGGGACTACACTGTACTTAAGAACCAGCTCGCATCACCTCCTGAGAAGCTAGGCCTTGATTGCTCGACCGCATACCAATAATAGAGAATCTTGGCAGGGATCTCTGTGCCTCCCCTCTACCATATAGGGAGCGGAAGTGCAGACTCCCCCTCCGGTCTTTATAACGATGGAGCGTGTCGTGCTGCGGTGCAAAGATGAAGATATCGGTGTACGGGAAAGTGTAAAGATGAATACTTGGTACGCCGAAGAGATGTACAGGTAAGAACAGCTTCTCCCAGTTGGTAAGTATGCTGGCAGGAAGCAGGATGTTCAGGAAGCAGGATCTTCAAAGGTAAGTCTGACCTCAGGCGACGGTGAGCATTACGCTGCTTGCAAGTGCAGAATAACGTGAAGCGTCTGTCTTGAGGATCGAGCAGCTTACATAGCTGAGATCGTGGGCACGCCCATTAGGGCCGGCTTACCAGCCACACCCTGCCACTCCTAGAGAGTGAGCACGTGTGTAGGTAATCCATTAGCAGCCACACCCAAGAATACACTTGGGGCTGCTTAATGGATGGAATGTTCAAGGTTAATGCATCCTGCTTAATGGATGGAATGTTCAAGGTAAAAACCTTTTGCTGTTAAATGGATGTTCTTGTTTACTTTTGTTCATGAGCCTGGCGCCAAAGGCGCCAGGACAGTGTCCACCCAGGTCTCCTGTGCATGCGACCCCTGCATGCCTGCACCCCTGACTTCATGACCATGACAGTAGAGGGCCTTACAGGACAAGTGGATAGGGCCTTCAAAGTTGTGTGAAAACTTGAAGAGGTCAACTATATGGTGGATTTAGACAATCCTAAGGAGGCTCCCAGAGTCTTTTACACCAACCGTCTAAAAGCTTATGTCTCAAGACCAGAAGTGGGAGCTTTGCTTCTAGTTTCAGTTCAAGAGGAGGAGGAGAGTGAGCCTCTACCTGACCTACTCAGAGGACAGCCTTTAGATGAGAAGATAGAAGGAGTTAATCTCTCTTCTAATCTGACACTGGAAAAACAGGAGGAGTGCAAGTTTCTGTTAAATCACTTTGCCTCCCTGTTTTCACTATCACCAGGCTTGACCCCCTGGGGCCAGCATGATATTCTCACTGGTGACTGTTTACCTGTTAAAAGCAGATGTTACAGGATGTCAGATCATGTAAGAACCCACATAAAGGAGGAGGTCAACAAGATGCTTGATCTCGGGGTAATAGAGCCATCTACAAGTCCAGTTGTACTAGTGCCAAAGACAGGATCCAAGGAGTTGAGATTCTGTGTGGACTATAGAGCTCTTAATGCAGTCCCAAAGACTGATGCCCATCCTTTACCTAGGACAGATGAACTGGTGGACAAACTTGGTTCAGCCAAGTACCTCAGTACATTTGATCTGACTTCAGGCTATTGGCAAATAGCACTGACTGACCATGCCAAGGAGAAAACTGCATTATCAACCCCAGCAGGCCTAAAGGCATAAAGGCATAAAGGCATGGCTGCTTCCAAGATCGGGTCCGGGTTCCCTGAATGGGGAATTACCGGCCCATTCCAAGTTTGGAGGGCCCGGTAATTCCTCCTACAAGGAACCCGGGCCCGGACCTTCCCCATTCCCATTTGAGCCCCCATAGGGTGCAATGGAAATGGGTGCGGGAGCTAATAACGGGCCGATTACGACCGGCCCGTTGTTAGCTCCCTGGTCCCCTCGCGGGACCCGCTTTGGGGTCCTGCAAGGTCCTGCGAGGGGACGTCGTAATATTGCGGAATGATGTTAACAGCACCGCCTCCATTAGCAGCGCCCGTTAACCCATTCTGCAATTGTCCTAATGAGGCCCAATGCCTTTTGGACTAAAGAATGCACCTGCAACATTCCAAAGGATGGTTAATTAAGTTCTGAATGGGATGGAGGACGTCTACATGGCATACTTGGATGACATTGCAGTGTTCAGCCCTACTTGGAAAGAACATGTTGACCACTTAGGATATGTTTTGCAGGCTCTTGAGCTGGCCCATCTGACCATAAAGGCGAGTAAGTGTCAAATTGGTCAGAGTAAAGTGGTCTACATTGGACATGAGGTAGGAGGAGGTAAAATCAGGCCATTGCCTAGCAAAGTACAAGCTGTACAAAACTGGGGCACCCCTACTACTCAACCCCAAGTGAGAACCTTCCTAGTCCTCACTGGTTATTATAGGAACTTCATAGAGAACTATGGGACCATAGCTTCTCCCTTGAATGTGATCTCCTCACCCAAATTTCCTAAAAAGGTCAGGTGGAATGAGGAGTGCACTCAAGCATTTGAAGGCCTTAAGAAAGCCCTTTGTCAAGCTCCAGTTCTTAGAGCCCCTGACTACAACCAAACCTTCATTGTGCAAAGTGATGCTTCAAATACAGTTATAGGTACAGTTCTGAGTCAGCTGGATGAGAAAGTGTGATGCTGGAAATGCATCGGAGGGACAGGGCCTGCACTGTACTTTACTATGTTTTATCGTGTGCTCTGTCGTGTTTTCCACTCAGGAGTTCAGGTGGGACACCTGGCGGTGCAGCTCTCTCTTTTGGTTTGGTGTACAGACCCATGGGATACCCTTATGGCACCCATGGGTGGGGGTGCAACCCTGTGCCCATAGTGTATGGTTTTGGGCACCTGTGTGTGGCCCACAGAGAAGGGTACGGGCTTGTGGCAGCTCCATGCTGAATTTGACAGGTGCTCTGAGTATCCTCCATTTTGGGATACCCAGGCACTGCCATTGGAATCAGTTGATTCCTGATAGGAAACAAGATGGCCCCTTTGGCCTCTTGCTTTCTATTGCTTGTTACCTTGTTTTCCCAAAGTCCTGGGAAACCCTGAGTCTATCCCTTCCCCCTGACTGGCTGTTGGGGGGAAGTTCCATATATGGTGTTGTTGTGAAGTCCAGGCCAGACTGGCTGGAGCCTTCCCAGTGACTGTATGTTGTGGGTACACCCTGTGGGTGGGACCTGGGTGAATGGAGTGTGTGACCAATATGCACTTCTTGTTGTGGATGTGTGGTGTCTGGCATGAGAGACAAAGACTGAGACAGCCCTGCCCAAAACTGGCATGAATGCAGTGTGTAGTGTTGAACGGCTGGGTACTTGTCCCAATCCACATTACTTGTTGTGAGTGTCTGAGAGGGAGCAGTATGGCCTGAATGCACATTATGCCTGATTGGCTGACTGACTGCATGAATGCCCTTTTGTATGATTGGCTGCTGAGTGTGACCCAGCAGTGTGCATGAGAGACAAAATAGTATATCTGGGGACCTCTCACCACTGGAAATTGTTCAGAAGCTGAGTTGACACTTGAAGAGTAACTGGAACTGCTTATTCTTGACACCCAGCTGGAAGAAGAAGTACTCCTGCCTCATTTGCTTCGACCCGATCCGAAAGCTGTCAAGTTCGTCGAGGACTAATCCGAGAGAGGACCTGGTAAGGTGCCCTCTTCCCGTGCTCCGAGGGACCATCAAGCACCGCCAAAGTTGGCCGAAGCTCCCTGGAAGTCACACCCTTGAAAGGCTGCCGACCGGAGACGGGGACTGCCGAGGAGAACGAAGTGAAGCACCCGGACATTGACGCCGTCGAAGTCCATTGGCGTCGACCAGGGTTCGGAGTATCGCCGTAACTGCTGGAGGTCCGTCGAAGCCGTGTTGCCCAGAAGAGGGGACCGCTTGATGCTGTGCCGCCAACGACCGGAGTCGCCCGCTCCTTTGCCTAAGACTGTTGAATCAAAGGACTCCCTTGTCCGCACCGACGACCGCTTTATCCTGCCAGAGAAAGTCGAACAGGCCGGCACGCTGAGGAGAATCTGCTGGTGGGTTTCCCGTCACCCAAAGACCACAAAGACTTCGACGACTCTACGCCCTTGTCGGGCCACAGTTCGTCAGAAACTCTTTGCGGTCCTGTACTATCAATCGCTGAGATGCCCCGCACACCTCATCCTCGCAGGACGTCGCTGACGAGCACCACCTGGATCGACGCCGTGGTCTCGGCTCCCTCAAACTTTTCATCAACGCTGTCGACGCCAAGTTCACCTTCTTCGACGCCTCTCAACGATCCGTGGCTCCTGCTTTAAAGGGAGACACTCAAGAAGGATCCATTGACGCCTCTTCGAAGAACTCTGCTCTACCACGTATATTGGGGGAGGGGGAGTAGAAACATTATAGAAGGAAATAAGATTTATAGAACAATATATGGACTGGGCTTTTGATATATCTTTACTTTACAGGTTGCCCAGGTGGGGGGATCTCCACACAGAACTGGGTCTAGTGGTAGGAGCCAGTATTCTGCCAATTGTTCTAACCAACTGCTTTCCTCCTATGTCTATTGTTGGTTGCCTTTATTAAGTGATCTGTGTGACATTTGACCAGAGTATAGTTGATGCACTTTAATGAGATCTGATAATAATTGTGGTACCACTTTAGAACTGTATATATTTACCATTGTTGATTTTCTGAGCACAAAGTGAGTTACTGTGTTAGTGTACATAACCTTGAATATTAATTACATAAAGACTGTGGGGCTCATTCCGAGCTTGATGCTAAGGGAACAACGATGCCGGTAAAGGAATACCGGCATCGATTACCGCTACGGGCTATTCTGGCCAGCCCAACCGCTATTAGCTTCATCGTAAAGTACGATGCCGTTAATATCGGTCTGGGCGCGGCACGCGACCCACCATTCCGACATTAGCGGCATGCCGTAAACTGGAGTAGATCACAAGTGAAGCGGACATGCAAATAACGGCTTCATGAAGGCAGAAAAAGCGGTTACCGGCATGCCGTAAATACCGGCATCGCCGACCTACCGTAAAATGCCCTGAGCAGTGTTCACAACTGCCACAGGTGCACACACTCAGCACAGGTGGAGGCAATGGAGCCTGGCACAGTACAAAAGGAGCACACCCACACACCACACCCCATCCCACACCAAGATGATTCCAATAGTAGTAGCATTACTGGAGCTGGAGGACATGCTTGCATTGCCACAACATCAACAACAACAACAGCCGCCACCACAGTGGAGAAGGAGGGTGAGACAGGGCCAGCATGCCCAACCAGTGCAGCCACCGTTACCACGCCGGCAGCCCATAAACCCACGCATCAGAGCCAGTCCTTTCAACCTAACCCCTGAGCAGATCCACACCCTCTACCGTCTGGACCGGGACACCATCACCACCATAGTGGACCTGATACACGACAAAATAGTGAGCCTCATTGAAATACGCACCGCCATCACCCCTCTACTGAAGGTGGTGTCTGTGCTCCACTTCCTTGCCACAGGCACCTTCCAGCACACTGTGGGGCACATGCATGGCATATCACAACCCTTATTTTCCCAGATACTGGGCCAAGTGCTGGATGCCCTCTTCAAGCACACAAGGGGCTACATATCCCTACCACGGACTCCCCAGGAGATATTTGATACAAAAGTTGGCTTCCATACACTGGCAGGCAAGCCTAATTGTGTAGGTGCCCTCGACTGCACCCACGTGGAGTTGGTGGTCCCGCATGCCATGGAGGTGGTGTACCACAACCGCAAGCAATACCACTCCATCAATGTGCAGATGGTATGCAACGCCAGCAAGATCATCACACATTGTTGTGCCCGATATCCCGGATCAACTCATGACTCTATGGTCCTGCGGAACTCCACGCTACCACGCTTCATGGAGCGACATGCTGGACAACGTGCCTGGCTGCTTGGTAAGTTGCATGACTGGCACATGGCATTGAACTGGGGGGAGAGATGCACACACCACCATGCTGACAATGTTGATGTGACTGCACGATGTGCACATCACCGAACACTGTGCCCCAAAGCATCACAAACGGTACATGACACCCAAATCCCATGGGAATGAAGTAAGGTTGACACCTATCACTACATGACTAACAGGAAACCACCCCACATCCCACAACACGTGCACCACTCATCAGTGCCCCTCACCCTCCGTAACGCCATCCTGCACCATGCAGTGCATATGCACTATGTTGCTGTCTCCAGCATATTACCACACAGGACAAGCATCCCTCTGAGTGCATCAAACTGAACCTACTAGGGAATCCACTGTCTCGCACAGGGCCGGCACACTCACAGGAGTGCTGCATGTCACCATGGGAATGATCATCGCTGATTACAGACTACTGCCAACGCTCCCTCTAAGTAAATCTCACAGAACAGAACACCTCACTAATTTGACACTAACACAGCTGCATGCGTACACGATGCATGTGCAACAAGACGTCAGTGCACCCCATGTATCATCTTGAAGATGCAACCCACACCATCAGTCCATGGCACAGTACACATTGAGGGACTGAAAAAAGCTTCAATATATCCAGGGACATGTGCATGTGGCCAACGTAAACCTGCAGGCATGTGTGACTAGTACAGCTGTCCATCATGATTCGCCTGACATTTACCTTTAATTGCCTCTCATGCAGGTGATAGTGGCTATCCCTTGAAGCCGTGGCTCCTCACCCCTGTCCGAAATCCACAGAACAGGTACAAGGAGGACTCCAATCCTTCCCATACCCGTACCGTGTGGTCATGGAGCAGACCTTTGGCCTGTTGAAGGCACGATTTCGCTGCCACAGCCGGTCGGGTGGGGCACTCCTCTACAGGCATGAGAAGGTGGCCAAGATCATCATGGCATGTGTCATGCTGCACAATATGTGCATCCGCCGGAACGTGCCCCTGCCCCCTGACATTGAACTGCTACCACCTGGTGATGATGAAGGGGAAGAAGAAGATGTGGCTGGACATCATTGCGGTGTCGATGCACAGGAGGGACGGGGTGTGGCCTGTGCAGGGGTTGCGTCCTGGCCATCGCTGTCATGGTCAGTGCCTGTGGGGGTCGAAGAGAGGGACGGCATGAGTGATGTTTTGATAGGCATCATACATACATTAGGACATTTGCTCATCCACACAATTGGGGGTAATAGGCATTTGTGTTTGGATGAGCATGTTCTTTGATACATGGGTGGTTTATGCAGGCATACGTCAGCGTCACTCATGTTGCCCAAGAGCTGTGCTATCTGACACACATAGTATTTTGGCTATGCACGCTGTGTGACTCGTGGCATTTACATCTTTGTGTGGTATGTGTCATTTACGATATTGCCTTGCACCAGGCATCTGCATGTGTCTGTAATGCCTCAGCCTACTTTGCTGGGAGTGTGTGTGTGTGGGACCATGGCTTGACTCTTTTAACTGACATATTGGTTGACTTTCATCAGATTTGCCATTGCAATGTTTACTTTGGACACTCACCTCCATCGCCCGATGTTGTGGCGCCACACTCCATCTCGCCAACACCTTCAATCCCTTCCACCCCTATCATGCTGGCGCAGATGTCCTACCATGGGGTGAGCTTGATCGGGGAACTGGGACCTCTTCCTGGTCCCATGGCCTGGCTGCGGTTCACTGAGAGGATGTTTCGTACCCTTAGTCGCAGGTCGTCCTAGCGCTTGCGACAGTCTTTAATTGTGCGTGGGGTGTTCCCCAAAGCACTGACCTTCTGGGCCCAGATCTCTTCCTTCTTAAGTACTGCCTCTCTCTTCATGTTATTTGAGAACACTAGGGCAGCATGCTCCTGAAGTGTGTCTACCAGCATCTGTAGCTCATCCTCATTGAACCTTTCTTTCCGCTGGCGGGCAGCTCCCTTGTTCAGGGCCTTGGGCATAGTGGTGTTAGAGGTGGATCTTTTCCAAAAAATCAGCAGGGTCGCAGGGGTCCTGTGTGGTGAGGATGGCAATGGATTGTGTTTTTAAAGATGGCTGCCGTGCTCCTTCCCGTTCCCGATGACGCTACTTCCGATGACGCTACTTCCCGATGACGCTACTTCCGGTTCTGCTTATTAGCGGTGACCGTAAATAGCGGTGACCGTTATTAGCGGTGACCGTTATTAGCGGTCACCGCTAATACTGCGGTGGACAATGTTGGTAGTGTTATCTGCGCTATGCTTGATGCCGCTAAGGGCCTTTTGGGTGCCTTCAACGGCATGGCGCAAATGACCTTACCGGCATGGCGTAAAGCTCATACCCGCAAAGTCGTAATAGCCCTCTATTAGTGGACTGGTGACAGCCCGGACACGCTATTTACGCCATGCCGGTAAGGAACGTTACTTACCTCCAAACTTGGAATGAGGGTCTGTGTGTTAACTAATACAGTGTGTGGACATTCCTTTGTGGGGGCTTGGGGACTACACTGTACTTAAGAACCAGCCCGCATCACCTCCTGAGACGCTAGGCCTTGATTGCTCGACCACGTACCAATAATAGAGAATCTTGGCTGGGGTCCTCTGTGCCTCTGTGCCTCTCGTCTACCATATAGAGAGCAGAAGTACAGACACGCCTCCAGGCTTTATAGCCACCAACAACACATGTCCTACAATCCTGCGTTCCCACAGATGTCCCGACAAAACGGTACCTCACATGTGTGGGTGCATCTACCTGGGCGCAAAGGGAAAAGGCTAACCCACTGGTAACCCAAGCCTTTCAGCAGAGCAGATGTTGCTCATGTGGACAACCTACAGATGTGGGCCTAGAGTGTCGGCCAGGAATGTATTACCCACAATCCCCGGCAAAGTCCAAAATGTGGCTAAAAAAAATCACACTTTTTAGATATTTCACTCTGGCCACCCACCGAAACACAACGCCAACACCACATGTCCTACATTCCTGCCTTCCTACAAGTTTCCCGATGAAAACAGTACCTCACATGTGTGTGTGCACTTACCTGGGCGCAAAGGGAGAAGGCTAAACCACTGGTAACCCCCAAAGGGTTTGGGGAGGCAACCTAGAAATTTGGGTTTAGGGGGTCGAAGACACCAAGGACAACAGGGAACCCCATGCATTTCCGAAAAGAAGACACCTCCTCTGGGAATCCACAGAGGTCTGATTTGAATCGCCCCAGAATGTATTACCCACAATCCCTGGCAAATTCCAAAATTTGGCAAAACCACACCATTTTTAAACATTTCACTCTGCCCACCTCCCGAAACACGCCGCCAACAACACATATATGTCCTACCATCCTTCATTCCCACAGGTGTCCCGCCAAAAACGGTAGCTCACATGTGTGGGTGCACCTACCTGGGCGCAAAGGGAAAAGGCTAACCCATTGGTAACCCCAAGCATTTCGGCAGAGCAGATTTTGCTCATGTGGACAACCTACAGATGTGGGCCTAGGGTGTCAAAGCCACCAAGGAAATAGGGAATCCCATACATTTCTGAAAATAAGACACCCATGGGAATCCACAGAGGTCTGACTTGCATGAATTGCCCCGGAATGTATTGCGCACAATCCCTGACAAAGTCTGAAATTTGGTGGCAAAAACAAAATTTTCAGACATTTCCCTCTGCCCACCCACCGAAACATGCCTTCAACAACACATGTCCTACCTTCCCCCATTCCCACAGGTGTCCCGACGAAAACAGTACCTCACATGTGTGGGTGCACCTACCTGGGCGCAAAGGGAAAAGTCTAACACGTCTAACCCATTGGTAACCCCAAGCCTTTCAGCAGAACAGATTTTGCTCATGTGGCCAACCTTCAGATTTGGGCCCAGGATGTCGAAGCCACCAAGAAAAACAGGGAACCCCATGCATTTTCGAAAAGAAGACACCCGTGGGAATCCACAGACGTCTGATTTGCGCAAATCGCCCCAGAATGTATTACCCACATTCCCCGGCAAAGTCCAAAACTTGGCAAAAAAAACACAATTTTTAGACATTTCACTCTGGCCACCCACCGAAACACGCTGCCAACAACACATGTCCTACCATCCTGCGTTTCCACAGGTGTACCAACGACAAGGGTCACTCACATGTGTGGGTGCATTTACCTGGGCGCAAAGGGAAAAGGCTCACCCACTGATAACCTCAAGCATTTTGCCAGAGCAGATTTTGCTCATGTGGACAACCTACAGATTTGGGCCTAGGGTTTCAAAGTCACCACGGAAACAGGGAATCCCACACATTTCTGAAAATAAGACACCCATGGGAATCCACAGAGGTCTGATTTACGTGAATTGCCACAGAATAAATTACGCACAATCCCTGACAAAGTCCGGAATTTGGTGGAAAAAAACACATATTTCAGACATTTCCCTCTGCCCACTTACCAAAACACGCCGCCAATAACACATGTCCTACCTTCCCACATTCCCACAGATGTCCCGACGAAAACGGTACCTCACACGTGTGGGTGCACCTACCTGGGCGCAAAGGGAAAAGGCTAACCCACGGGTGACCCCAAGCCTTTCGGCAGAGCAGATTTTGCTCATGTGGACAACCTACAGATTTGGGCCTAGGGTTTCAAAGTCACCACGGAAACAGGGAATCCCATACATTTCTGAAAATAAGACACCCATGGGAATCCACAGAGGTCTGATTAACGTGAATTGCCCCAGAATGTATTACGCACAATCCCCGACAAAGTCCGAAATTTGGTGAAAAAAACACAATTTTCAACATTTCACTCTGGCCACCCACCGAAACACTGCGCCAACAACACATGTCCTACCTTCCTGCATTCCCACAGGTGTCCCGATAAAAAAGGTACCTCATATGTATGGGTGCACCAACCTGGGCGCAAAGGGAAAAGTCTAACCCACTGGTAACCCAAAGCCTTTCGGCAGAGCAGATTTTGCTCATGTTTACAACCTACAGATTTGGGCCTAGGGTGTCGAAGCCACCAAGGAAAACAGGGAACCCCATGCATTTCTGAAAAGAAGACAACTGTGGGAATTCACAGAGGTCTGACTTGCAGGAACCCTCTCAGAATGTATTAACCACAATCCCCGGCAAAGTCCAAAATTTGACAAAAAAAGCAACATTTTTAGACATTTCACTCTGGCCACCCACTGAAACAAGACGCCAACACCAAATGTCCTACATTCCTGCCTTCCTACAAGTATCTCCACGAAAACGGTACCTCACATGTGTGTGTGCACCTACCTGGACGCAAAGGGAGAAGGCTAAACCACTGGCAACCCCAAAGGGTTTGGGGAGGCAACCTAGAAATTTGGGCCTAGGGTGTCGAAGCCACCAAGGAAAACAGGGAACCCCATGCATTTCCGAAAGGAAGACACCTGTGGGAATCCACAGAGGTCTGACTTGCACAAATCGCCCCATAATTTATTACCCACAATCCCTGGCAAAGTCCAAGATTTGGCAAAAAACACACCATTTTTAAACATTTCACTCTGGCCACCCACCGAAACACGCTGCCAACAACACATGTCCTACCATCCTGCGTTCCCACAGATGTCGCGACAAAAAGGTACCTCACATGTGTGGGTGCACCCACCTGGGCGTAAAGGGAAAAGGCTAACCCATTGGTAGCCCCAAGCCTTTCGGCAGAGCAGATTTTGCTATGTGGACAACCCTACAGGTTTGGGCCTAGGGTTCTAAAGCCACCAAAGAAAACAGGAAACCCTATGCATTTCTGAAAAGAAGACACCCGTGGGAATCCACAGATGTTTGACTTGCATGAATCGCCCCAAAATGTATTACCGACAATCCCTGACAAAGTCTGGAATTTGGTGGAAAAACAACACATATTTCAGACATTTCCCTATGCCCACCTACCAAAACACGCCGCCAATAACACATGCCCTACCTTCCCACGTTCCCACAGATGTCGCGACAAAAAGGTACCTCACATGTGTGGGTGCACCTACCTTGGCGCAAAGGGAAAAGGCTAGCACACTGGTAACCCCAAGCCTTTCGGCAGAGCAGATTTTGCTCATGTCGACAACCTACAGATTTGGGCCTAGGGTGTCGAAGCCACCAAGGAAAACAGGGAACCCTATGCATTTCTGAAAAGAAGACACCCGTGGGAATCCACAGAGGTCTGACTTGCAGGAATCCTCCCAGAATGTATTACCGACAATCCCTGGCAAATTCAAATGTTTGGTGAAAAACCACAATTTTCAGACATTTCCCTCCGCCCACCCACCGAAACATGCCACCAACAACACATGTCCTACCAGCGTGCGTTCCGACAGGTGTCCCGACAAAAACGTTACCTCATATGTGTGGGTGCAACTGCCTGGGCGCAAAGGGAAAAGGCTAACCCACTGGTAACCAAAGCCTTTCGGCAGAGCAGATTTTGCTCATGTTGACATCCTACAGATGTGGGCCTAGGGTGTCGAAGCCACCAAGGAAAACAGGGAACGCCATGCATTTTCGAAAAGAAGACACCCGTGGGAATACACAGAAGTCTGACTTGCGTGAATCGCCCAAGAATGTATTACCCACAATCCCCGGCAAATCCAAAATTTGGTGAAATAAATCACAATTTATAGACATTTCGTTCTGGCCACTCACCGAAGCACGCCGCCAACACCACATGTCCTACATTCACGCGTTCCTACAGGTGTCCCAATGAAAACGGTTCCTCACATGTGTATGTGCACCTACCTGGGCACAAAGGGAGAAGGCTAAACCACTGATAACCCCCAAAGGGTTTGGGAAGGCCACCTAGAAATTTGGGCCTAGGGTGTCGAAGTCACCAAGGAAAACAGGGAACCCCATGCATTTCCAAAAAGAAGACACCCGTGGCAATTCACAGAGGTCTGACTTGCAGGAATCCCCCCAGAATGTATTACCCACAATCCCCGGTAAAGTCCAAAATTTGGCAAAAAAAGCACAATTTTTAGACATTTCACTCTGGCCACCCACTGAAATACGATGCCAACACCAAATGTCCTACATTCCTGCCTTCCTACAAGTGTCTCAACGAAAACGGTACCTCACATGTGTGTGTGCACCTACCTGGGCGCAAAGGGAGAAGGCTAAACCACTGATAACCCCCAAAGGGTTTGGGGAGGCAACCTAGAAATTTGGGCCTAGGGTGTCGAAGCCACCAAGGAAAACAGGGAACCCCATGCATTTCCGAAAAGAAGATACCTGTGGGAATCCACAGAGGTATTACTACCGCGAATCGCCCCATAATTTATTACCCACAATCCCTGGCAAATTCCGAAATTTGGCAAAAAACACTCCATTTTTAAACATTTTAGACATTTCACTCTGGCCACCCACCGAAACACGCTGCCAACAACACATGTCCTACCATCCTGCGTTTCCACAGGTGTACCAACGACAAGGGTCCCTCACATGTGTGGGTGCACTTACCTGGGCCCAAAGGGAAAAGGCTAACCCACTGGTAACCTCAAGCATTTCGCCAGAGCAGATTTTGCTCATGTGGACAACCTACAGATTTGGGCCTAGGGTTTCAAAGCCACCAAGGAAACAGGGAATCCCATACATTTCTGAAAATAAGACACCCATGGGAATCCACAGAGGTCTGATTTACGTGAATTGCCCCAGAATAAATTACGCACAATCCCTGACAAAGTCTGGAATTTGGTGGAATAAAACACATATTTCAGACATTTCCCTCTGCCCACTTACCAAAACACGCCGCCAATAACACATGTCCTACCTTCCCACATTCCCACAGATGTCCCGACGAAAACGGTACCTCACATGTGTGGGTGCACCTACCTGGGCGCAAAGGGAAAAGGCTAACCCACGGGTGACCCCAAGCCTTTCGGCAGAGCAGATTTTGCTCATGTAGACAACCTACAGATTTGGGCCTCGGGTGTCAAAGCCACCATGCATTTCTGAAAAGAAGACACCCATGGGAATCCACATAGGTCTGACTTGCGTAAATTGCCCCGGAATGTATTACGCACAATCCCTGACAAAGTCCGAAAGTTGGTGAAAAAAACACAATTTTCAACATTTCACTCTGGCCACCCACCGAAACAGTCCGCCGTCAACACATGTCCTACCTTCCTGAGTTCCCACAGGTGTCCCGATGAAAAAGGTACCTCACATGTATGGGTGCACCAACCTGGGGGCAAAGGGAAAAGTCTAACCCACTGGTAACCCAAAGCCTTTCGGCAGAGCAGATTTTGCTCATGTGGACAACCTACAGATTTGGGCATAAGGTGTCGAAGCCACCAAGGAAAACAGGGAACCCTATGAATTTCCGAATAGAAGACACCCGCGGGAATCCACAGAGGTCAGATTTGCATAAATCGTCCCAGAATGCATTACTCACATTCCCCGGCAAAGTCCAAAACTTGGCAAAACACCACCATTTTTAGACATTTCACTCTGGCGACCCACCGAAACACACCGCCAACTACACGTGTCCTACCATCCTGCGTTTCCACAGGTGTACCGACGACAACGTTACCTCACATGTGTGGGTGCACCTACCTGGGCGCAAATGGAAAAGGCTAAACCACTGGTAACCCCAAGCATTTCGGCAGAGCAGATTTTGCTCATGTGGACAACCTACAGATTTGGGCCTAGGGTGTCAAAGACACCAAGGAAATAGGGAATCCCATACATTTCTGAAGATATGACACCTATGGGAAACCACAGAGGTCTGACTTGCATGAATTGCCCCGGAATGTATTGCGCACAATCCCTGACAAATCCAAAATTTGGTGAAAAAATCACAATTTTTAGACATTTCGTTCTGGCCACTCACCGAAGCACGCCGCCAACACCACATGTCCTACATTCGCGCCTTCCTACAGGTGTCCCAATGAAAACGGTTCCTCACATGTGTATGTGCACCTACCTGGGCGCAAAGGGAGAAGGCTAAACCACTGATAACCCCCAAAGGGTTTGGGAAGGCCACCTAGAAATTTGGGCCTAGGGTGTCGAAGCCACCAAGGAAAATAGGGAACCCCATGCATTTCCGAAAAGAAGATACCTGTGGGAATCCACAGAGGTCTTACTACCACGAATCACCCCATAATGTATTACCCACAATCCCTGGCAAATTCCGAAATTTGGCAAAAAACACTCCATTTTTAAACATTTCACTCTGGCCACCCACCGAAACACGCTGCCAACAACACATGTCCTACCATCCTGCGTTCCCACAGATGTCGCGACAAAAAGGTACCTCACATGTGTGGGTGCACCCACCTGGGCGTAAAGGGAAAAGGCTAACCCATTGGTAGCCCCAAGCCTTTCGGCAGAGCAGATTTTGCTATGTGGACAACCCTACAGGTTTGGGCCTAGGGTTCTAAAGCCACCAAAGAAAACAGGGACCCCCATGCATTTCTGAAAAGAAGACACCCGTGGGAATCCACAGAGGTCTGACTTGCAGGAATCCTCCCAGAATGTATTACCGACAATCCCTGGCAAATTCAAATGTTTGGTGAAAAACCACAATTTTCAGACATTTCCCTCCGCCCACCCACCGAAACATGCCACCAACAACACATGTCCTACCAGCGTGCGTTCCGACAGGTGTCCCGACAAAAACGTTACCTCATATGTGTGGGTGCAACTGCCTGGGCGCAAAGGGAAAAGGCTAACCCACTGGTAACCAAAGCCTTTCGGCAGAGCAGATTTTGCTCATGTTGACATCCTACAGATGTGGGCCTAGGGTGTCGAAGCCACCAAGGAAAACAGGGAACGCCATGCATTTTCGAAAAGAAGACACCCGTGGGAATACACAGAAGTCTGACTTGCGTGAATCGCCCAAGAATGTATTACCCACAATCCCCGGCAAATCCAAAATTTGGTGAAATAAATCACAATTTATAGACATTTCGTTCTGGCCACTCACCGAAGCACGCCGCCAACACCACATGTCCTACATTCACGCGTTCCTACAGGTGTCCCAATGAAAACGGTTCCTCACATGTGTATGTGCACCTACCTGGGCACAAAGGGAGAAGGCTAAACCACTGATAACCCCCAAAGGGTTTGGGAAGGCCACCTAGAAATTTGGGCCTAGGGTGTCGAAGTCACCAAGGAAAACAGGGAACCCCATGCATTTCCAAAAAGAAGACACCCGTGGCAATTCACAGAGGTCTGACTTGCAGGAATCCCCCCAGAATGTATTACCCACAATCCCCGGTAAAGTCCAAAATTTGGCAAAAAAAGCACAATTTTTAGACATTTCACTCTGGCCACCCACTGAAATACGATGCCAACACCAAATGTCCTACATTCCTGCCTTCCTACAAGTGTCTCAACGAAAACGGTACCTCACATGTGTGTGTGCACCTACCTGGGCGCAAAGGGAGAAGGCTAAACCACTGATAACCCCCAAAGGGTTTGGGGAGGCAACCTAGAAATTTGGGCCTAGGGTGTCGAAGCCACCAAGGAAAACAGGGAACCCCATGCATTTCCGAAAAGAAGATACCTGTGGGAATCCACAGAGGTATTACTACCGCGAATCGCCCCATAATTTATTACCCACAATCCCTGGCAAATTCCGAAATTTGGCAAAAAACACTCCATTTTTAAACATTTTAGACATTTCACTCTGGCCACCCACCGAAACACGCTGCCAACAACACATGTCCTACCATCCTGCGTTTCCACAGGTGTACCAACGACAAGGGTCCCTCACATGTGTGGGTGCACTTACCTGGGCCCAAAGGGAAAAGGCTAACCCACTGGTAACCTCAAGCATTTCGCCAGAGCAGATTTTGCTCATGTGGACAACCTACAGATTTGGGCCTAGGGTTTCAAAGCCACCAAGGAAACAGGGAATCCCATACATTTCTGAAAATAAGACACCCATGGGAATCCACAGAGGTCTGATTTACGTGAATTGCCCCAGAATAAATTACGCACAATCCCTGACAAAGTCTGGAATTTGGTGGAATAAAACACATATTTCAGACATTTCCCTCTGCCCACTTACCAAAACACGCCGCCAATAA
This sequence comes from Ambystoma mexicanum, assembly GCF_040938575.1. Lineage (NCBI taxonomy): Eukaryota > Metazoa > Chordata > Amphibia > Caudata > Ambystomatidae > Ambystoma > Ambystoma mexicanum. Next base: position 1,432,532,768 of record NC_090935.1, read on the forward strand.
CACATGTCCTACCTTCCCACATTCCCACAGATGTCCCGACGAAAACGGTACCTCACATGTGTGGGTGCACCTACCTGGGCGCAAAGGGAAAAGGCTAACCCACGGGTGACCCCAAGCCTTTCGGCAGAGCAGATTTTGCTCATGTAGACAACCTACAGATTTGGGCCTCGGGTGTCAAAGCCACCATGCATTTCTGAAAAGAAGACACCCATGGGAATCCACATAGGTCTGACTTGCGTAAATTGCCCCGGAATGTATTACGCACAATCCCTGACAAAGTCCGAAAGTTGGTGAAAAAAACACAATTTTCAACATTTCACTCTGGCCACCCACCGAAACAGTCCGCCGTCAACACATGTCCTACCTTCCTGAGTTCCCACAGGTGTCCCGATGAAAAAGGTACCTCACATGTATGGGTGCACCAACCTGGGGGCAAAGGGAAAAGTCTAACCCACTGGTAACCCAAAGCCTTTCGGCAGAGCAGATTTTGCTCATGTGGACAACCTACAGATTTGGGCATAAGGTGTCGAAGCCACCAAGGAAAACAGGGAACCCTATGAATTTCCGAATAGAAGACACCCGCGGGAATCCACAGAGGTCAGATTTGCATAAATCGTCCCAGAATGCATTACTCACATTCCCCGGCAAAGTCCAAAACTTGGCAAAACACCACCATTTTTAGACATTTCACTCTGGCGACCCACCGAAACACACCGCCAACTACACGTGTCCTACCATCCTGCGTTTCCACAGGTGTACCGACGACAACGTTACCTCACATGTGTGGGTGCACCTACCTGGGCGCAAATGGAAAAGGCTAAACCACTGGTAACCCCAAGCATTTCGGCAGAGCAGATTTTGCTCATGTGGACAACCTACAGATTTGGGCCTAGGGTGTCAAAGACACCAAGGAAATAGGGAATCCCATACATTTCTGAAGATATGACACCTATGGGAAACCACAGAGGTCTGACTTGCATGAATTGCCCCGGAATGTATTGCGCACAATCCCTGACAAATCCAAAATTTGGTGAAAAAATCACAATTTTTAGACATTTCGTTCTGGCCACTCACCGAAGCACGCCGCCAACACCACATGTCCTACATTCGCGCCTTCCTACAGGTGTCCCAATGAAAACGGTTCCTCACATGTGTATGTGCACCTACCTGGGCGCAAAGGGAGAAGGCTAAACCACTGATAACCCCCAAAGGGTTTGGGAAGGCCACCTAGAAATTTGGGCCTAGGGTGTCGAAGCCACCAAGGAAAATAGGGAACCCCATGCATTTCCGAAAAGAAGATACCTGTGGGAATCCACAGAGGTCTTACTACCACGAATCACCCCATAATGTATTACCCACAATCCCTGGCAAATTCCGAAATTTGGCAAAAAACACTCCATTTTTAAACATTTCACTCTGGCCACCCACCGAAACACGCTGCCAACAACACATGTCCTACCATCCTGCGTTCCCACAGATGTCGCGACAAAAAGGTACCTCACATGTGTGGGTGCACCCACCTGGGCGTAAAGGGAAAAGGCTAACCCATTGGTAGCCCCAAGCCTTTCGGCAGAGCAGATTTTGCTATGTGGACAACCCTACAGGTTTGGGCCTAGGGTTCTAAAGCCACCAAAGAAAACAGGGACCCCCATGCATTTCTGAAAAGAAGACACCCGTGGGAATCCACAGAGGTTTGACTTGCATGAATCGCCCCAGAATGTATTACCGACAATCCCTGGCAAATTCAAATATTTGGTGAAAAACCACAATTTTCAGACATTTCCCTCCGCCCACCCACCGAAACATGCCACCAACAACCTATGTCCTACCAGCGTGCGTTCCGACAGGTGTCCTGACAAAAACGTTACCTCACATGTGTGGGTGCACCTACCTGGGCGCAAAGGGAGAAGGCTAAACCACTGATAATCCCCAAAAGGGTTTGGGGAGGCAACCTAGAAATTTGGGCCTAGGATGTCGAAGCCACCAAGGAAAACAGGGAAACCCATGCATTTCCGAAAAGAAGATACCTGTGGGAATCCACAGAGGTCTTACTACCGCAAATCGCCCCATAATTTATTACCCACAATCCCTGGCAAATTCTGAAATTTGGCAAAAAACACTCCATTTTTAAACATTTCACTCTGGCCACCCACTGAAACACGCCGCCAACAACACATGTCCTACGGTCCTGCGTTACCACAGGTGTCCCGACAAAAATGGTACCTCACATGTGTGGGTGCACCTACTTGGGCGCAAAGGGAAAAGGCTAACCCACTGGTAACTGCAAGCCTTTTCGGCAGAGCAGATTTTGCTCATGTGAACAACCTACAGATTTGGGCTTAGGGTGTTGAACCCACCAAGGAGAACAGGGAACCCCATACATTTCCGAAAAGAGGGCACCTGTAGGAATCCACAGAGGTCTGACTTGCACAAATCGCCCCTGAATTTATTACCCACAATCCCCGACAAGTTCTGAAATTTGGTGGAAAAAACAACATTTTCAGACATTTCCCTCTGCCCACCCACCGAAAAACGCCTTCAACCACAAATGTCCTACCTTCCCCCATTCCCACAGGTGTCCCGACGAAAACAGTACCTCACATGTGTGGGTGCACCTACCTGGGCGCAAAGGGAAAAGTCTAACACGTCTAACCCATTGTTAACCCCAAGCCTTTCAGCAGAACAGATTTTGCTCATGTGGCCAACCTTCAGATTTGGGCCCAGGATGTCGAAGCCACCAAGAAAAACAGGGAACCCCATGCATTTTCGAAAAGAAGACACCCGTGGGAATCCACAGACGTCTGATTTGCGCAAATCGCCCCAGAATGTATTACCCACATTCCCCGTCAAAGTCCAAAACTTGGCAAAAAAAACAGAATTTTTAGACATTTCACTCTGGCCACCCACCGAAACACGCTGCCAACAACACATGTCCTACCATCCTGCGTTTCCACAGGTGTACCAACGACAAGGGTCCCTCACATGTGTGGGTGCACTTACCTGGGCGCAAAGGGAAAAGGCTCACCCACTGGTAACCTCAAGCATTTCGCCAGAGCAGATTTTGCTCATGTGGACAACCTACAGATTTGGGCCTAGGGTTTGAAAGCCACCAAGGAAACAGGGAATCCCATACATTTCTGAAAATAAGACACCCATGGGAATCCACAGAGGTCTGATTTACGTGAATTGCCCCTGAATAAATTGCGCACAATCCTTGACAAAGTCCGGAATTTGGTGGAAAAAAACACATATTTCAGACATTTCCCTCTGCCCACTTACCAAAACACGCCGCCAATAACACATGTCCTACCTGCCCACATTCCCACAGATGTCCCGACAAAAACGATACCTCACATGTGTGGGTGCACTTACCTGGGCGCAAAGGGAAAAGGCTAACCCACGGGTGACCCCAAGCCTTTCGGCAGAGCAGATTTTGCTCATGTGGACAACCTACAGATTTGGGCCTAGGGTGTCGAAGCCACCATGCATTTCTGAAAAGAAGACACCCATGGGAATCCACAAAGGTCTGACTTGCGTAAATTGCCCCGGAATGTATTACACACATTCCCTGACAAAGTCCGAAATTTGGTGAAAAAAACACAATTTTCAACATTTCACTCTGGCCACCCACCGAAACAGACCGCCGTCAACACATGTCCTACCTTCCTGAGTTCCCACAGGTGTCCCGATGAAAAAGGTACCTCACATGTATGGGTGCACCAACCTGGGCGCAAAGGGAAAAGTCTAACCCACTGGTAACCCAAAGCCTTTCGACAGAGCAAATTTTGCTCATGTTTATAACCTATAGATTTGGGCCTAGGGTGTCAAAGCCACCAAGGAAAACCGGGAAGCCCATGCATTTCCGAAGAGAAGACACCTGTGTGAATGCAGACTTGCGCAAATCACCCCAGAATGTATTACCCACAATCCCTGGCAAAGTCCGAACTTTGGCAAAAAACACACTATTTTTAAACATTTCACTCTGGCCACCCACCGAAACACGCCGCCAACAACACATGTCCTACCATCCTGTGTTCCCACAAATGTCTCGACAAAACGGTACCTCACATGTGTGGGTGTACCCACCTGGGCGTAAAGGGAAAAGGCTAACCCATTGGTGTCCCCAAGCCTTTCAGCAGAGTAGATTTTGCTCATGTGGACAACCCTACAGGTTTGGGCCTATGGTTTCAAAGCCACCAAAGAAAACATTTCTGAAAAGAAGACAACCGTGGGAATCCACAGAGGTCTGACTTGCATGAATCACCCCAGAATGTATTACCCACAATCCCTGGCAAATTCCAAAATTTGGTGAAAAGCCACAAATTTCAGACATTTCGCTCCGCCCACCCAACGAAACATGCCACCAACAACATATGTCCTACCATCATACGTTCCCACAGGTGTCCTGACAAAAACGTTACCTCACATGTGTGTGTGCACCTGCCTGTGCGGAAAGGGAAAAGGCTAACCCACTGGTAACCAAAGCCTTTCGGCAGAGCAGATTTTGCTCATGTAGACAACCTACAGATGTGGGCCTAGGGTGTCGAAGCCACCGAGGAAAACAGGGAACGCCATGCATTTACGAAAAGAAGACACCTGTGGGAATACACAGAGGTCTGACTTGCGTGAATCGGCCAAGAATGTATTAACCACAATCACTGGCAAAGTCCAAAATTTGGTGAAAAAAATCACAATTTTTAGACATTTCATTCTGGCCACCCACCTAAACAAGGCGTCAACACCACATGTCCTACATTCCCGCCTTCCTACAATTAAAGCAGTTCCTCACATGTGTATGTGCACCTACCTGGGCGCAAAGGGAGAAGGCTAAACCACTGATAACCCCCAAAGGGTTTGGGAAGGCCACCTAGAAATTTGGGCCTAGGGTGTTGAAGCCACCAAGGAAAACAGGGAACCCCATGCATTTCCGAAAAGAGGATACCTGTGGGAATCCACAGAGGTCTGACTGCGTGAATCTCCCCAGAATTTATTACCCACAATTCCTGGCAAATTCCGAAATTTGGCAAAAAACACAAGATGTTTAAACATTTCACTCTGGCCACCCACCAAAAGACGCCGCCAACAACACATGTCCTACCATCCTGCGTTCCCACAGATGTCCCGACAAAACAGTACCTTATATGTGTGGGTGGACCTACCTGGGCGCAAAGGAAAAAGGCTAACCCATTGGTAGCCCCAAGCCTTTCGGCAGAGAGGATTTCGCTCATGTGGACAACCTACAGGTTTGGGACGAGGGTATCAAAGCCACCAAAGAAAACAGGGAACCCCATGGATTTCTGAAAAGAAGACACCTGTGGGAATTCACAGAGGTCTGACTTGCATGAATTGTCCCAGAATGTACTACCCACAATCCCTGGCAAATTCCAAAATTTGGTGAAAAAACAATTTCCAGACATTTCCCTCCGCCCACCCACCGAAACATGCCACCAACAACACATGTCCTACCATCCTGCGTTCCCACAGGTGTACCGACAAAAACTGTACGTCACATGTGTGTGTGCACCTACCTGGGCGCAAAGGGAAAAGGCTAACCCCCTGGTAACCCAAGCCTTTCGGCAGAGCAGATTTTGCTCATGTGGACAACCTACAGATTTGGGCATAGGGTGTCGAAGCCACCAAGGAAAACAGGGGAACCCATGCATTTCCCAAAAGAAGACACCCATGGGAATCCACAGAGGTCTGGCTTGCACGAATCGCCCCTGAATTTATTGCCCACAATCCCCAACAAATTCTGAAATTTGGTGGAAAAAACAAAATTTTCAGATATTTCCCTTTGCCCACCCAACGAAACACGCCGTATTGAATTGGTTGAGGTCATCCATTATGTTGGTAGGGGCATTAGTTGTATGTCTTTCAACTACAAGAAACAAGATCAGTGAAGAAGAGATTGAGGGATCCAAGTGGACAGTAAATGAGGAACATAGCAAGAGGGGTGGGAGCGAGGAGTTGGACAAAGATGTACTTTAGGGATAAGGCAGTAGAATTAGAGAGAGATGGGGCAGATGGCGTCCCTTTGTTTATCATGAGGCCAACACTACACCTTTTTTGGAGAGATAAGAGGAGTGAA